>NC_083872.1:61116683-61423283 GCF_032452875.1 Bos javanicus | reverse complement strand
AAAGAGTTGGACACAACTTAGCCACTGAACAACAATAAGTGACTTCATAGAGGACAGAAAATAGTAAACTTGGAGCAGGGGGTAAAATACACACTTTGATGAAGGTGACATATATCTAAAACAAAATCCAATTTATCCTTGACACATATACTCATCTTACTCTCTTTTCCTTTATATTATCTTAGGAATCTCAAGAGTGTACCAATTTTAAAGAAAGAAAAAGAAGGTGAGTTAGAAGGAAACAGGATGTGAGAAGAACATAAAAATAAAACATACAAAGTCAGGAGAATATTTTTAATGAAGAGAAAATGGCTTGCCTATTGAGTTGCACACTTTGGCTCTTGCCTAAAACACTTTGGGCTCTAATCTCCCTGGTGTCATATAATACCAAAGCAGGCATTAGGGAGTCGACTGAACTCTCTGCTCCTTAGAGGAAACATTTCCCCATATCTATGTGAGGTCAGTCTCCTCTGGTCTTGAATGTGAGATTGCTATACGTGGACCACTTGTAACTGTTCAGGCTACCTCTGGTTCAGTTTATTAAATGAATCTGACCATTTGAAAAAGCCATGGTGATAATAATAGACATGTATTTTCAGAAACATTGTGAACATAAACAAGCCAGGTGGAAAAAAGAACCACCCATAAATCAACTATTCCATCATACAAATACAGAACTATTGGTACCCTTCCCAGGAATGCTGGATGTTTTGAGAGTAATACATCTTTTAGGAAGCCAGACAAGTTGATCATAAAGAGGTCTTAAAGCTTTCCCTGAAAGACATTAGAGCACTGGTAGAGACTTAACAGTGTGATTTACTGCTGTTTGATTTGTCAGAAAGCATCACTGTTTATTGTTTTCTGACTGTGACTTTTCTCTTTTCCCACTCACTGACCCCAAGTTTAGCGGGAAGGTCAGACAAATTACTCACAGGGGCTGTCATTCTTTCTTCTGTATGATGTAACAATTGCCCCTTTTCATGGATTCTGGCAATGCTGTAGTTGAGTTTCCAGTCATGCTATGCCAGTAAGATCCTACTCTCATCTCACTCTACTCCTAACACTCCTACCAGATACATCTGATCTCGTCCTTCTCCTGATCAAAACTGTGTCATGAATTCCCCCTCTCAGCACAAGACTACAGGAGACTCTCCATAGTTCTCACTGACTTTTAAGCTACTCTCATACAAAAAGAGTTGCTGAGTGCTAACAATCCAATAAAAAATAGCCACTTAATCAAAAACTTTGTTCCAGATTCTTTCAATGCCTTTCTGATCTCCTTCTGACATGCTACTGATGATCACTGCAACCCTGCAATGCTTCTTGTCTCCTAGTGACACCAGGATAAAATTGTCACCCTACTCTGACTCCACACCTCCTCATCTCTCTCACTGCTCACCCTCCACATTACGTCTCAGCTTAGAGTTCAAGACTGGACCCACGGTCTCCTCCACATCCTGGGCCTCTGGTGTCCTCATGTCATCTTCTCCAAACTGCCTACTCAAGACCCCCATTCCAGTCTAACCAAGCCCCCTCAGCCCCCTAAAACAAATCAACACTTTCTCACCTCTATACCTTTCACACAGTTGTCGGCTGACAATGTTCCCTTCTTCCTCTCTCCTGCTCAGTTAGTTCTACTCTTTTCAAACCTAAATCTTATCTATGTACTTGGTAAAGCTGATGGCACCCCACTCCAGTACTCTTGCCCGGAAAATCCCATGGATGGAGGAGCTGGTAGGCTGCAGTCCATGGGGTCGCTGAGTTGGACATGACTGAGCGACTTCACTTTCACTTTTCACTTTCATGCACTGGAGAAGGAAATGGCAACCCACCCCAGTATTCTTGCCTGGAGAATCCCAGGGACAGGGGAGCCTGGTGGGCTGCCGTCTATGGGGTCGCACAGAGTCGGACACGACTGCAGCAACTTAGCAGCAGCAGCAGCAGCAGCAGAGACCCAAAGCCCTTTTCCCCTCTTTCAAGCTCCTGGAAATGGTGTTCATCACACTCATCTGGAAATGATCAACTGGGAGGTACACATATAACATCCTGTCTCTTCCCCGTTTTCACTTCCTTACAAGCAAGGTATATGGGTTACATTTCTTCGATCAGAGTTACTAACGGTGCCTTTATTAGGAGATACTCGAGAAATGTTGCTTCAGAGATAAAGCAGTAAACATTTACCAAGTATCTTCTTGATGAGTTCCCACTGAACACCAAGGAGAGTGTGAACAGTAGGCACATGATATATGTCTGAAGACTTTAAATTCAATTTAATAATTAATTACTGAATATCAAATATATGAATTTACTACTCAAGACACTATAGGGAACCAAAAGATGAATAAGACACATGCCCTAGCCTCGAGAATTTTTCAGTTTTGAAGAGAGTACTATCTTAAAATCAGAGAGAGAAAAGTTGTATGCGGCTTTTTAAACAGTGTTATTGAAATTCAAAAGTCAGAGTTCAGTAACTCAGAATTCGTGGCTGAAAACCAATTATTTATTCCTAGGTTAAAATGTATTATCTTAAGAGCACCAGAATTTCTCTTAGAGAAGGTATTATCTTTATTAAGAAATAGGATGTGATAGACTATTTGGTCTGAAAACACAGGCTCACAGGTTGGGTCCTGGAGAGAGAGGATCTGAGGAAGGAGGGTTTTTCCAAAAAAGGAGAAGGACAGCTCAGCCAAGGGAGTGTTGGTGCCACTCACCCCCAACTGAGCGTGCACATCTTGTCCCAACCCCATGTTCAGTAACGCCTAGTTGGCAGGCTGAAGTCAACTGCAGTGGGAGTATTTATCCCATGGAAATTGCAAATGCTACAAATCAAGGCTTTTATATTTTTTTAGAGTGGGCTGTGGAGAATTTACCAGCATGAAATATTTAAACTTAGAGATGCCAAATATTCTAAGTTGCAAGTGCCTCCCGAGTGACTCCATGGTAAAGAATATGCCTGCCAATGCAGGAGACGTGGGCTTGATCTCTGGGTCAGGAAAATTCTTTGGAGAAGGAAACAGCAATCAATTCCAGTATTCTTCCTGGGAAATCCTATGGACAGAGGAGCCAGGTGGCTCCTCTGACTACATGGCTACTGTTCATGTAGTCACAAGAGAGTCAGACATGACTGAGCAACCAACCAACTTGCCTTACGTTCCCAAATTTCAGTAAAATCTGATATAGAAATAAAGACCTTAGGGAAATACAATGTGTGTATGTGTGTTCTCCGTGTCTGTGTGTTGCGTGTGTCTGTGTTGCATGTGTCTGTGTTGTGTGTTTGTGTGTTGCGTGTTTGTGTGTGTGTGTGTAAAATATGGAATAGGGTTGGATTCTGTATTAGAGATGAGGAGGTACAGAACAGGGAGCAAATTTGCTGGCTATTGAGAGGATCCAGGTGCAAAACAAATTCAACGTAAGTGGGAGCCTCTGACAATGGGTGACCAGGGAAAAAACAGAAAAGGAGATGCTTGACATTCTGCACTCCACATGGGGCTCAAGCCAACTACACATGAATCTTGAAGGTAGAGAGCCTCCTGACTTTTAGGGGTTACATAATTAGTTGTAATTTGGTATTTGTGAATTTTATCACTTCAACTACCTATGCCATGAAAAACTCTTGTGCACCATGATATACAAAAGATCCTTAGCAAAAACAACTCAAAAACTTTGGAAAATGACTCATTAGTCTTCATGAGAAACCAGTCATTCAGAAATGGTGATTTCTGGACTGAATGTTGTTGGGTTAGCCTGTTACCAGGCGTAGCTGTTCCTCACTTTACTGTGGGCCCGAGCATAAAATTGCCCAGAAAATCCACTGAACAGAGGAACCCGGTGGGCTACAGTCCATTGGGTAGCAGAAGAGTTGGACATGACTTAGGGACTGAACAACAACAAAACAAAGCATAAAATGATTTAAGCTTTCTACCCAGCTCTTTCTTACACTTTATGATAATGTTGGGTAAGGTTTTTTAATATCAGTTCAACACTATGTATTACTATCAGCTTATGATTATGAGTATTAGAACCAAAGTAATTTAAGATGACATCTTCAATAGTTGAAAAATATCAAATGTCTTAAAAGCTTGAAACATACCTTGAGGATTCTTGCTTCCAGATTTTTGACTAGGTCTTGGCAAATTACAGAAACAAAATATTGGTACAATGCAAGGAGAGGCAGAATCTATCAAGAGAAAAACACTCTTTGTTTTGAAATATATGTTATCAAGTTAATAATCTAACAATACAATTTAACCAAATATTAATGCAAGAGATATTGTACAAAATCATGATTTATTTTTTCCATATTATAAGACTGTACTATTTAGTATAAGTGAAATGACCTGCCTAGCATATGCTTCATGATTTTATCAAAACTTCAAAGTACTATCAGTGACTTATAATTCCAAGTAGATGCCATTTGGTACCCAAACCTAGGTTTCACATTTCCATAAGCATGGAAAAATAAAACTCAAGTTAATCATCCTTCTTGAAAAAAATTAATTCAACATATATATATGAATAACTGAGGCCTGTGGAAACATTCTAGCAAATAAGCTATCAAATAAATGCAGAATTTAAAATAAAGGAACTCACATCCATGTCCCCTAATAGCTCCTATTTATTCATCTCAATGTCAACTGCTATTGTCTTCAACTGAAATATCTCTATCAGCAAAAAAAGTATAACATGCCTGTCATATGAATGTCAGACTTTGTTGAATGAGGAAAAAATCTAAGTCCTTGCCATTGCAGAACATATATTCTACTGCTTAAAACTCAAGCTTACTCTTCACATAGTATTTTTATTTTCCTAGAATTAACCCCAAAGTTCAAGTCTTCTTGATGTCCCACAGATGTATGTGAAAGCTTGAAGACTATCAACTTCTCAGTTGGCCTAACCACGATTCAGCTAAAGGCAGATGTTGAGGGATAGTTTGGCCTGGACTTTTGAACAGCTCTTAACTGCAACTTAAAACTGAAGTTCACTCCCTGCAGCTGGGTCCTGCCCCATCAAAGGAAGATGGAGCAAGAATGGGGACTTGGATCCTTATTATTTAGCAAACTATTTCCCATTATTCCACGGCAAGGGGTCCCTTGGTAAATTTTACATATTATAGCAATCTCCTTAGGCACTTCTAGAAGGTAGTGTAATACAAAATGGAAACTGTTTACATCTTGCAAGTTCAGCTAAGGAATCTCTCATTGTCAGTCAACTGGCAGCTGCTAATAGCAACAGCTTTTAAAGAGGATTAGAACTGGCCTTAAATGATTTCAAACATAACACAATACATTTTTCTATAATGATGCTCTACAAACATAACAATACCTTTTTCTACAATTAACGCAGTGCAAAACAATAAGTCGGCTATTACCTTTGAGATTGTATCTTTTCTTTAGTGAGAAATAAAAACACACCATTTTATTGCTTCCAACTGCTCAATTATTCAGAAAAATGTTCTCAATTTCTTAAGCTTCAGAGAAAAAAGTCTCATTTATTTTCCAGTGCAGTGATATGTATTATATATGAATAGGACTAGGCAGCTAAAGGTTACCCAGGGAATAGGTAAAACTATTTTCTAAATCCAGAAATGAATCCTCTTAACAATGAGAGGAACACAATTTTTGTTATTTTTTTCTAATAAACATTTTTTTGTGTGCCAAATCTGCCAAGTATTACAAGCATGTATCAACCTTTTCACATTAACACATGACATTATAATTTAACAACTAATATCAGGGGACAATAAATCTTTTCAAAACCAGAGAGTTAATTTAGAACAAGAGAACAGAAAACAACGTATGAGAAAATAGTAAGTATTAAAATTATAGAGGAAAGGGAAAGAAGCAGAAAAAGAGAAAGAACAGATATTAAGAAGCAAACACAGTGGGAAAAGACATACAATAGTAGAGGAAATAGCACAGAGGAAGAAAAAAGAAAAACTAAGATAAAGGAGGAAACCATAAATATAATGACCAACAGAAAATACTAATTTATGTCTAAAACGAAATCAACTTCAAATTTATGATTTGTGACTTATTTTCCCAAAGGAAATGAGTTTTTATTTGAGAGTTTTAATTTCTTAGGATATTAAGAAGTGTCTTTAATTTCATATTTAGAATCTGTTTTTCACTTAGATGTGCCCTTAACATAGAAGAAATGAGACAGATACAAAGATAAGTTTGTCTCAATAAAGAAATACTCCCATAGTTTTGATATTGATATTCCTTCATGACTTAATAAAGTGAAGTTATAAGTCCACTAGATTTCTGTGTTCCAGACCAGTTAAACATTCTAGTCAATTTTACCATATCTTAAGGGGGAAAAAACAATAAATAATAGTGTTAAAAAAAAAAAGAGAGAACCAAATCAAATAGACCTGGCTATTGTATCCAAAATGGCATGCAAATAGTGATGTTAAAAAAAGAACATTAATTATTTTATTTTGAAGTACAGATCAGAATCCTGAAAATAGAGTTTAAAAGTTTAACAAGAATTGATCACAAGAACAATAGTAAAATTTAACCCTGCCAAGTAAAAAGTACAATATAAGTGGGGTAAGATATCACCATGAATTATGATTTGTTGATTTTACAAATCACTTACTACTAGATTTTGCTTAGCAAAGTGCAGCTCGCGGATGACGTAATATAAACTCGCAATGACGGAGCAGATGTCAGCCCGATATCTGTCTGAGAAGAGCTCGATGCCCGGGAGAAGCTGAGTGATTTCATACTGAGCGTAGCAACGTTCAGCTTTAGGATGCGGCAGTGTGGTTCTAAGCAAACCCTGAGGACGAAAAAGGTGAAATGAACAGCTGGAACTTGCATTTGTAACAACAAGAAAGATAAGTATTTAAAGGATATAAGGAATAAGTGTATTCCTTCCCAAAGTGTTTTGTGTTGCCTAGCACATTGTACCCTATAATAAAGGGCTGTTTGTTGTTGATCAGTTGCTAAGCAGTGTCTGACACTTCGTGACCCCATGAACTACAGCACACCAGGCTTCCCCGTCCTTCATTATCTCCTGGAGTTTGGTCAAAATCATGTCCATTGTCAGTGGTGCCATCCATCTGTCTCATCCTGTCACCCTCTTCTCCTCTTGCCCTCAATCTTTCCCAGCATCAGGGTCTTTTCCAATGAGTCAGTTCTCCACAACAGGTGGCCAGAATACTGGAGCTTCAGCATCAGCATAAGTCTTTCCAATGAATATTCAGGGTTGACTTCCTTTAGGATTGACTGGTTGGATCTCCTTGCTATCCAAGGGACTCTCAAAAGTCTTCTCTAACACCACAGTTTGAAAGCGTCAATGAAAGGTACTTATTTATATTCTCATCACTACAGGTTCCAAATGCTTTATCACTGACAATGGGCCTTTTAAACCCCATGGTAGTTGGATATTTATTATTTTAAGAATAAATTATCATTATTTTATCATTTGTTGAGAGTTGACTTTGTGTTGGGCACTCTTAGTTTATTCCTCATAAATATTATCTCATTTAATCCTCACTTAACCCACCCCTAGAAGGAAGACTTATTATCTCACAAGTGATATAATTGAGGCTGAAACAATTAACTTCTTTGAGGTCACCCAGTTAATGCTGGCAAAAAGAAGATTCAAAAATTTTGACTATTTGACTCAAAAATCTGTTTTCTCCACTCTACCAACCCACAAGTAGAGGAAAGAAAAACATACTTCAGAAGTCTAAATCAAGCACAGGTAATTCTAAATTTTTAACTGAATTAAGTGAAAAGGTAATCAGTTTAATTTGACCACTATTTCTAAATACAATTTATATGATCAATATTGTGCCAGACATTCGGAAACAAGATGAATACACAAAATCAAATTGTACATTTAGGAGTGCTTCTTATGTTTTCTTAAACAATGACATTTCTTGATGACAAATGCATCATCAAATTATTTTAATGTATGTATCAGGAATAACTTTAATCAGACTGCTCATTAAACTTATACCTAGTCTAAAATATTATGCAATTGTTTAATTTTTAGTTTAAAATCATGAAAAGAATGAACAGACTTTTAAAATAAATCCCAGAGCTAATTTTTATTTTAGTTGTCGAATTACTAAGAAATGCTGTCTACATTTAAGCAAAAAATTACTTATTTTCTAAAACATAAACAGCATTATCTTCAAAAATGAGGAATATCAGGAGAAAGTAAAGGATGCAACAGAAGAAATCTGATTCGGATTATCATTCCTTCTGTATCCTTGCCTCTTCCACCTCTTCCCTTTGAAACATTGGCAAGAGGTGTATGGAACATAAGAAAACTAAAAAATCTGGCTATATACTCCAAGAAACCTGTCTCAAAGATCTTATACACCCAGATTTCATAAGCTATCAGACTCTCAGAACAAGGGTGTTCCATCCTTCAAAATAAATAGGACCTCCAGGAGATTGCAGAAACCCCTGGCTACATTCCTGAATCTCAGAATGTCTTAAATTTTGGATAAAAGCTCCTTTCTTCTTCAGTAAAATCAAACTAAGAACTGCAGACACTCTACTTCTGTAGTCTTCAACATATTTTTGGCTTGCATTATATGGCGTATTTTACATCATGCAATTAAGCAAAAGTTTATTTCAAGATAAGGCAGGGCAACCCTTTAGACTCAATCAGACTGGCTTCACTGCTCCATGAAAGAAGGACAGGAGACTCAGTTTCCTCATCTGTAAAACTTCTCCATCTACAGTGAACAAGAGAAAACTGACCTGCTGAATACTAAAGGTGGAAATGCCACAGGGGCTCAGTCATCAAAGGAAAGATGGGCGTGGGATACTTAATCAAGGTTTATGGTATTTTCCTAATGTCAGTTTTATGAATGTAATAAACCACTGCATTTTTTAAAATTTTTACTAATTAAATGGCTGTGCTACTACAGAATGATATATATGAAGTGTTACCTGAAAGAGTAATGCTGATAAAAGGCAACAATTGGTTCTCTTTTCAACATCCAATGTCTGAATAAATCTAAGTATAAGAAAAAGAAACTGATTCAGAGACAATGTTCCAAGAATATTTTTACATAAATACAACTCTAATACTCATAGATTTTAACTCAAAATTTAAGTAGCCTTTAATAAAATTAAAAATTAAAAATTTAATTTTTAATTCTAAAAGTGCTACATTCTCATGTAAGATTTAAAACATTCAAAGACAGAAAAAAATAAAATGAGGAATTCACCAATAAGGCTACCACCTAAACATGATTGCAGCAGCAGCAGCAAACATAATTACCAGTAACATTTCAGTCACTTTCCTTCTAGATTTCCTTCTACATATAAGTATACAGATGTACATTCACATTAAGACTGAAATTAGGCAATACACATTTTTATAAACAAATTTTCTATTATTGAACATAATCAGTTATATAATTATTTTACAGAACTTTAATATTTTTATCAGA
Organism: Bos javanicus; assembly: GCF_032452875.1. Classification (NCBI taxonomy): domain Eukaryota; kingdom Metazoa; phylum Chordata; class Mammalia; order Artiodactyla; family Bovidae; genus Bos; species Bos javanicus. Next base: position 61,413,859 of record NC_083872.1, on the reverse strand, counting down.
CACATGTACCAGAGTATTAAAATATTCATCTCCATTTGGATTTTTCCATTGTTGAAACAAACATTGTCATACCTACATTTTTGAGCACTTGTCCTATTACTTCCACTGGATAAATCCCTAGAAGTGGAATTTTGGGGAAACGGAGGTGCACAGTTTTAAAATTTTTTAAGGAGCACAATTAATTAATTTCTTCTCATAGACTAAAACACTGTATTTCCTCACCAGCAGTACATTATGGATCCATTTATGATATTAAATCTTTCCACCAAAGATTGAGGTAACTCTGTGTTTATTACTGTCTCATTTTATGTCCCTTAGTAGAGTCTGAGTTTTCTTTACATTTATGACTCACAAACTCACATTTGTGACTATAAACCACATTACCTTCTCCCAAGTCTTATTTTAACACCAGTGGACTTCACTGTATTAATAACACCAGTCTGAGTTCAGCTTCTTTGTGAGGTGCTTTGCCTGCTGAGCAGTGGGAGAGAAAAGTTTCTTCTCCTCAGGGAGTCTCCAAGAATAGCCAAAACCCCTGGAGTACCTTAGAGCCTGTGGAAGTCAGACTTCCAGCTGGGTAACCCAGGAAATGACTTTCTGTTGATTGAAAATCACTAACAACTTCAGAGGCCCAGAGACCCTAAGGTGTCCTCTGGCAGGAAAGCTGTAAGCTGTTCTTTTCAAGCTGGGAACCTTTCTCAGCTTTTCTGTTCTCTGCTGACAAGTGCTACTAAATTATAAACTCAGACTTGTATGGGGACTCTGTGTGTGTGCGTGTGTGTGTGTGTGAAAGGAAGAGTTCCTTCTCAGAAGAGCAAAAGAAAAATCAAACAGAGTTGTTTTTTTAAATCTTTGAACGTTTTATACTTTTAAAATGGTAATTCCATACTTCCCTTGCCCAAATGCTAATTTTCTGAAAACAATGTGATCGTGAACTAAGACAAGTTACTATTTTTAAAAATTTTCTCTACAGCTCAAAATATTGTGCACATATTTTGCCTAACCATGCCCTATAATGTAACTACAGAGGTAAGGGAAACCTGTACCTCTACTCTCTTCATACATTTTATGTTTTTCACCTTAATCAAATATTTAAGATATTTGTGAGTCCTAAGTAGACATAAGGCATTGTGATAAGGCTTCCACATACGCCATGTGTGGGAGGCTGAAAAATGGCTGCCCAATGATTCCAACATCCTAATTCCCTAAATCTATGCATATGTTGCTCATGTGGCAAAAACCAAAAAAAAAAAGGGAATTCCCTGGTGGTCCCACAGTTAGGACTCAACGCTTTCATTGCTGAGAGCCCAGGTTCAATCTATGATCTGGTCGGGAAACTAAGATCCTTCCAGTTATATGATGCAGTGAAAAAAAAACAAAAAACAAAAAACCTGCAGATGTGATTAAATTAAGGGCCCTGAGATGGGAGGGAAAGTTCTACCAAATTATCCACATGGGTTCAATCTAATCACAATGGTCCTTTAAGAGAAAGACAGGAGGGTCAGAGTCAGAGAAGATGTGAGGATAGAAGCATACTGACAGAAAGGAAGATGAGAGTCTGTGGGTCCTGAAGACAGAAGATGAAGAATGCAGGAGGCCTTGGGAAGCTGAGACAGGCAACAACAGATTCACCCCCAGAACCTCTGGAGGTAGCTCAGCCCTGCCAACACTAGGATTTTAGGACCTCCGCCCTCCATAACCATAAAACAATAAATCAGTATTGTTTCAGGCCACTGAATTTTGTGGAATTTGTTACACCATCAAGAGGAAACTAATACAGTCTGTGATATGGGCTTAATTATATGCCCCACTGGGTCTTCTCTGGTGGCTCACTGGTAAAGAATCTGCCTGCCAATACAGGAGACCCGTGTTCAATCCCTGGATCAGGAAGATCCCCTGGAGAAGGAAATAGCAACCCACTCCAGTAGTCCATGGGGTCGCACAGAGTTGGACACGATTGAAGCAACTTAGCAGCAGCAGCCAGTATTCTTACCTGGAAAATCCCACAGGAAGAGAAGTCTGGCGGGCTACAGTCCATGGCATCTCAACGAGTTGGACACGACTGAGCCACTGACACATAAGCACCCCTGCACACCCAAAATTCCTAAGTTGAAATCCTAACCCCTAGTAACCTCAGAATGTGACTAAGAAATGGGATCTTTAAAGAGGCGATCAGGTTAAAAGGAAGTCATTAGGGTAGGCCGTCATCTAATATGAGAGGTGTCCTTACAAGAGGAGATTAGGACACAGACACACACAAAAAGGAAGAACATATGAGAAGAGACTGAGAAGAGAGTTATCTACAAGCAGGGAGAGAGGCCTCAGAAGAAAGCAGCACCCTGGGAACACCTTAATCTCAGATGTCAAGACCCCAAGATTGTGAGATGGTAAATTTCTCACAGATTGATATTCTGTCACTAGTCTGTAGTAGCAAATGAATATGGTATGTCATGTGATTTCTGTCACCATGGTTTACAGATGAGAATAGTTAGGCTCAGAGAGGATGAGTAACTTGCCAGGGGGCGCCCAGAGTTATTAGGAGGCTCTTAAATTAAGCGTAGTTGGCCTGCCTCCACGCTGTTATTCTTGCTCACCTACCAACTGTTATCCACTCAGTCATTCATTCAACAGTTACTGAATGCCATCTCCATGCTGGGCACTTGGAATACACTGGTGAACAAAGCAAAGACCTGAGCCCACGCAGTGCTCACATTCCAGAGGTAGCCCTGGTTACAGGAAAGGAGACGGCCATAAACGAGCAACAGCACAAACAAGTAAAGTGTATAATAAGCCTATAGGATATGAATGGAGCTGCCCAAGAACCCAGTGTGTGTGAGGCACCCTACATGGCCTGGGTGGGTAGCCCATGAAGGAAGGCCCCAGGTCCTACGGAAATGGCTCCAGCGTCATACTCACTGTGCTATCTTTGCTGATATCACCGCTCCCTGCAAACACCCCCAGATGCCGCCTTTGGACAGGAGCTCCTCACTGTAGTCTTTGGAACCTGGAGGTGACCAGCCATCAGTGGCACTGGTGAGTGAGCTGCCAATCTCCTTCCATGTATGGAGCATATCTTCTTTTCTGAAAATTTCATCCAGAGCTTGACTCCAACACTTAAAAGCAGCCCTGAAACAGAAGTGGGGCATCAGGCAGCATGAGATCTGTGTTGTTAAATCTATCTTTCAAAAAGGAAAGAAAATGCATTGAATAAACATTTTCATCAAAATGTTAGAGAATGGATCTGTGCCATTTATTGCTCATAACCGTTTCTCTCCGGTAGCATTTGATGACTAAAACACAGCAATGGAATATTATCCAAGAACTAAAATTTATGAAAGATGGTGCTTTTTTTCACAATAGTTAAACATTTTTCAGGTGAACAGAGTTCTCCCTGTTTTACTGACTCCTATAAGCTACCTTTTCTTCTGTGCGAAGATGAGAAGATTTCCAAGTTCATGCAACGCCTGCACATGAAGACTTCTTTGATTGCTGGTTTGAAGAACATCTGTATTTTTAATCAGGTGAAAGAAAAATGTCAGTCCCTGTAAAATATTTCCTTTATATGTGCAAGAATATTTTAAATTGCTTTATACCTTGACTGTGTAGATAAGCAAACTTCAAGTTAATAGACCCTCTAAATGTCACACAATATAGCTATAGAGAACAAATGATGTTCTGTTTGAATGTTAGGGAGTAGGAAAGTGGATCTAAGAGGGAGGAAACAAGATTGGATCTAACAGGTAGGAAACATGAATAAAGTAGATAGCGTAAGAGTGAGGCAGGTCAAGATGGTGAAGGAGGAAAAATCTAGAAAAAGCATACAAGGGAGATCGAACTGGGTATAAAATATAGAAATGTCATATGTGGCCAGAATATGGTTTTGGGGGAAGTTGAAGAAGCCGTAGTGGTAAGATTACTGAGGCATCTGAATGCCAACTGGAAAAATGTGAACACTATTCTACAGCAGATGGGAAGACTTGAATGGTTTGGTTTTGATCAGAGATGTGACAAGAGTGCAGCATATCAGATTCTTCCTTCACCCAAATACAAAAAAGCACATCTTTACTATCACCTGAATTTGTTGTTGCTTTCTGAGGAATGCATGCATTCCAAGATGTGTAGCCAAAAAAACCCCATCTAACATGGCACTGGTTCCTAATGAGGGTAGCTCTATTGGCTAGTGGGTATTTAAGAAATGTAAGGGAGGGGGCTGTTATTTGTCACAATGGGGCAACTGCTAGTGTTTCCTCAGTGAGGACCTGGCACTGGGGGGCCCTGCAGTGTACAGAACCTTCCCCCACAGGGAGGAAAAAGATGAGAAACTTGTAGATAATTATCTGAGTCTAACATCTAACTTCATTTTATACATAAAAGGGTATTTTTACATGTTTTCAAAATGCGCAGTTTTCCAGAAATGCAATCCCTGTAATATTTTAGTTTTTGTTCAGAATGCCCTACATTTGCCATTTTAGAAAATCATGGCACCAAAATTAACAATGCTGATAGTACCTGAGTCACCAATATAATACACTTGTATCAGTCTGCATTTGCAGCTGCCATATTCCTATGTATTCTGTATATCTTACATACAATATATGAGCATCTGATTGACTCTCTGTACCTCTGGCGCCTAAGCTCTTGCTGCAACTGTTGTCATTTAGTCACTTAGTCGTATCTGACTCTGCAACCCTATGGACTTTAGCCCACCAGACTTCTCTGTGTAATTCTCCAGGCAAGGATACTGGAGTGGGTTGCCATGTCCTTCTCCAGGGGATCTTCCCAACCCAGGGACTGAACCCACATCTCCTGCATTGGCAGGCAGGTTCTTTATCACTGAGCCACCTGGGAAGCCCATCTAAGCTCTTACATATTAACAAACAGATTCTTTTATTATAAAGTGATTTCATTTAATTTATCCTTCAATTTATATTTAGGACTTCATATTTATTTTTTTAAATAATCTGTACAGGAAGAGTATATTAATACAAATTTTATTTCAGGCACTAAAGGGGGAATATTTTCTGTTGTAAAAAATAGGGACATTGGATCTACAACATGTTGAATTTATACTGCTGAATTTGTAGAAACGCCAAATCAAGTGGAAAGACAAGGAAAACGGAACCAGCTGGGGCAAAGCAAAAGCACATAACAGTGGCCACATCTCAACAAACGGTTCACAGATTCAGTTAAAGTGGGATGAGCGGGAGGGCGCCTAGAATCTCGCAATGGTAACAGCTAGGCTGGAGAGACGATCACAGGAGGCGGGTGGCAGCGGCCCGTCTCCTTACTGCTCTGTTACTGCCTACAAGGGTGTGATGAATAGAGTCTATGTTCAAGCTCTTTCATCCCACTTCTACAGATGATATTTCAGTTACTGTACAGCACAGGTAACTATATTCAATATCTTGTAATAACCTATAATGTAAAATAATCTAAAAAATATATACACGTACATATAACCAAATCACTTTGCTGTACAGATGAAACTAACACAATATTGTTAATCAACTATATGTCAATAAAAAATATATTAAAAAAGGTATCATTTCAAGACCAAATGCAATCTCAACATTAATGTGGCAGATTATATTGAAAATGAACATGTAATGAATAAACCTTACTAATAGTTTCATAATAAGAAGAAATTACGAGTCCAAGTTGTGAGGAGGGAAGCTTGCTCTTCTCCACTGAGCTGAAAACTCGGAAGTGCTCCTGAGAAAGGTCGGGGGGTGTTGGCATGTGCATCTCTTCTGTCCCCATGGAAAACTCCACCTTCCCAGTAGCAAATTTTAAATTGTTCACTCCTCCTTTGTCTCCTAAATTCATGGGAAAATTTTTAAAAGAAGCTTAAAAATGGAGAAAAAAGGGAAGTTTAAGAGGAGGGGAAAAGTAGGAGAAATAGAAAGGGAGAAGGAAGGGTTTTACATAGAGTTGAGCCTCATTTACAGTTGGAGGGACTCTGTTTCTTTAAACTTTGTGTCTGGAACCATTTCTGAAGAGCCCAGGTGTGTGTCGATGTGCTCTACACTCGTGTTACCTCAGAAGGAGTAGTACAGAGGGCAGTTTGCTGGAAAGTGAATGCTGAAATAATGCTTTGCTCCTCCTGGGGATCAGGGGGAGAAGTTGCACAGTTTGAGTTTACTTTTTTAAAAAGAGTTTCCAACATTAAGATGTTAGTTTGCCTCTGGGGCAGAGACCTCTGGGATAGGCGCAATGTACAGGTAGTTCTGACCTAAGGGGAAAGAAATAGGAAAGAATCTGTGTCTGTGTAAGGTCAGAGAACACACAGGGAAAAGAAAGGGAAAAATATTCTTGGGGAAGGAGTTTAAAACCTCAGAGAGAGAGAAGCTAAAATGGATTTAGGTCTACAGCCAAGGACTGGAGATAAACTTCTGAGGGTATTAATACTAGGTGAAATTCAGAATGAAGTGGTATAAACCATCCTTAGGAATTGCGTCTGCTTTTTTTCAATTCATGCCCTTAACCACTGTTAATGTACACCATAACCAAAGGAAGTTTAAACATGATATGCTGTGCTTAGTCATTCAGCTGTGTCCCACTTTTTGAGACCCCATGGACTATAAGCCCTCCAGGCTTCTCTGTCCATGGATATTCTCCACGTGAGAATACTGGAGTGGGTTGCCATGCCCTCCTCCAGGGGATCTTCCAAACCCAAGAATTGAACCGAGGTCTCCCGCATTACAGGCAGATTCTTTACCATCTGAGCCACAGGGAAGCTCCAAAACATGATATGGAGGGCTAAGTGTGTCTGTGGACAATACAACCAAAAACTGTGGGCACATATCATAACAAGTGCTTTCTCGGGGGAGAAGGGGAGCAACAATGACACATATATGCATTCATACATGCATACACACATACATTATATATATATACATATATACATACATAGATACATATATTATATACATAAGTAAACTTTTGTCAGTAGTTGTAAAAAAAATTGGTTTAATTTCTAAAAAATCAGTTCAGAGAATATTAGCATCTTAGATGCTAAATTTAAATCTATTATTAATAACTTTAAAATATAATTATTTTAAGTTTATTAATATAAATTTATTTTCATTATTCTGATAAATTTGAAAAGTAAGGATTATAAACATAAATTAGGATTTTAGATTACCTAAATGTAGGTAATTTGGGATTTCTTAACCTACATTTGAGTATCCTTTTTCTCCCTGAGGTTAACCACTTGAAGCCCTGCTTTGACTGAGTTTACAAATCAATAGATTTTGAGAAGGGAGAAAACAAGTGTAAAGTAACCAAACATAATGAATATCTTTTTTTTAAGCTAAGATGAAAATCTATGGTATTAATAAGGAATTTTACTGGTGTGTATATTAAAATGCATCTATTTCTTTGACATTGATAAGTAGTGCTTTGGTAAAAGACTGTGTAGTTAATTCTGTATGAATCAATTCATCTACTTATGAAAATAAAACAAGACTATAGCACCATACTTGCAAAGCAAAGAGTAAGGACACAGAGGTATAGAATCAAACATTAACACTGCTTTCGTATTTACTCCACTCAAGGGAGTATACTCAGAAGGCATAAAAACATGAGGGAGGCAGTGCTTTGGTTGGAATCAAGAGTGGGAAACAGAGGTGTGATCCACTGGACAAGAAGAAAGAGTGAAAGGCAGCTGAAAGCGGGCATGGAAGTGGGGGAAGGAGGAACCTAGTACAGAACATGGTAGACCCACAGGATGATACCCTGTGAAAATAAAGAGACAGGAACACAGAGCAAGTACAGTCAGCCCTCTGCTTCTGGAGATGCAGAGCCATGGATACTAGGGAGGGGGGAGCTGACTGTAAGGGACGTGTGCATCCACGATTTTGGTATCCACAGGGGGTCCCAGAACCCGTTCCCCACAGGTGCACAGGAACAACGGGAATGACTGTATTTCACCTTGTGTCTGTGCGAGAAATAACGAAAGCAACTTTCTGCTGTGCCGGATTGATCTGTTGTGATATTTGGATTTTTCCAAGGTCTCTCTAAAACATCTCAGAGTGTCTGTCACGTCCACAGGCACACAGAGGAGCTCTTTGGCTCTGCTGTATTCTAAAAGGAAAGGGAAGAGTGACGTTAGGAATGAAATGTTGCAGCAAGCCAAGGAGCCTTTCTAATTCAGAGAATTTCTTGGGCCCAAACTAAAGCTGCTAAATTCAAAGCCCCCAGGTCTGCAGCAGGTGTTTCAATGTTCAGATCAATTTTTTTTTTTCTTGGTTTATTTGACAGTTCTTTTTTTAAAAAAGAAAAAAAAAACTTAGAAAACTTTTGATTCGTATGAAATGCAAATAACTTTAGATCTTGCCAATTTTCCTTATGAAGCCTCCTACTTTTTCCTTTGCTGATCATAAAAGATGAAATAATCTGCTCCTTTTCAGCAGCCTCTTCAAAGCCAAGGTGCCTTGGGAAAGAGACAAAAGGAGGAAACAAAGCTTGGAGATGGGCAACTGCTCTCTTAAGAGAGGAAAAGACAGCTTTCTAACACTGGAGAAGGCAGAGGAAAAGAAGATGAGGCCATAAACATGTAGGGAACTGAAAAGCCATCCTAAAAAGTGGCCAGAAGGGCAGATGTTGGCAGAGCTGCCGTGAGGTCTCTGGAGAGGAAGTGCCAGACCCATGAATTCAGCTGCAGACCAGCTGCATATGCTATGAAGCAGGCACGTGGGAGAGAGGACACACAGGCTTCAGACTGAACGACAAACAAATTTACCCCTTCAACAAATGAACAGGTCAAATACCCCCTGTCAAATCTGAAGTCCTGAGAGTCCAGCAACTTGCTAGGGAACAGGGCTGTAACAGCTTAAGAGACATGACCTTTGTCCTCAAGAAATCCACACTTTAGCTGAAGCTATGAGGGCATTTTAACACTGGCGCATGAAAATCACACTGACAGAGCATCTGGGGACACGCCAAAATGATGGAGAGAAAGAAGAGAGATCAGTGCAGGAAGGAAAGGATGAGCAAGAAACAGTTCATGGGGGGAAAGACATGCCAGCTGTGTCTTAGAGAACAGGGAAGACTATCAGGAAGTAAGGGAAGGGGTTTCAGATAGAATGAGAAGAGCTGAAGCTGGGACATCCCTGGAGGTCCACTGGTTAAGACTTCCCCTTCCAATGCAGGGGTTGGGGGTTTGATCCTTGATCAGGGAACTAAGAGTCCACATGCAAAAAAGCCAAAACTTAAAACGGAAGGATTATTGAAACAAATTCAGTAAAGACTTTAAAAAAAGGTCCACATTGAAAAAATCTTAAAAAAAAAAGAATAGCTGAATCTGATTGAGTGTTTATACTATACCAGTAACTATTCTAAATAAACACTGTGATAGTCTTATTGAATTCTAGCAACACTCATTGGAGAAGGCAGTGGCACCCCACTCCAGTACTCTTGCCTGGAGAATCCCAGGGATGGAGGAGCCTGGTAGGCTACAGTCCATGGGGTCACTAAGAGTCAGACACAACTGAGTGACTTCACTTTTACTTTTCACTTCCATGCATTGGAGAAGGAAATGGCAACCCACTCCAGAATTCTTGCCTGGAGAATCCCAGGGATGGGGGAGCCTGTTGGGCTGCCGTCTATGGGGTCGCACAGAGTCGGACATGATTGGTGCGACTTAGCAGCAGCAGCAGCAACACTCATAAGAGGTATGTCCCATTATATCCTCTTTTTACAGATGAAAATCAGGCATAGAGAAGTCTCAGCTTCCCTTGGGTCACAGAACCAGCTTGCACAGGAGAGGGTGGAATCAGGATTAAAAGTGGCAATGCAGGGCACAGTGAGATGACACGGCCAGTTCTTTTGAACCAAGAAGGGTTTCCAGAGGCCTAAAGCCCTCACTGCGTATGTGGCCTTCATCCTCTTTAATGGGCTGCCAAGAAAGCGTTTTGAGTAAGACCCCAGCAGAAGGAGATTCATATTTTAGGAAGCGTGAGCCAGCAGTTGTATGCACAGCAGGCTGCAATAGAACGAGGGTGGTGGCTGAGAGGTTATAACGTTACAACACTGACATAGTATGATTTGAACTTGATTAAGATGGTAGCAGTGAGAACAAGGGAGGGACACAGAAAATTCCAATGTTAGAAGTGATTGGAGAATGGTTAATTGGCTACTAGGCGAAGAAAAAAAAAAGGCGTGGAAATTGCCTCTTATCCACCTTTTAGGGCTGATGACCTTGCTTCCTACCTCACTGGGAATAAATGGAAGGAATCCAAATGGATTTCCTGCAAGCCCCTACGCCTAGACCCACACAGCCCCCAGTTCCCATGCTATCTACACTGCAAGGTCATCACTCCGGCAATTCTCCTCTCTCCTCCCAGTCACCAGTTTTTCCCTCTGCTGAGTCAACATCCCGTTTTGCGTTTTTTTCTATTTTTAAAAATCATCAGTGCTCGCTTCGGCAGCACATATACTAAAATTGGAACGATACAGAGAAGATTAGCATGGCCCCTGCGCAAGGATGACACGCAAATTCGTGAAGCGTTCCATATTTTTAAAAATAAAATAAAATTGGAAGAATAAAAAAAATAAATAAATAAAATTATAAGTCACATAAGAAATGGGCTAATTGTAAGTTATGACTATACATTTATTAAAATACTTTGTTAATTTTCATTGAAAAAAAAAAAAAATCATCAAAAATTTTGTGTTCACTGCAGCATTAGTTACAGTAGCCAAGATATGGAACAACTTAAGGGTCCATCAACAAATGAATGGATAGAGAGAATGTGGTATTTACCCAGTGGAATATTATTCAGAGCCATAAAAAAGGAAACCCTATCATTTGTGACAACTTGGATGAGCCCTGATCAGACAGAGAAAGGCAAACAGTGAATGATCTCATGTACATTTGGAATCTAAAAAACTCAAACTCAAACAAACAGAGAAGAGACTGGTGGTTGCCAGAGGCAGAGTTGTGGGGTGATGGGCAAAAATGGATGAAGGTGACCCAAGGTATAAATGTCAATTAAAAGACAAATAAGTTCTGAAACTGTAAAGAATAGCACAGAGACTATATTTAAATTTCTAAAAAAAAAAATTTTAACCCTTTCTCTTGACTCTTCTTTCCCCTCAAGCCACCATCCTATCTCTCTGCTCCATTTTATAATTAAACTCCTCAAAAAGTTCTATTTTCATTGTTCCCCATTCTCTCTTGCTGCTGCTGCTAAGTCGCTTCAGTCGTGTCTGACTCTGTGCGACCCCCATAGACAGCAGCTCACCAGGCTCCCCTGTCCCTGGGATTCTCTAGGCAAGACCGCTGGAGTGGGTTGCCATTTCCTTCTCCAATTCTGTCTTAAAACTGCTTAAATCAGACTTTTCCCCCATTATTTCACCCGAAGGATCGTCACTAGAATAAATCTAGTGTTCAATTTTTAGGCTTTATCTCACATAAATTTTCAACAGCATTTGACCCAGTTGCTAACTCCTTCCTCCTTGTAATACTTTCTTCACTTGGCTTACAGGTCCTTTACCAACCTACTGACCCCTCCTTCTTAGCCCTCTTTGCTAATTCATCCTTGTCAACCCAAATTCTTAATATTTGAAAATCCCAAGGCTCAACCCTTAGACTGCCTCTCTTTTCTTCTTAACTAACATTTGAGACAGGCTGGAACCTGGGACCCTTTACTGGAATACTTGCATCTGGACAAACGTCTCCTCCAGCAATAGAATACAAAGAAACTTCCAGTACTCTTGCCTGGAAAATCCCATGGATGGAGGAGCCTGGTGGGCTGCAGTCCATGGGGTCGCTAAGAGTCAGACACGACTGAGCGACTTCACTTTCACTTTTCACTTTCATGCATTGAAGAAGGAAATGGCAACCCACTCCAGTGTTCTTGCTTGGAGAATCCCAGGGACAGGGGAGCCTGGTGGCTGCCGTCTATGGGGTCACACAGAGTCGGACACAACTGAAGTGACTTAGCATAGCATAGCATAGCATAAGCGACTAAAAACAACTGTGTGCATGCACAGTTGAGGCAAATCATGAACAATAAGATACACAAAGGCCAAAACCCATCTGCCATCTCTGGGGCCTGGAGCAAAAGCAGGGTACTGCACACAGCACCACCAGGGCACGGGGAGACCAACCTCAGTGACTCCCCTGCCAACACACTGACCTGCTCTCACACCCAATTTAAGAAACTAGCCCCCCTGTCAGTTGGAGATTGAGGAAGGGAATCTATTACTTCTTCTCATTCCTTTGTGCTGTAGCATAAGTCCCAATGAAGCCTTGCCTGAATTCCTCATCCTCTCTCTTATCAATGTCTATTGATTAACGAGTTCAAGAACCCAGTTCAGTAACACATTCACCCCCTTGATGATCTCATCTAGTCTCACGGGTCTAAGTACCTACATGCTATCTCTGGCCCCATCTCTCTTGAAGTCCAGGCTCATTTATCCACTGGTCTCATCTGCTGGGCATTTAATGAACATCTCACACTTAGCATGTTCCCAACTGATTTCCTAATCTTTCCTCCCTAAACCTACTCCTTTCATAGTCTTTCCTCATCTTATTAAAGGGTGGTTCTATTTTTCCAGTTGCTCAGGCCACAAGCTGGCATCATCCTTGACTTGTTATCTCATCTCAAGCCCCAAGTCAAATTCACAACAAATCCTGGAGGCTCCCCATTCAGAAAATGTCTGGAGTGCCACCATCTCTCCCCAGATCTACTCACCACTTCCATTCCACTGTGTTCCAAGACCCGACATCTCTTTCTGAATCACTGTGACCACCCCCAAGCAGTCTCATTTCTACCCTTGCCAGTCTCAACAAAAAAACCAGAGGACCCCCTTTAAAATACAAGCTATCCCTTTTAAAATATAAATTATCTCATGTCACACCCCTGTCCAAGACTCCCCCATCACCGAGAGAGAACAGTGTCCTTGGAGTGACCTCTAAGGCCCACCAAGAAGAGGTTCCCTGTGACCTTACTATTCTCCCCCTTACTCCCTCCCACATTGGCGTGCTTCCACCCAAGGGTCTTGGCACCAGTGGTTCACTTTGTCCTAGAACATTCTTCCCTGAGATATCCCCAGGTCTGATTCCTCAACTCCTTAAGCTTATGACTTCACTGTTAACTCCTCAGTGAGGCCTTCTTTGATCACTCTCTTTAACATTGTCACAACTTCTCTTTTCTTCTCAGCACCCATTAGCTTCTGACCTACTATGGGTTTTACTTATTTATTGATTGTCTCTGACCACTAAAATGCAAGTTCTGTGAGAGCAGAGATTTTTGCCCATTTTGTCCACTGAATTCACCCCTGGCCTATAACTGTACCTATTACAAGGTATGTGCTGAATAAACATTCATTACGTGAATGAATGACAACAGTTTTCAAAGCTAAATGCTTGGGACAAACTTTATTAATAATCACTTCCATAGGCATTAATCTCAATTTATTGTCACAGTATTTTACAACTAGTAGAGATAAATATCACTCATACTTTACAAAGGACGAAAAGTGAATTTGAGGGACAGTCACTTGTCTTAACTGGAGAAGGAAAAGGCAACCCAACTCCAGTATTCTTGCTTGGGAAATCCCATGGACAGAGGAGCCTAGTGGGCTACAGTCCATGGGGTCACAAAGAGTCAAACATGACTTAGCAATTAAAAAACAACAACAACACTTGTTCTAAGCCCTTACAAGATGAGAGAGAACCAGTGTTTTAGTCTGACGCCTTTCCCAAATAGTTTCCCAAAGGGTGTCAGATTTGGGGAACAGGCAATGATCCTAATTTAAGGTGTGCTCCTGTGGGCATAGAGACACTTTGAGAATAATACAGATTAAGCCTGGGGTCCTTGTAAGCCCAGTGAGGTCTTGGTGAAATTAATAACATGGGGTCACATTCAATGACCGTGGAGACACATCTTTCATTACACCTTGATGTCTCGAAACCCTGGAAGCTCTGGTCAAACCAGGAACATGGCTATGTTGAGAGGTGCATCTGTGCCCCCAGAAAGTTCACTCATGACTCACTTCATGACACACTTCCCTGTCATACATTTAAGAGGATCAAATAATGAGGCACAGGTCACACTCTTCTCCTGCCAACTTTGCTCTCCTGTCCCCCTACCTTGTCTCCACCACCCCTCTCTCCTCTAAGCATGCACAGTCCTGCGTGAGTCCTGACAAGGCATGCCCTCACCCCTCCCACCCCAACCCTTATGCACAGCACCCTGAAGATCATAGGTTTCTGCTCCGTTTCTCCACTTTTCCTGCCAGAATTCAAGAGCTTGGCTTTCATTTTTTCTTCCATAGAGAGTGAGATGAGGGAAAGAAGTTCAGCAAAGCAAAGGAAAGGGAGGAAACTGGAAGCCCTCACATATTAATATTTTCAGACAGTAACTTTCTCAGGAGGCCTTCATTTGCAAGATCTGTTAAAACTGGGATGGTAAGATTTACCTCCAAGAGTTACTAGACTACGTTTTAACCCATTTGTGACAGGTCCAGCACAGTATTGGTCATGGAGGAAGCATTTAATAAATGGAGCTCACATTATATTTTTAAAATGTCCACTGAGAACGTACCAGTACTAGGTGCCATGCCAGGCACTGAGCAGGTACAAATGAACAAAATAGACACACTCCTTGCTCTCCCAGAGCTTACATTCTAGAATAAAAGTCACAAAGGCATGCCAGTGATTACAGATTATAAGAGGGAAAAGAGGAGATGTTTGCCATCTTTAAAATATGGGCTCTGAATAAAATCATCCTGCTACTTTTTAGCAAATATATGCTTATAAATAATTTCTCTTTGTTGTTTTCCTAAATTATATTTTACCTTACTTTTTTCTCTTCTTTCAAGCCCTAGTATACCCTTTTTTCTTATTGTCTAATTAGGCTTCTGTTGGTGTTTTGGTGGTTGTCTACAGGAGATAAATGATGCAAAGCAATAAGGAAATATCATTAGCTTGCAGGCCTTATTCTGCCATCTCTGTCTCAAGGGGTCCCTCTCTGAGAACTTCTATGGATAATTCAGAAGCTATTTTAAAGGCACTAATAGCCTCAACAGTTTGAAATAGGTAAAAATAAGGAAGAGGAGAGAAAAGACTAGATTTACTATGTCTCTCGTGTACCAGTGTAGACATTAAAATTGAAATGCCAATGACTCCAGAGAGATGGTCTCAATAAGGAAGAATCCCAGTGAGTGATATAAACTTTGGGCCACTTTCTACACCTTCGGTGACATCAATCCAAATGCCCAGAGGCACTAATAAAACACACCAGCCAAAGGGTTCAAAATTCCAACACACGTGATGGCTGAACTATCCTGTTAGAGAACTTAGATGCCAATAAAGTCAAACCTGAAGAAAGAGATCCCAGACAGAAAGCAAAAACAGCTACAATAAAAGGCATATCCATAGAGTTATCACCCCTTTGAAGCTTAACAAGCAGGCGGGTTACTCATCCATACAAAAAATCATCTATAAAGTAAGGTATTCTCACTCCTCCAAATCCTACAGAGACTGTACCAAATTACATATGCATTATTAAATAGCTAGAGGGAGAATAGAATGCTGTTAAATAATGAGAATCCCAAATGTTCCTAGGCACCGGAGCGTTACAGTATCTGTTCTGAAGAATTAAACATATCAAGCATTACCTCCAAATGCTATTATGCCAAAAGAAAATCTATGATGTTCTAAAGCAGCGATCTGGGGTGGAAACCATCAGGAGTATACTTGTTCTTTTTTCAAAACTCTTTTAAGAATTTCAAACATGTCATGGTGATATAAGGACCATCATGCTTATAAACACATTAATGATCTGAATTTAGTACACTAAAAAAAAATTCAGCATCCTAAAAATTTGCCTAATAAGCCCAAAAGCACAGCCCAAATTATGCTCCTAGACACAGAGGTCCTAGAGTTTCATAAGGAGATATCAGGTGGATGCCAAGATTTTAATGATAATGGTTCAGTGTAAAACCTGTAGTAGTTATGCAGGATCATCTTAAAATTGTGCAACTATCATAACAAGTAACAATAAAATATCTGTTTCCCCATGACTACTGATATATAGCAAATTTTTTCTTGAATGCTGTAAGTTAAGAAGAGAATCTAAGCTGAAAAGGGACAAAGGACAGACAGACCTGATAGCTCAGTGGAGCCCTGTGAGCAATCAGACAGACCAGAGTTTGAACCATGATTCCAGCACTCACTTGTAACATTTAATTATCTAATGTGTAATGTAAGTATAATATCTACCTCCTACAATTGTTGAAGAGTTAGTTGCTCAGTTATGTCTGACTCTTTGCAACCCCATGGACTGTATGTAGCCCGCAAGGCTCCTTTGTGCGTGGAAATCTCCAGGCAAGAATACTGGAGTGGGTAGCCATTCCCTTCTTTAGAGGATCTTCCTGACCCAGGGATTGAACTCAGATCTCCTGCACTGCAGGCAGATTCTTTAACCATCTGAGCCACCAGAAGATAATAAAGTACTGGCTCAATCAATTATTACTGCCATTACAATATTTTTTAGATCTTATCTATTTGAATACTCCTACTCTGTCCATGGGCTTCCTAAGTGACTCAGCAGTAGACTCCACCTGCCAATGCAGGAAATTCAGGTTCAATCCCTGGGTTGGAAAGATCCCCTGAAGAAGGAAATGGCAACCTGCTCCAGTATTCTTGCCTGGAGAATTCCATGGACAGAGGAGCATGGAGGGGTACAGTCCATGGGGTCACTAAAGAATCAGACATGACTTAGAGACTAAACAACAACAACAACTCTGTTCATTGCTCAAACTAGCTCTACCTCCACCACCATTGAGAACCATCTCAAAGGATCACTGAAGCCTGATGACCCCATCTTTCTTTCTGCCCTACCACCTACCCTCTTGCCTTTCCAAATATAACCTAACAACAGACTGGCAACGTGCTTTCCTGACACATTGCAGCCATTGTCATTAAGCACCTACTGGTCACATGGGTCTAGAGTTTTCCTACATATGCTTTTCCTAGATCTTAGATGTTAGTCACCATTTTGATAACAAGCATTTTCTTTTTTTGTTGTTGTTGGAGTATATTTGATTTACAATGTTGTGTTAGTTTCTACTATACAGCAAAGTGAATCAGCCATGCATATACATATATCCACTCTTTTGAAGATTCTTTTCTCATATAGTTCATTACAAAGAACTCAGTTCAGGTCAGTTCAGTCCCTCAGTTGTGTCCGACTCTTTGTGCCCCATGAATCACAGCACGCCAGGCCTCCCTGTCCATCACCAACTCCTGGAGTTCACTCAAACTCACATCCATCGAGTCGGTGATGCCATCTAGCCATCTCATTCTCTATCATCCCCTTTTCCTCCTGCCCAGCATCAGAGTCTTTTCCAATGAGTCAACTCTTCACATGAGATGGCCAAAGTACTGGAGTTTCAGCTTTAGCATCATTCCTTCCAAAGAATACCCAGGGCTGATCACCTTTAGAATGGACTGGTTGGATCTCCTTGCAGTCCAAGGGACTCTCAAGAGTCTTCTCCAACACCACAGTTCAAAACCATCAATTCTTCAGCGCTCAGCTTTCTTCACAGTCCAACTCTCACATCCATACATGACCACTGGAAAAACCATAGCCTTGACTAGACGGACCTTTGTTGGCAAAGTAATGTCTTTACTTTTCAATATGCTATTTAGGTTGGTCATAACTTTTCTTCCAAGAAGTAAGCGTCTTTTAATTTCATGGCTGCAGTCACCATCTGCAGTGATTTTGGAGCCCAAAAATAAAGTCAGCCACTGTTTCCACTGTTTCCCCATCTATTTCCCATGAAGTGATGGGACGAGATGCCATGATCTTCATTTTCTGAATGTTGAGCTTTAAGCCAACTTTTTCACTCTCCTCTTTCACTTTCATCAAGAGGCTTTTTAGTTCCTCTTCACTTTCTGCCATAAGGGTGGTCTGCAGGTCCTTAATAGTTATCTACTTTATGTATGCTGCTGCTGCTAAGTCACTTCAGTCGTGTCTGACTCTGTGCGACCCCATAGACGGCAGCCAACCAGGCTCCCCCATCCCTGGGACTCTCCAGGCAAGAACACTGGAGTGGGTTACCATTTCCTTCTCCAATGCATGAAAGTGAAAAGTGAAAATGAAGTTGCTCAGTTGTATCCAACTCTTAGCGACCCCATGACTGCAGCCCACCAGGCTCCTCTGCCCTTGGATTTTCCAGGCAAGAGTATTGGAGTGGGGTGCCATTGCCTTCTCCAACTTTATGTATAATAGTGTGTATATGTTAGTCCCAATCTCCCAATTCACTCCTCCCTTCCCCACACCATACCCCCCACTCCCCCACCCCCTGTAACCAGAAGATTGATAACAAGCATTTTTGACAAATTTTCTCACATTTGTTGCCAGTTCTTTTTAGGATGGAGGGGACAGTATAAATCACATTCTGAGTTACAGATCCCAAGTTGGAGGATCTCCAGAGGTTTGACAGACAAGATGAAGAAAAGGACAACACACCCAGAAAGAAACATGCTCTTTGGAACTATTCACACATGACTGATGAGGGGAAGTTGGTCCTCCTGCTGTTCACTGAATATGAGGAAATAATTTATCATTGGCAGTAAAACCTACAAGTTCATGGTCACCAGTGCTTCTCAACTGGATCGTCTATACTGCTCTGCAGCTCTCCTATCTTCCTTTCTCCTATTTTCCAGTCCACCACCTCACATCTCTCCTGGAATCTCAACCTTGGCTGTGCTCTCAACTCCTTGCTTCATTAAGAAAATCTCTAGTGCCCAGTAAAGATGCCTTCAAATTCTACCACTAACATCTACAAATTTTCCTGCATTTGAACCTGTTCTCTCCTTCCTTTCTTATCTAGCATCAGGGGTGTCCCAACATCCTAAGTCCCATATATCCCATTTTCTGCCTTGTTTATCCTCAAGCTCCTTGCCTGATCAAACATCTTTATCTCTTGGCTCTCCCTCTCTCCTGGATCTTTCTATTAAATATAGAAATATTCTCCTTCTCTTCTACTAAAACAACCACACAAATAAAACAAAGGCCCCCTGGGTTCCACTTTCCCTTCTGGCCGCTCCTGCTTTTTTCTTGTCACTTCTAAGCTTCATCAAAGGCAATTCTCATTCAGTGACTCTGTGCAGGCACAGCTTACCACTACCACACCCACCACTCAAAACACTGCCATTACCCTCCCAACCATTTCTTTGAAACTACTATTGTTAAAGTCATTCATTCAGCAAGTGGACACTGAGTTCCTACGATGTGTCAGGTACTGATGAAGGCATGTAGATTCCATCGATGAACAAACCAATTGTCCTTGACCTCACAGACCCTACCTTTTATCAGCAGAGACAGACTAGTAATCAATAAATATAAGTTTTAAAAAATTGAGTTATAGAATGTGATAAGTGGCTATAAGTGCTTCAGGGGGGAAAAAAGAAAACATTTATTAGGGTAAGGGGAATTGGAAGGAAGGAAGCAGGATGCAGTTTCAAATAGAATGGTCAGGGTAAGCCTCACTGAAAAGATGAGATGCACACAAAGATTTTAAGGAAGTGAGGGGTTTATCAGAGAGCCACCTGGATGGGGGAAGAGCACTTCAGGAAGGAGAAACAGCTACAGCAAGACCCTAAGGTGAGGGTGTCATAGCAGAAAGGCCAGGGACAGTGACCTCCCAAACACAATGGACAGAATCCCTCATCTTAGTTGACCTCTCTCTGACTGTTGACTCATACACTCTCTGTCTCTCCTCGGCCTCATTTGTAACACTCTCAGCTCCCGTACGTCCCACCTCTTAAGCCACATCCCAATTTCTTTCAGATATGAGCTCTGCCTCTGTTTTTTCCATCACAGTCACTAGGGCTTTTCACATAGTCCATCTTTATCCTTGGGGTACAGAGTACAATCACACTACCCTCCCCTTTTGAAGTTAGATGTGGCCACATGACTTTAGACAATAAAATTGCAGAAAATGTGTCACCTTCAAGTATCAGCTTGAAGAGCCATCATCTGACTTATATATAAACTATGAATATAAAATTATAAAATATGAAAAATATACAAAATATTATTTTTCCTGGTTAAAAAATGGAGACAACAGCAAACCTACCTCATCAGGCAGTTGTAAGCTAATACTCACAAAACATTTATCAGAGTACCTGATGTCCAATTAATTTTAATGGGGTTGTTATAATAAAACAATCCACATAAAGCCCTTAGCACAAAGTGTATGGTATATGTGTGTGGTCTCACTTCAAAGTCTTAACCATTTACTATATGCCTCCAGTTATAGCTGCCCTAGAGGATAACACTAGTGTTCTGTCTCCTGCCTCTAAAACCATCATGGAAGCCTGTGTCGAGAGGGACATTCCATCAATCCATGATGAGCTGCTCAACCTCACTGAACACAAGCATGAGCAAAAAACAGACTTTTCCTTGTCTTATGGCAATGAGATTCAGGGATTGTTCATAACTGCTATGTACCCCAGCCCTTTCTGACACACAGATTCCAAAGTGATGGCATCCCCAGGACCATATTCTTAAGAACACCCTCTGGGTGACCTTGTTCAAGCCGCTGATTTCAACCAATACCAATGCACTGGTGGTGAAAATACAAACCTGCTGAGTGCCTCACTGATGTATCATCAGTTCAGTTCAGTCATTCAGTTGTGTCCAACTCTTTGTGATCCCATGGATGGCAGCACACCAGGTCTCCCTGTTCAAAACCAACTCCCAGAGTTCACTCAAATTCATGTCCATTGAGTCGGCGATGTCATCCAACCATCTCATCCTCTGTCATCCTTTTCTCCTCCAGCCTTCAATCTTCCTCAGCATCAGCGTCTTTTCAAATGACTCAGTTCTTTGCATCAGGTGACCAAAGTATTGGAGTTTCAGCTTCAGCATCAGTCCTTCCAATGAATATTCAGAACCAATATCCTTTAGGATGGACTGGTTGGATCTCCTTGCTGTCCAAGGGGCTCTTGAGAGTCTTCTCCAAAACCACAGTTCAAATGCATCAATTCTTTGCTGCTCAACTTTCTTTATTGTCCAACTCTCACATCCATACATGACTACTGGAAAAACCATAGCTTTGACTAGACGGACCTTTGTCAATAAAGTAATGTCTGCTTTTTAATATGCTGTCTTAGGCTGGTCATAACTTTTCTTCCAAGGAGCAAGCGCCTTTTAATTTCATGGCTACAGTCACCATCTGTACTGATTTTGGAGCCCCCTCCCCCCAAAAAAATACAGTCTCTCACTGTTTTTGCTATTTCCCCATCTATTTGCCATGAAGTGTTGGGACCAAATGCCATGATCTTAGTTTTCTGAATATTGAGCTTTAAGCCAACTTTTTCACTCTCCACTTTCACTTTTATCAAGAGGCTCTTTAGTTTTTCTTCCCTTTCTGCCATAAGGGTGGTGTCATCTGCATATCTGAGGTTATTGATATTTCTCCCAGCAGTCTTGATTCCAGCTTGTGCTTGATCCAGTCCAGCATATAAGTTAAATAAGCAGGGTGACAATATACAGCCTTGATGTACTTCTCTCCCAATTTGGAACCAGTCTGTTGTTCCATGTCCAGTTCTAACTACTGCTTCTTGACCTGCATACAGATTTCTCAGGAGGCAGGTCAGGTGGTCTGGTATTCCCATCTCTTTCAGAATTTTCCACAGTTTATTGTGATCCACATAGTCAAAGGCTTTGGCATAGTCAATAAAGCAGAAGTAGATGTTTTTCTGGAACTCTCTTGCTTTTTCCATGATCCAGTGGATGTTGGCAATTTGATCTCTGGTTCCTCTGCCTTTTCTAAAACCAGCTTGAACATCTGGAAGTTCACAGTTCACGTATTGCTGAAGCCTGGCTTGGAGAATTTTGAGCATTACTTTCTAGCATGTGAGATGAGTGCAATTGTGCGGTAGTTTGAGCATTCTTTGGCATTGCCTTTCTTTGGGATTGGAATGAAAACTGACCTTTTCCAGTCCTGTGGCCACTGCTGAGTTTTCCAAATTTGCTGGCATATTGAGTGCAGCACTTTTACAGCATCATCTTTCAGGATTTGAAAGAGCTCAACTGGAATTCCATCACCTCCACTAGCTTTGTTTGTAGTGGTGCTTCCAAAGGCCCACTTGACTTCACATTCCAGGATGTCTGGCTCTAGGGGAGTGATTACACCATCATGATTATCTAGGTCATGAATATCTTTTTGTATAGTTTTTCTGTGTGTTCTTGCCACCTCTTCTTAACATCTTTTGCTTCTGTTAGGTCCATACCATTTCTGTCCTTAATTGTGCCCGTCTTTGCATGAAATGTTCCCTTGGTATCTCTAATTTTCTTGAAGAAATCTCTAGTCTTTCCCATTCTATTGTTTTCCTCTATTTCTTTGCACTGATCACTGACTGACTGAATGATTCTACTCAGCTATTATTTAGACACCTCAAACTCAGTAATAGCAAAGAGATGTTTTCCTCTAACCTGCCCCCCACTTCAGTACTTTTTAATAGAGTGAAGATACCACAACCACTTAGCCACCTAAGCCAGAAACCAAAGCAACTTGAACTCCTCCCTTCCTCATGCATCCCCCTCACCTAACAAGCATTCAACTGCCCACCCCGCTGTTCTCACTAAGTCCAGGACCTCATCATGTCTGTAAACCCATAAGCAGGTAGCAGCAGCTCTCCTGCCGCCATGTGGTCTCCTTCCAACCCATTCCCCACGCTGCTGAAGTGTCTTTCAAGAACACAAATATAATCATTTCATTTTCCTTCTTTAAACCCTTCTAACTAGCTCCCTTCAGCTCTCTAGATAAATCTGAGCCTCTTTACCCTACCTTCTAAGACCCCTTATTATCCAATTCCTGCCGACCTTTCTACTCTCAACTTTTGCTTTTTACTTTTATGATAACCCCACTAAATTACATAGAGTCTCTCAAAAATGACACTACCATTAACTATTATTGTTTATAGCAGCGGCAGGAGTCACAACAGTATAGATCTTACCACTCTACACTATCATCTCTGGCTTATTTATCGGTCTCTTTCAATGGGCTGTAAATCATATAACAAATCTTTAGTCCCATTCATCTTTGTATTCTCAGGACCTCAGTTAGTCATTCAGTTCAGTCGCTCAGTTGTGTCCGACTCTTTGTGACCTCATGGACTGCAGCACGCCAGGCTTACCTGTCCATCACCAACTCCTGGAGCTTGCTCAAACTCATGTCCATCAAGTTGGTGATGCCATTCAACCATCTCATCCTCTGTCATCCCCTTCTCCTCCTGCCTTCAATCTTTCCCAGTTTCTCAGGACCTAGTATAGCACTTAACACATGGTAGATACTCAAGAAATATTTGCTGAATGACTGAATGGCTGCCTGACTTAAGAAATGAATGAATGAATGAATGCATAAATACATACATACACACATACATACCTAAAATCAATAGATAAATAAGTGAAGGAATCCAAACACATCAAGGCTTCCCAGATCATGCTAGTGGTAAAGAACCCACCTGTCAATCCAGGAAATATCAAAGGGAAGACTTGCATTTCTTTCCTCTACCCAAAACAGAGACAGGAAAAACACCACTGAGAGAGGCATTACTTCCATTTTCATCCCTTCCCATCATCTCATTCGTATAAGTCACATTGCCAAAACACTCCAAGAGGCCTCACCAGCTAAAAGCAAAGGAGTCATAATGTTTCAGAATCTTCTGTTGTACTCTTGTTTAAAAACCAACAAGTTAACCTTGGTAACACCAGTAGAAAAATAATCCATACTGATTATGGAAATGGAAGTTATTATGGGGATCACGATAGAACCAAGAAAATAGCGAAAGATCAGTTTAAAGAGTTCCCAAGTGAGATTAAAAATAGAGAAAAACTTGTGAAACAGTCTTTTCTCATATTTAATTTTTCCCATCAATTTCCTTTCTCCCTCTTCTCTTATGTCCCTTTTTAAACTTACAGATTAAACTAATAAAAGACATGAGTTTTAATTCCCCTTAAGTGACATTTATAGCAATATAAGATGGTAAATATCAAGTGGATTATTTTCAGTCAAATCTGCAAAAGAGCTTTTGCAAACACTTTAATTATGGGAGACTGGACATGCAGAACACAACAGCAAATCTTGTTTTAAAGAAGAGAGAAAGAGCTTCAAGCTAAGATTGGTTCCAACCTGAATAGATAAGCTTTCTAAGGACATCTGCTCGCTGTCCTATAGCTGTCCCTTTATTGGTTGGAGGATTAATCTTGAGCTGTATTCCAACGAAATTTCGGCAGGTTATCTTTAAAAAGATAGGAGAAAACAAATATCACTTAGGTATTTAGAGCCAAAATTTTTGCTTACTTGAAATGTTCATCTTATTTTTCATTAGCCAAAAAGAAGAGATACAAAAAGATGCTACAAATAAAAGCTCCAGAGTAACATTCAATCATGAGAACTTTTGAGGGAAAAAAAAGTGGCTACATAATTTTTCATATTTCTTATGTATACCACAGCTGGAAAAACATTAGGCAAATTATGTAGAGCAATTAGAATAATTTCTCTGATGTTCTATAAATTCACTAGTCTAAATATATCTCCCATTATGTAAGTTGAAACATATTTAAAATAGAGGCAGCTTTTTCAATGGCAGATTTCTCCTCTACTCATAATTAACGCTATTTAAACTTCCCTGGTGGAGTTTTTCAGAACTAACGTCCTCTGTAGTATTTTTTAACAGATAATGAGTCCTAAAATGAAAAAGACCATTTTTAGACATAAGGTAATTCTTTTAAAAGGTCCAAGATCCTCTTCTCTCCATTTCTCCACCCCACCTCCCACACCCCTGCTCAAAATACAACCATCCTTGAACCCCAGTCTGACGTAGATGATGCTTCTTTATTATCGTCCCTTGTAGTTACCTCTATAATGAGATGCAAGGACAGTCTAAGAAAATGCAAATTCCTTCCCCCAGCCTATTAAGATCTTACTTGACCTAGTCCTTCCCACCTCTCCAGCTTCATTTAAAAAATCTTTATTGAACACCTATTATGTGCCAGGCACTACTCTAAGCTCACAGATGATATAGCAGAAAACAAAATAAGCAAAAATTCCTCTTCTTGTGGTACTTATTGTCATGGAAATAGACAATAAACAAAATATATAGAGTACATGATAAAGTGGACTAAGAGTTATAAATGCTATAGAGAAAAACAGACAAACAGACACGTACATTTAAACAAGGCAGGGAGGAAAAAGTCTTCACAGAGAATGTGATGTTCAGTCAAGACTGGAAAAGGTGTGGGAAAAATCAATGTGGACATTTGGGGAGGGGAGAGACAGCTGTAACTAATTTTGCTTCTTTGATTGAACCCTGACTGATACAGGCAGTTAGATACGTCAGCACAGAATACAGGAGAAAGGTCTAGACAGGAGATGTAATTTTGGTAGCCATCATCATAAAGATGTTTACTTTGAGCCACAGGTTGAGTTAACTCTCTAACAGAGAATACCTAGCTAGAGTACTAGAGGACCAAGAACAGAACGTTCGGCTGTACTAACTCTGGGACACTGGGGAGAAGAGGAGGAAGCACCCAAGAAGATGCCGAAGAAGCAGCCCTTTCTTCTCATCTCTCGTCTGCTGCACTGCAGGGTCTGGGCCTCCTTCCTGTTCCAACTCAGGGTCTTTGATCCTGTCCTCCCCTTAGGCTGGAATGTTCTTTTCCACTATAGGGCTGGCCCTTTCCCACCAAATGTAACCATCTCCAAGAGACCTTCCCGATCACCTCTGCTCAACTTTTCCACCTCTCACCCCAGCCTATCTCTATCCCATGTAGCTGTTTTATCTTCTTCAGAGAATTTATGCTGATAATAAATCTTTTTATCTGTTTACATGTTTATCCACTGGTCCTACCTCCGTACTTCTGAAACTAACCTCCATAAAGCAAGAACACAGCTCTCTCTACATAGAATATGCAAGAGGCAAGAATATGCCAAGACCATAAGCAGCCTTTGTGAGAAGGAAAAAAATGTGAGCCTTCTCTGGGGGGCTACAAGCCCCTCAAGCCCACATGGATTAGTGTGTGGGGCAGGGGCTGGATTCAGCACCCCAACGTATGCCAAGTGCCCAAGGGCAGGACACAGACTGCACAATTGAATGCATCAGCTCTAATCTTAGGGAGTCAATACATATTTATTAAGCTAATAAATGAGAGAATAGATGTATCTCTTTCCTCCCTCAACTTAAAGCTGCAACATGTCATTCATGAGCCCTAAGTACTTTTGCCGTCATGGGCCTACTGCTCCATCAAAAAATATTATTAAAACTGTAACACTGTCTTTAACATAAAAGTTCCCTTTTTCTTCTGATTGTAAAATAAATCAAAACATTTAATGGCTCCTAAAAAAGTGCTATGTCTCCAGCACTCTTTTCACTGTGCCTAATGTGTAAATCAGCTTTGACCTGGATATAAGCTCCTCGTGTACAAGGACTTAATTTTTGTTTTCTCTGTATCTGGAAAATACTGGCAAACAGCGATTCTCAACAATGTTTGCTGATTTGAATGATAAATGCCTAAGTGAAAATAGCAACATTTATCTGATCCCAAATCTTGCTAGTTATATGCGTACTAATAAGAAATGACAACTGCATGAATAACAGAGCCTAACCTACCTTCTGTTTGTATTCAGTCTCATATCTTACACAAGCCTGTTGGCTGATGTCTGGGCCCTTGCATTTGGATATTTGCAGTAGAAGCTGGCGCTGTGCGTAAACCAGCAGTGGAGTCACTTGCTCTGTGTATCTTTCACTGGATAAGAGTAACATATATATTAGAAACAAACATTAGTAAAGACACGTTCTTCTCAGTGAAGTCTATCGCTGTTAGCCACCCTTTCAGAGGTACTTACTGCGAAACTGCATTGAACTGAATGGCAAGTGATACGAGTGTTTCCCATTTTTCTACTTGATAGACAAGTTCCAGAGATTTTAATACAAAGTCATGGATCCATTTCAAATCGACCACATTGACGTCATCCAGAGGATGCTCAAAGGTAAGGCTGGAACCACCATTATCATTTTTAATATTTCCATAGCAACTCGGGACACTGAACTCTCCTTTTTCATCAATAGTCTGCAAGTAGCACATTGAAACAAAACTCTGAAATTTCATATTTCCCTACATGTTTCGTCTGAACACAAAATGAATAGCTAAAAATATAACATGGAAAAGAACTGAACAGAAAAAAATTGAATATATTTATTATGCAAATCAAAGCTAGATGATACTGTTCAATAGCTCTTCTGTGATGAAGGAAATGTGTTACATTTGTGCTGTTCCATACAGTAGCCACTAAGCACATGTGGATACTGAGCTGTTGAAGTCTGACTATGGCAACTGGATTTTTAAGTTTATTTAATTTTAATTATTTAAGCCAAAATATACGTAGCCACATATGGTTAGTCATTACTATACTTCCTGGTACATAGTCACTATTTAAGTAAGAACATTAAACCAATAAATAAGGTAAAGTTATGAGGAAAAACAGGCTATAGTATACACAAATATTTAAATTTCCTTAATATATTGGTTATATTCAGTTTGTACACAAAAATTTGCCCAGTTCCCTGATGCAAATGTCAAAATTAGGGAGAAAAAAGTCTTCTAAATTCACTTCAGTTCAGTCGCTCAGTCGTGTCAGATTCTTTGCGACCCCATGAATTGCAGCACACCAGGCCCCACCATTCATCACCAACTCCCGGAGTTCACTCAAATTCATGTCCATCGAGTTGGTGATGCCATCCAGCCATCTAATCCTCTGTCGTTCCCTTTTCTTCCTGCCCCCAATCCTTCCCAGCATCGGGGTCTTTTTCAATGAGTCACCTCTTTGCATGAGGTGGCCAAAGTATTAGAGTTTCAGCTTCAGCATCAGTCCTTCCAAAGAACATCCAGGGCTGATCTCCTTTAGAACGGACTGGTTGGATCTCCTTGAAGTCCAAGGGACTCTCAAGAGTCTTCTCCAACACCACAGTTCAAAAGCATCAATTCTTCGGCGTTCAGCCTTCTTCACAGTCCAACTCTCACATCCATACATGACCACAGGAAAAACCATAGCCTTGACTAGACGAACCTTTGTTGGCAAAGTAATGTCTCTGCTTTTCAATATGCTACTGCTGCTGCTGCTGCGTCACTTCAGTTGTGTCCGACTCTGTGTGACCCCATAGACGGCAGCCCACCAGGCTCCCCCGTCCCTGGGATTCTCCAGGCAAGAACACTGGAGTGGGTTGCCATTTCCTTCTCCAATGCAGGACAGTGAAAAGTGAAAGTGAAGTCGCTCAGTCGTGTCCGACTCTTCTCGACCCCATGGACTACAGCCCACCAGGCTCCTCCATCCATGGGATTCTCCAGGCAGGAGTACTGGAGTGGGGTGCCAGTGCCTTTTCCGCAATATGCTACTAGGTTGGTCATAACTTTCCTTCCAAGGAGTAAGCGTCTTTTAATTTCATGGCTGCAGTCACCATCTGCAGTGATTTTGGAGCCCAAAAAAATAAAGTCTGACACTGTTTCCACTGTTTCCCCATCTATTTCCCATGAAGTGATGGGACCAAATGCCATGATCTTCGTTTTCTGAATGTTGAGCTTTAAGCCAAATTTTTCACTCTCCTCTTTCACTTTCATCAAGAGGCTTTTTAGTTCCTCTACACTTTCTGCCATAAGGGTGGTATCATCTGCATATCTGAGGTTATTGATATTTCTCCCGGCAATCTTGATTCCAGCTTGTGCTTCTTCCAGCCCAGTGTTTCTCATGATGTACTCTGCATATAAGTTAAATAAGCAGGGTGACAAGATACAGCCTTGACGTACTCTTTTTCCTATTTGGAACCAGTCTGTCGTTCCATGTCCAGTTCTAACTGTTGCTTCCTGACCTGCACATAGGTGTCTCAAGAGGCAGGTCAGGTGGTCTGGTATTCCCATCACTTGAAGAATTTTCCATAGTTTATTGTGATCTACACAATCAAAGGCTTTGGCATAGTCAATAAAGCAGAAATAGATGTTTTTCTGGAACTCTCTTGCTTTTTCCATGATCCAGCGAATGTTGGCAATTTATCTCTATTCCTCTGCCTTTTCTAAAACCAGCTTGAACATCTGGAGGTTCATGTATTGCTAAAGCCTGGCTTGGAGAATTTTGAGCATTACATTACTAGCGTGTGAGATGAGTGCAATTGTGCAGTAGTTTGAGCATTCTTTGGCATTGCCTTTCTTTGGGATTGGAAAGAAAACTGACTTTTTCCAGTCCTGTGGCCACTGCTGAGGTTTCCAAATTTGCTGGCCTATGGAGTGCAGCACTTTCACAGCATCATCTTCTAGGATTTGAAATAGCTCAACTGGAATTCCATCACCTCCACTAGCTTTGTTCGTAGTGATGCTTTCTAAGGCCCGCTTGACTTCACATTCCAGGATGTCCGGCTCTAGGTGAGTGATCACATCATCGTGATTATCTGGGTCGTGAAGCTCTTTTTTGTAGTTTGTGTACTCTTGCCACCTCTTCTAAATATCTTCTGCTTCTGTTAGATCTATACCATTTCTGTCCTTAATTGTGCCCATCTTTGCACGAAATGTTCCCTTGGTATCTCTAATTTTCTTGAAGAGATCTCTAGTCTTTCCCATTCTGTTGTTTTCCTCTATTTCTTTGCATTGATTGCTGAGGAAGGCTTTCTTATCTCTCCTTGCTATTCTTTGGAACTCTGCATTCAGATGTTTATATCTTTCCTTTTCTCCTTTGCTTTTCGCTTCTCTTCTTTTCACAGCTATTTGTAAGGCCTCCCCAGACAGCCATTTTGCTTTTTTGCATTTCTTTTCCATGGGGATGGTCTTGATCCCTGTCTCCTGTACAATGTCATGAACCTCATTCCATAGTTCATCAGGCACTCTATCTATCAGATCTAGGCCCTTAAATCTATTTCTCACTTCCGCTGTATAATCATAAGGGATTTGATTTAGGTCATACCTGAATGGTCTAGTGGTTTTCCCCACTTTCTTCCATTTCAGTCTGAATTTGGCAATAAGGAGTTCATGATCTGAGCCACAGTCAGCTCCCAGTCTTGTTTTTGCTAACTGTGTAGAGCTTCTCCATCTTTGGCTGCAAAGAATATAATCAATCTGATTTCACTGTTGACCATCTGGTGATGATCATGTGTAGAGTCTTCTCTTGTGTTGCTGGAAGAGGGTATTTGCTATGACCAATATGTTCTCTTTGAAAAACTCTATTAGCCTTTGCCCTGCTTCATTCCGTACTCCAAGACCAAATTTGCCTGTTACTCCAAGTGTTTCTTGACTTCCTACTTTTGCATTCCAGTCCCCTATAATGAAAAGGACATCTTTTTTGCGTGTTAGTTCTAAAGGTCTTGTAGGTCTTCATAGAACCTTTCCCCTTCAGCTTCTTCAGCGTTACTGGTTGGGGCATAGACTTGGATTACTGTAGACCCTCTTTTCACCAAAATTAAAGAGTTACTATGTAACTATTGTATTCATTTCCTTAAGTTCTTGCTGCATTTGAAACACCCTAGAGATGTTTTCTTTTAATTTAAAAAATTTATTTATTCTTAATTGAAGGATACTTGCTTTACAACGTTGTGTTGGTTTCTGCCAAACATCAATTGGCCATAGGTATATATATATGTCCCCTCCTTCTTGAACATCCTTCCCACTTCTCTCCCCATCCCACACCTCTAGGTTGTTACAGTCCAGATTTGAGTTCCCTGAGCATACAGTAAATTCCCATTGGCCATCTATTTTACATATGGTAATGTTTATTTCCATGTTACTCTCTTCATATATCCCATCCTGTCCTTCCTCCTCCCTCACCATCAGTCTGTCCATCAGTCTGTTCCCTATGTCTGTGTCTCCTTTGCTGCCCTGAAATAATTTCATCAGTACCATCTTTCTAGATTCCTTATATATGTGTTACTATACAATATTCATTTTTCTCTTTCTGACTTACTTCGCTCTGTATAATAGACTATAGGCTCATCCACCTCATTAGAACTGACTCAAATGCACTCCTTTTTATGGTTGAGTAATAGTTCATTGTAAATCCATACCACAGCTTCTTTATCCATTCATCTGTTGATGGACATCTGAGTTTCTTCCAGGTCCTAGCTATTGTAAATTGTGCTGCAATGAACATTGGGGCACATGTGTATTTTTCAATTTTGGTTTCCTCGGGGTACATGCCTCCTAGTGGGATTACTGGGTCATATGGTAGTTTTATTCATAGTTTTTTAAGGAATCTCCATACTGTTTTCCATACTGGCTGTTATCAATTTACATTCTCACCAACAGTGCAAGAGGCTTCCCTTTTCTGCACATCCTCTCTAGCATTTATTGTTTGTAGATTCTTTTTGATGATGGCCATTCTGACTGGTGTGAAGTGATATCTCATTGTAGTTTCGATTTGCATTTCTCTAATAATGAGTGATGTTGAGCATCTTTTCATGTGTTTATTAGCAAAATCCTTTAGATCCACGTACTGGCCAGACTATCAGAGAAGGGCATGGCAACCCACTCCAGTGTCCTTGCCTGGAGAATTCCATGGACAGAGGAGCCTGGTGAGCTACAGTCCATGGGGTCTCAAAGAGTTGAACATGACTGAAGCGACTTAGCATGCACGTACTGGCGAGACTATAGCCCAATAAAGTTAATAGGGCTTCCCTGGTGACTCAGCAGTAAAGAATCTGCCTGCCAGTGCAGGAGACATGGGTTCAATCCCTGGGTTGGGAAGATTCCCTGGAGAAAAAAATGACAACCCACTCTGGTATTCTTGCCTGGGAAATCCCATGGACAGAAAAGCCTGGCAGGCTACAATCCATGGGGTCAGACTAAACAACAATAACAACAAACCAAGTCTCAGTTCAATTCAGAACATTCCCTCCCATAAGATTCATAGTGCTTGAATTTGGAAGAGACCTTGAAAATCATCTGCTTGTGAAGGTATGAATAATAGGTGTGATATACATGACCTATGTGAATTTGCCCCCTTAGCACAGCGTCTGGCACATAACATGCTCAATAAAAGATAGATGTCATTTTGCTGATGTTATAAGCTCTGCCCTTATAATCTAATAATCAAAAGTCAAAGAAGTCAAATGACACCAGTTCCATTTATCTAAGTTCTCTTGCTGTGTGGATGAAAAATGGAATAATTTATGATTATAGGTGATAGATCTAAAGTTATTGCCAGATTTGTTAACATTTCTCCATTTCTAAACCGTTCATAAAGAAAATCATACATGGGGTGATACCATCCTTACGGTAGTCTAGTAGAGCAACCACACTGTCTAGATTCATATCTTCACCGATAAAAAACCAGTAGTTGTTTTTAAAAATTAGCAAGGAAATGCTTGGTTTATTTTTCAGACTCTCGCATAAACGGTTTTATTCTTTCTGGCCTCTGTTCTTCAAGTCGGTCTCTGATTGAACTCATGGAATCTTTTCTTTCATTCATTTTTTAAAATTTTATTTATTTTGGCTGTGCAGGGTCCTTGTTGCTGCTTGAGTTTTTCCTTAGTTGCAGCAAGTAGGGGCTACTCTCTAGTTGCAGTGCAGAGACTTCTCTTTTTTTTCATATTTTAACATATTTTATTTTATTTTATTAATTTAAATTTATTTATTTTAATTGGAGGCTAATTACTTTACAATATTGTATTGGTTTTGCCATACATCAACATGAATCTGCCACGGGTGTACATGTGTTCCCCATCCTGAACCCCCCTCCAACCTCCCTCCTCGCACCATCCCTCTGGGTCATCCCAGTGCACCAGCCCCAAGCATCCTGTATCCTACATCAAACCTGGACTGGCAATTCATTTCTTATATGATATTATACATGTTTCAATGCCATTCTCCCAAATCATCCCACCCTCTCCCTCTCCCACAGAGTCCAAAAGACTGTTCTATAATCTGTGTCTCTTTTGCTGTCTCGCGTATAGGGTTATCATTATCATCTTTCTAAATTCCATATATATGCGTTAGTATACTGTATTGGGGTGTTTTCCTTTCTGGCTTACTTCACTCTGTATAATAGGCTCCAGTTTCATACACCTCATTAGAACTGATTCAAATGTATTCCCATCACTTCATAGGAAATAGATGGGGAAACAGTAGAAACAGTGGCTGACTTTATTTTGGGGGGCTCCAAAATCACTGCAGATGGTGACTGCAGCCATGAAATTAAAAGACGCTTACTTCTTGGAAGAAAAGTTATGACCAACCTAGATAGCATATTGAAAAGTAGAGACATTACTTTGCCAACAAAGGTCCATCTAGTCAAGGCTATGGTTTTTCCAGTGGTCATGTATGGATGCGAGAGTTGGACTGTGAAGAAAGCTGAGTGCCAAAGAATTGATGGTTTTGAACTGTGGTATTGGAGAAGACTCTTGAGAGTCCCTTGGATTGCAAGGAGATCCAACCAGTCCATCCTAAAGGAGATCAGTCCTGGGTGTTCATTGGAAGGACTGATGCTGAAGCTGAAACTCTAATACTTTGGCCACCTCATGCAAAGAGTTGACTTATTGCAAAAGACCCTGATGCTGGGAGGGATTGGGGGCAGGAGGAGAAGGGGACGACAGAGGATGAGATGGCTGGATGGCATCACCGACTCAATGGACATGAGTTTGAGTGAACTCCAGGAGTTGGTGATGGACAGGGAGGCCTGGCATGCTGTGATTCACAGGGTCGCAAAGAGTTGGACACGACTGAGCGACTGAACTGACAATCCATCTTGGTGAACACACTATGTGCTTTGTTTCCAACCTCCCTCAGTGTACTACACATCAGTGCTGACACTAATTACCCCACAGTTAGGGTCAGATTCCACAGGTTTAAGAAGGGTCTGTGCTCACTGGAGATGCCAGTCACAGGTCCTCTGGCACCTGAACTCCTGACTGACCAGTTGTAAACTCAGGTCAGTAATTTCCTAGAATGACTCAGAACTCACTGACACAGTTTTCTTATGAAGGATATAACCCAAGAATAGCCAAATGCAAGACGGGCCAGGTCTGGATGGGTCTAAAATAAGGCATTTCTGTGACCTTTCCTATGGACTCAGGGCCTGAGATCTGCTTAGTACATCAATGCGTCCACCAAGCAGAATGTTTTTCAAGCTTTGGGTATCCAAAGTATATTCTGAATCTCTGTTATTTGGTATATACACATTTATGATTAGTATGTCTTTCTGATTAATTGAGCTTCTTATCATTATGAAGTGTCCCTCTTTATCTTTCAAAATACTTTTTGACTTGAAGATCATTTTATCTAACATTAATATAGCCTCATCAACCTTTCTATGCTAACTATTTTTGTAGTATAATTCTTCCAATTACTGTTTTATTTTCAATCTATCTGTTTCTTCATATCTAGAGTGCTTCTCTTATGGACAAGTACACGTCTCTCTTTTTTTAACCCAGACAATCTCTGCCTTTTAACTGGGGTATTTAGTCTACTTATATTTAATACAGTTATTGATATAATTGGGCTAGGTTATTTGTTATCTTCTATTTGTTCCATGTGTTTGTGTTCCTCTTTCCCTGCTTTCTTTAGTTAACTGACTATTATTTAGTTTTCCATTTTAGTTTTAGCTTTCATTTGGCCTTTTAGCTATATCACTTTTTTTGGTAGTTACTTGGGGGATTATTAAATGCATACTTAACTTATCACATTCCACTTAAAGTTAATACTGTATCACTTTATACTTATATAAAGTTTAAAAACTTATTCAGTTTCATTTTATTTGCCCTCCCAGTCTTTTGTACTATCATTACCATATATTTTACATCTGAAAAATGTTATAAACCCCATGATTCAAAATATTTATGTGTTTACTAATTTTTAATGTGTTTAAGTTATATGAGGTTTGTTTTTTTTTTCAGTTTTATTTTCATGCTTTAAACTACCGTGTGGTAGATTTGAAATGGCTGCAAATTCTACATCTAGAGAAACAGAACAGGGACTAAAACAAGTATCAATCAACAAGCTACATTATCTGTTTTAGGGTCTGTTTTTTCTCTGTCAAATGATTGCCATGAAGATTAAGTGTACTTTGGTTAGTTTCTGTAGAAGCTGGAGCTCAATAAATGCTACTTTCTTTTCCATTTAAGAAACTGATTTTCAGGCAGATATTTGTAATTAACATCAGTGCACATTATATACTGTGAACCAAATAACAAAGCAAATAAAATTAAGACAAACCAAAAAACAACTCAAGCAAAATATAAAATTTCTACTTATCCCAAGCTGTATGGTACACATACACAAAAAAATTGTTAATCAACTACAATAAAGAGAATTGCCCAAATACTCTTACCTTAATAGAATCAGTATTCTGTAGTTCTATTAACATGTCAATAAGTAATTCTGCTCCCAAATAGAATGGTAAAACAGAGATACAGAGGAAACTATCCTGGCTAATAGGAAATGTCTTATACAGATCCACTGCTTGTTTATGCAGTATTTGTAGCTCCTGAGTAAAGTTCCAAAGGGCCCGACAGCAGTTCTGAAGCAGAGTCCAATAGCCACCACGATGAGCAAGAACCTAAGACAAGCACAACATTCAAAAGATGCCAAAGTTACAGATCTCTGAGTGACTTCACATCTCTGCTAATATTCTAAGTCAGTAATAAAATTTGTTATATGCTACTTCAGTGCTAAACACCATGGTAAGACATTTATATTCTAATATAATATTCTATATAACAACTCCTATGAAGAAAGTATGCACTAGTATTCTCATTTTACAGATGAGGAAATGAAGGCATGGGACTAACTTGCCCTGGGTTATGACTCCACTAAATGATGAGCTAGGACTCCAATATGCCCATTGTTCTAAGTGCCGGGAATGTCTCAGTGAGCAAGGGAAACTGCGCCTGACCTTGTGCTGCTTTTGATTAGGAAAATCCAACACTATTAAGCAGACATATCAAAGTACAATTTCAGGGAATGCTAAGTGTTATAAAGGAAATTAAAGTAGAAACTACTCACCCTGGTAAGGGTGAGAGGACAGGGTGGTCAGGAGAGAAGTCCTCTCTAAGGAGGTGACATATGAGCAGAGCCCAGAATGCTGAGTGGAACAACTCATGTGAAGGAGAGGGTGGGGTTATCGGGAGGAGAAGGGCCTTTGGGGCTGAGGGAACAGGAGGTGCAAAGTATGGATAGTGAGCCTGAGGACTGAAGAGGGAGGTTCTAAAGCACACTTAGTGCTTTCAGAACCACAGAGGGGAGAGTAGACTGCACCAGGGAGAGAGGAGCTGAGTTCTGAGAGGTAAGTAGGACCCAGACCCTCCAAGCCCTAAAGCTGCTAGAAAGGAGGATGGGATGCATTGTTAATGCCCATGGGAGATGATGTGAGATGACTTTACATATTTTAGAAAGTCACTCTCTACTCCATGAAGAAATATGGGAACTTAAGTCTTTTTTTCTTGTCCAGAAAGGATAGATTTCTTCTCATCTCTTGAGAAGTTTGACGTACCTCCACTTCTTGCTATGAGAAAAAGGAAATTAATTTCTTTGTAGTTAATTCCTATTCTGAGTTTAATAATCTATCAGATAACATTTAAGAAGGAAAAAGAGAAAAGCAGTTGAGAGAAGACACAAGTAGCCTGTAGAAGCAGGTCAGGGGGAAGGGTTAGGGCTTTCCTATACCTAGAAAGATATTCCCCTTTCCTAGAGGAGAGAAAGGAGCATGTGCTGCCCAGGAGGGAGCAACAGTCTAAAGAGGAACCCCTGGTCTCACTGGAGAAGCCCATGTTCCAGGCGTGGCTAGAAAGCAGCAGAGGGGTGTCTGAATATTCAAGGAGACTTTGTAGACAAGGACAAAGGGCACCTCAGCTCTGGATGATTGGATGACTAATGACAAAAGGGGTTCACCATCTCCCTCACAACTCTACCACTCTACTACTGAGACCTCAGTGCTGTGGCAAGCCTCACGGATGATTGATACAAAATCCAGCAAGTTTAGTCTCACTGTTGAAATCAAAATTATGAATAATAAGGAAATAAATATATCACACATGCCCAAATTCATGGGCTGAGATTCGAAGAAGGACCAACTTACCATTGCTCTCCTGCAGTATAAAAAGATTTTCATAAAATGATCCAAGAGACCCACATTTGCAGATCGATCCTTTTCTTTACTGCTAAGTCCCGACTGAGAGTCTGATTCATAAACCGTTTGGGTCTTGGAAACATTTTCACCACTCATTTTGGAATTAAGAAATGCCAAAAATTCTTCAGCATCTACAGTATAAAAATAAAGTATAAAGTTATTGAAAGTAGAGAGTTAAGCTTCAGAAAACACAATAGGTGACTAGCATCAAATAAATAATTCAGATAACAACTGCTACATTAGTTTGGAGAAAGGAGAAAATTGTTATGGATGCGATGAACCAGGGAAAGTTTCCAGAGAAGGAGGTGCTTAGATTAGCTCTTAAGGGTGAATCATGATTTAGCTGTGGGGGAAGAGTATGGAGAGCATTTCAGGCAAAAATGATTGGCCAAAGGAATGAAGCAGAGGTAGGAATGTCATGTTTCAGGGGAGAAGAATGACAGGATCCTAACTTCCCTCCAAACAGGCTATTCCCTGGACACATACACTGGAAGATGAGGAGGATCCCCTGCAGTTAGGCAGTGCAGCAGCCCTGATCACTCATCCTCCCGTTGCTGTGCTATAAAAACCACGGAGGACTTCTGCCACAAACATTCTCTTATTAGAACTCTGCATTAAACGCTAAGTCTCAATTGCAGAATCTATTGTAAATTTCATAGGAGGTCTTAGGGAGCTAGTTGAAAAGAAAACTCAAGAAAATATATACATATATATATATAGTAGTCTACATATGAAAACTCGGACTCTTTCTATGTCTAGGGAATTTACTTTTAAATACTTTAATAGTCATAGAATGACATGTAGGTACCAGTAAAACTATACCCCAGAAGAAATTAAAAACATGTCAAGTACCTCAAATACGAATCAAAACTCCTGGGAAAGTTAACCAGCATATGAAATACTTTGTCCCGCAATAAGCCAAACAGCATTTAAAGTGTCATTTTTTAAAAATCTATATAAGAGGGTTTGCAATAACATAAAGATATTGGAGATAAATGTTTGCTCGTGAAATGAGTGGTATTCAAGGTAAGTGATTACTCAGGAATAGTGTCATCAGTGCAACACCCAAACAGAGAGCCCTGCTCACATACATCTCTCCACCTCTTGGGAGCCCTTGTCACCTGACCAGAAGACAGTATTGGCTGGTCCTACCATTAGAATATTATCTCATTCATCTTGGAGTAAACTTTCATGGAAGGTGCTGTCTGAAGATCCTAAGGCAAGATCCTGAGTACAACTAGAAAGTCATGCCTGCTTGCAGCAGTATATTTGGTGGAATTTTACCTGAAACTTGCGTGCATGTTCAGTCGCTTCAGTCATGTCCGATTCTTTGCGACCCCATAAACTGTAGTACACTAGGTTCCTCTGTCCATGGGATTCTCCAGGCATAGATACTGGAGTGGGTTGCCATTTCATCCTCCAGGGGATCTTCCCCACCCAGGGATTGAACATGTGAGAGCAGGCAGGGCTAACATTTGTTGAATGACCCAGTGAGTGAATACACAAAGGGCCTAGAACCAGGCACGGTATATCATCGATACTCAGTACAGGTTCTGAGTGGATCCCATAGGTTCTGCCTCCAAAAGGCATTCTTTCTGTTTGTGTTTCTCCATCTTCACCAACTTTGCCTCATCCAAGCCTTCATCACCTGAGAGTAAGTTTTCACTTACTTTGGCCACTGAAGGCTATGAATATTTTTTAAAGAACATTATATTTGTTGAACTGGCAAATTGGGGTAGGAGAAAATTCAATATAAAAATATCTAAAGA
Organism: Bos javanicus; assembly: GCF_032452875.1. Classification (NCBI taxonomy): domain Eukaryota; kingdom Metazoa; phylum Chordata; class Mammalia; order Artiodactyla; family Bovidae; genus Bos; species Bos javanicus. Next base: position 61,374,962 of record NC_083872.1, on the reverse strand, counting down.
CAATTTGATAGTATATAACGTATTTATTTTACCTGATGGTAAGTGAGCCTTTCTTTTTTTAGCTGTAAGAAGGAAATCAAGCATCACTTTATAGTTTTCTAGAGTCATTCTTCCTGTTGGTAATACTGTTCCTGAATTATACAGTGAGAACATAGTAGGGTCACATGATCGGAAACTGCAAAGGGAAAAAAACTCATTGAAAAAACAATAGAAGCAAAATTGAATTCTGTCAAATACTAAATAAATAAATAAATGTTTCAATGAAATTGGATTTAGCGCCAAGTTACCCTGATTCAAACCTGAGGGAGTGAAAGTCACTGAGTTGTGTCCAACTCTTTGCAACCCCATGGACTGTACTCCAATAGGCTCCTCTGTCCATGGAACTCTTCAGGCAAGAATACTAGAGTGGGTAGCCATTTCCTTTTCCAGAGGATCTTCCCAACCCAGGGATTGAACCTGGGTCTCCCACATTGCAGGCAGATTCTTTACCATCTGAGCCTTTCAGTCATTGTGTGATTGGACAGCCAGAGAAGAAGAGTTCTCCATGTCCAGAGGATAGTAAGGAAGCCCATCTGATCTGAACTGTTTTCCCTTTCAGAGCCTCAAAAATGGGTCACTTTGCTGAAAGTTTTCTCTGTCAAGAAATCTAAGTACTTCCTAAATGCTAACTTGGTCTAGTCCACATAGACCAGAATTTTATTTTAACCAAAACTCTGGAGAAACAGAAACTGAGTTCAAGTTCCTTGCAGATTTCAACCTGCATATTTTATCGCTGGATTACTGAAATAAATACCCTCTTAATTCATATCCCTATCATCAGTCTCTCCTTCCTCCAATCCGTCCAGTATTTTGCTATCAGAAAAATTTCTTATCATAGCCCTGTTTAAAAAAAAACCTTAAAATGGTACATAAATTAAAATTCAGATTTATAGACAGTTAAGACTATCCATGTTCTGGTACCGACATTCTCTTCTGATCATTTCTGACCACTCATTTTCAGATGCCCTAGACTCTGGTCAGACCACTAGGGGCTCCTGTCCTGAGCTTCCTACCTGGGCTGTGACTCGTTCTTCCATCATCCCGGAAAGCTTGTTTCTCTACCTGCATATTTTAAAATCTTGCCTGTCCATCAGGACCCAGGCCAAGTAGCTTCTCCCGTGAAACCTCTTCTGGTAGTCTCAGCCAGTAGAAAGCCTCCTTCCCAGGTACAAAGACTTTATACCTAAAAGGTGTAGTTCACCTTTTACCTTAATTGACTATTATTTGTGAACATTTATGAGCCACTCTACCAGATTCCAACTTGTAGATCCTGTTCATCTCAGAATGCACCTCGTGCCTACCTCCGTACCTTGTTTCTAATAAGTGCTCAATGAGGGTTTTGTTTTGGTTTTGGCTGTGCTGAACTTCCCAGGTAGCTCAGCAGTAAAGAGTCTGCCTGTCAAGCAGGAGACACAGGTTCGATCCTTGGATTGGGAAGATCCCCTGGAGAAGGAAATAGCAACCCACTCCAATATTCTGTGCCCACTCCAGTATTCTTGCCATGGACAGAGGAGCCTGGTGGGCTATAGTCCATGGAGTCACAAACAGTCGGACACAACTTGGCCACTAAACCACCACCACATGCAATTTGTTGGATCTTAGTTCTCCGACTGGGATCAAACCCCTGCCCTGTGCAGTGAATGCATGCAGTACTAATAACCAGACTTCAGGAAATTCCTTCAATGAGTAGTTTTTTTAAATGAAAAACTCTGGTTACATAAAGTTACTCTGGTTACATGGTATTCTGTATTATGTATTTATCTTATATTTTTACCTCCCATTTTATCTCCTCTAACACTTTAACCAAAAATAAACAAGAACTGGAAAATATCTTTTGAGTTAATGACAGAAAGTATAAATTATATAAGAAAGTATGACCTGTGTTTATGGAGGCTTAAAATATACCTCTAATGAAACAGAGATTTGCCTAAGGCCTACTAATATTTTGGTTACTATACAGTTAGGGGGATCCCTGGTGGCTCAGTGGTAAAAGCATCTGCCTGCAATGCAGAAGATGCAGGTTCGATCCCTGGGTTGGGAAGATCTCCTGGATAAGTAAATGTCAACTCACTCCAGTATTTTTGCCTGGAAAATTCCATGGACAGAGGAGCCTGACAGGCTATAGTCCATAGGGTAGCAAAGAATCAGACACAACTGAGAGACTGAGCATGGAGAGGTACAATTAATATTAAATTTCTCTTGGAAAATTCACTTTCTCCTTTCCCTGAAAGCTATATTGAATAACATATTCCAATGTATGTAAATTAGTACTTATATCCAGCACTTGTTTGGGAAAGATTCTGAGATAAGAAATTTTTAAATATACCAAAGTTATCATCAGCATTGGAGCCCTGAACATACAAACACTATCCATGTTTTTGAGACTAAAACAGTATTCATTGATAATATACTATACCTGACCATTATCGGTGAAGAACCAAATTTTATCTTTGTACGTTCCCCTAGCTTTGTTAAAAGCAAGTTGAAGTGTGCGCTTGCCAGATACAGATTCATCTGAGCTTTCCAGGGCATCTCCTCAAGAAATATTTGATGGAACCTCTTCTTTTTAACATAACTTAATATTAAAGGATTCAAGTTTTCCACCAGGAATCGATGTGCTACTTTTCGAACATCAGCTCTCTTATTTCTGTAGAGGGAAAAAGAAGTTTTGCAATTACAAGAACTTTTAGACATTTTATAACAAAGAATAATCCCTGTCTGTACAAAATACAGCAAGAAATCACTTGACTGTCCTTATGCAAATGTTTCTGGCTTATTTGTCATCTCCTTAGTGCTAAAAATGTGAACCAGGACAATGAAGAAGGCATGAGGGTAAACACTGAGGACAAGGACACTACAAATTGCCTTCGATTCTCTCTGCTGTCTGTGTCCTAGGCCCAAACCAAACAGCTTTTCTTTTCCGTCACCGAAAGACCACTGAGATTAGACAACCAAATTATAAGGTAATGTTCACATTCATCAACTAACTTCAATATTAAACAAGAAAATCATTTCTCTGTTCTTTTCCTTAAGGAAAAGAAAAACAATGGAGCCAAATTTTTCCTATCACTATCTAGATTACAGAGGAAATAAAACATCAGTCAACTCTACATGCAATAACTTCATACATCCATACCCAATGTGCTCTGAAAAACACTAATATCTCAAGTTTTGGCTAATAGTTCAGATTTTAAGGATAACACATATTCAATTTGTTTCAAATTATTTCTATCAAAATCTCAAAGTAGCCCATCTAATTTCATAGTTACATAATTGTTTATATGGCATGACTTTATTTCTTCAAAATACTTAATCTGTTTTTTTAAAACAGTTGATGATGTTGCTGCCTCATTCTACCTGATTTATACTGAAAAAGGGGGGAAAAAAGATCTCAATTTGTAAGTTAAAGAATCTTGCTCACTTTAAAAGTTAACAAGTATGAATCTGAGTCAAAACACACACAGAAATAAAGGAAGGGAAATAGGGATGGATGGATGCAAGGAAGGAAGGAAGGTAGACCTTGCTGCACTGTAAGGACAGATATTCTAGAGAATAAAGGAAGGAAGGAAACTATTTTTGACATGCAGTGTTGATATTATCATTCAGTGTGGAGTTATTCTGTATTCGTTGGTGACTGACTTCCTTTGAATCCAAAGTTTTCTGAGCTTTTTGCTGTTGTTTGGTTATCTTTGGTTAGCTTCTCTGATAGCTCAGTTGGTAAAGAATCTACCTGCAATGCAGGAGACCCCAGTTCAATTCCTGGGTCAGGAAGATCTGCTGGAGAAGGGATAGGCTACCTACTCCAGTATTCTTGGGCTTTCCTTGCACTTCAGCTAATAAAGAATCTGTCTGCAATGTGAGAGACCTGGGTTCAATCCCTGGGTTGGGAAGATTCCCTGGAGAAGGGAAAGGCTACCCACTCCAGAATTCTGGCCTGGAGAATTCCATGGACTACAGTCCATGGGGTCACAAAGAGTTGGACACGACTGAGCAACTTTCACTTCACTTCACTTCACTTGGTTGTCTTGGTAATGTCACGTGATTTCCAAACAGAAATGTTTTAAATACCTCAACCCTAAAAATTAAAACTATAATTTCCAAAATAAAAGTCAATCCTTTTCCTGTGTGAGATGGTTGTGAAAGTGAATTCGCTCAGTCGTGTCTGACTCTTTGTGACCCCATGGACTGTAACCCGTCAGGCTCCTCCATCCATGGGATTTTCCAGGCAAGAATACTAGAGTGGGTTGCCATTTCCTTCTCCAGGGGATCTTTCCATGTGAGATGGTTAAGTCACCTCAAGAGGCCAAGGAGAGTGACTGAACCAGAGGCATCTTCCCTGCTAGAGAGGGTAGGATGGTGAAAGCTCTCACTTACGCGTTAGGATTATTTTGAGCTGGAGGTAAATGAGAATCAATAGATGCAGAAGGATGCCTTCTTGGAGATGCCCTTATCTAAGGGAAAATAGAAACTTCTGAAAAATATGAAGAATGCCATAAAACTCCTCTCCTGGGAAATTTTATGACTATGAAGAGGGAAAAACAGCACCTAGATGGACCTGCCCAAACAAGTCTTACTCCATTTGTTTTCTCTCATATTTCTACCACAGTTTGTTGCCCTTGAAAGCCTACACCCCTGGTCACTCTACTGTAAATTCATTGTCCTTTTGAAGATGCCCTAAGCCCAAATCCTAACCACCCCTTTGAGTTACTTATCACTGAGTTATCCCATGCATAAGCATATGTTAATAAACCCCTGCTGTTTTTCTCTTGTTCATCACTCTTCTGTTAGTCTAATTTTACCAAGTTCCAGCTGAAGAATTTAGGAGAGTAGAAGGAAAACTCATTTTTTTTTTTTTTGCCTTAAGTCTCAGTGAACCTGTTTTAAAAAAGGAACTGGGAAGTAATAAGTATAAAAGCAAAAATTAAGGGAAAGGAAGATAAACACAATAAAGAGGACTGACAAAGACAAAATTTGGCTCTTTGAAAAAATGGGGGGAAAATAGACAAACCTCTGGCAAGATAAATCACAAAAATATGAGAGAAGACAAAAATTAATGAAGTTAGGAATGAAACACACTGTGCAACTGTAGATATAGCAGAGATTCAAAGGATAACATGAAAACATAATAACGTTTTATGAATAACTTTGAAAATTTGGTAAAATGGATAATCTCCTAAAACATAGAATTCATCAAAAAGAACTAAAACAAAAATCACAGACTCAAATTGGCTATTCATCTTAAAAAAGTTGAATCAGTAGGTAAAAAAATGAATGTATGTGGGCAGATCTAGAATGCTATAATAAAATATATATATTTGGTCTTTGTCTTTTATTTCAGGTATAGAGCTCCTAAAACTTGGAGTTTCCTGAGTGACAGGAATCTCCTGTTATTCATGATGAACTCCTTTGGAATACACCTGAGTCTAGTAAGGTGACTCAGGGTTGGGCTGTTAGAGAGCCTCAGCATAGAGGTTGGTCACTAGAAAAATCAAACACATGATGAGTAAGTGGAACTTTCAGTCTCAACCCCCAGTCTCTGGAGAGAGTAACTGCAGACTAGGTTTTTTAAAAAACCTATTAACAATGAAGTTCAGAGGGCCTCCAGTTTGGTGAACACATCCACGTGCTGGGAGAGTGACACATCACAACTCCGTAGAGACAAAGGCTCTTGTGCTCAGGACCCTTCCAGACATCATCTTACAAACTCCTTCATCTGGCTGATCATTTGCATCCATTATAAACCAGTAAACATAAGTAAAATACTTTCCTGAATTCTGTGAGCCATTCTAGCAAATTACTGACCTGAATGAGGGGAAGAGGAGTTATGGGAACCCCCTACTTGGAATAGACTCAACAGAAATGTGTGTACCTGGCCATCCTATTTGTGGCTGGCACCACAAGTGGGGCAGGGTCCTTTAACTTGTGGGACTAAGGCTGTCTCCAGGTAGATAGAACTGAGTTGAATTTTTAGGCTATAGTTCTACAAGGTGTTACCACTAGGAGAAAACTAGGTGAAGGGTGTATGGGGGTCTCTCAGTTCTCTCAGTTGCAGTCAGAGAATTGGTTGGTTTTGCATCTTTGGATATAGGATATCTTTGGGGGGCAGTTTCCAGTTTTATTTATTGATGGTTGTTCTGCAGTTGTGATTTTGGTGTGCTCGAGTGAGGTGAGCCCAAGGTCCTTCTACTCCACTCTCTTGTCCCAACTCCCTGAGAAGTGGTTGGTTTTGGAAGACACCCCATTGGAGTCAAAGGTATGAGACAAAGACACTGCACATAGTTTAACATTTACATATTAATGTAATTTGACTGCACAGATTAAAAAAGAAAAAAATCTCAGTGGAGAAATATTTAGCAAAACTAAACACAATTCAGAAGAAAATTTTTAGAAAACAAGAAATCAGACAATTTCCTAAATTTGATACATATGACAACTTGCTAAATGACAAAAATGAAAGAACAGACTACTCAGTAAAAAGAGTTATTCAATTGGGTATAATGAAACTTTAAAAAAAAGAGGAGAGAGAGACTCTTCCTCTCACCATTCACAAAAATTTATTCGAGTTGGATGAAATTCTCAATTGTAAAATCAAATATTTACATTGAAAAAGAAAATATTTTACTCAGAAAAAATTTTAAAAATAATAAAATGAAATGCTGATACCTTTGATCCCATTAACAATTACAACTTTTAATTTAAAAAAGAAGACCTTTAAAATGCAAATGGATGAATGACATCTGGGAAAAGCATTAGTATCCAAACCTTTAAAAATAAATGAGAAAACAAAAGTTGTAAATGAGCAAAAGGATCTAAACAAGCAGTCTTGAGAATAGAAAAACTCTAGGGTTTAAACAAATATGAAAAGCTGCCTAAACTCATTCATAATCAAAGAAATAAAAATTCACAGCTCATAGGTCCACAAAAATTTGAAAATTTGATACTAATAGTAAGTATCAGGGAAGATGCTGAATAATGGAAACCTGACACACCACTGATGAAAATTTTAAAGCAATTTAGCAATATCTAGAAATGTTAAAATGTTCATATCCTGGAAACTACAGTCCTAAGTATTTACCCCAGAAACTCTCAAATGTGCATGTGGAGATGTATACAAGAATGTCCTTTGTAGCACTGTTTACATAATGGAAATGTGGACTGGACTTATATATAATCAACATGAAAAAAATCTCGCAAACATAATATTGAGGTATAAGAGCATATTGGCAAAACAAATTGTAAAAAATAACACCACATGTTCTTTAGGGGCATACACATATATATAATTGAAGTATAAAGCCAGTCATAAGCATGATAAATGCTAGGTTTTGGATAATATTACTACTGGGATAGAGGGGGGACAGAAATGCATTCCAAATGTTTCATATGGCACATTGCATATTGAGTACATGTTCATTTTTTATATCATTTTCTATACTCACCTAAATTATACCATAATTTAAATAAAGAAAATGAAGGAATAATCAAACAGATTGTGAGGCAAATGCAAACAAAAAGAAAATGAGAGTGGTTTCATTAATATTTATATGCTGAACATTACAATCAAAATCACTAAGCAGGTAAAGGAAGACATTACATAATGAAAGTAAACGATATAAAGAATCAAAACTGTGTACTCATAACAATAAAAGCTAAACATACCACAGCATTACGAAAGTGAAAGTCGCTCAGTCATGTCCCACTCTGCAATCCCACGGCATGGAATTCTCCAGGCCAGAATAATGGAGTGGGTAGCCTTTCCCTTCTCCAAGGGATCTTCCCAACCCAGGAATCGAACCCAGGTCTCCCGCATTGCAGGTGGATTCTTTACTAGCTGAGCCACAAGGGAAGCCCAATAAGTATTATAGTTTTAGTTTTAGAAACAAGAACACCATTGGCCAATACTTAGAAGTAATTTACCAGTTTGACATCCTGGCCACTCTTAATCTAATTTACTGCAGCCACCAGCTCTACCCCAGGACAGTTACTCTCTAGTATATCATCCTGTTCATTTATTCTATAAAATTTATCAAAATTTTCAATTTTCTTGCTTATTTGTATGTTTGTTTATTTTATGTTCCTTTTAGTAGTATGTAAGCTCACTGATGGCAGTGATCCTATCTGTTGTGTCTACCAGTGTATCCCTGGTGCCTAAAATAATGTGCAACACATGTAACCCTCAAGTGAACATTTAATTAATTAATCAATCAATACCTTTCATGCTCCGGCATTTCAGAAATAAAGGGATTTTTATTCAAAAATTCTCTTAGAGTTTCCTTTCTTTTAGCTTTTTTTTTTTGCTTCATTTCTGTAGTCTTAACACAGGAGATAACAAAAATGTTACAAATTAAAATCTGAACACAAATCTGAGTACAACATAATTTACTTGTATTCTAATGCTTACCTCTTGACATTAAAACAGTGATTTCTTTATGCCCTTCAATTAAAATTATTTATCAAAAGTAACAGAAGTACCACTGTAGATAAAAGATTATAAAAATATCCATATAACTTAAGAATTAAAATATATTGTATAATTATAAGTTTATGCTTGTTGGTATTACCTTCTGTTTAATATTATAATAAATTATAGTGCAGCCAACCATCTCTAGATACATGAATCTCTTAAGTTCACTAACTGAAAATTCAAAATTTACATGAAACTTACTTTTCCAATCTCCACTACTGCAGCTCTGTACTTCTTCACAGGTTTGATGACCTTTTTAGACAAAGTATCCTTGTATTTCAGTTTTTTTATTCCAAGAAGGGACTCATTCCTCCTATTACAAAAAGATAAAGTCAGTTAAAAGGATATGCAAAAATTTGCAAAACTACCCCAAAGTAATAAATTTTTAATGAGTATTGTCACTGAAATTATTCTAGAAGCATTTCCAAAATTGGTTGCATTCCATGCATAAATGAGACTGTGATACTCCCAGTCCCATCAAGGAATAGCTGGCCTCTCAAAAGAGCAAAATGTAAATCATAGCATCAAATGTGATGAGAGCTGAAGTATCGATATGATATAGAACAAATAGAATCGAACTGGAAAAAAAAAAAAGTGGTCACTTTCCTTTAAAACCAAGTGACCCTAAACAGGATATCTTGCTTCCAACAGATTCAGTCCCTTTAGTTCTACCATGTGCAAGCTCCCAGCCACTACCACCTTCGGACATCAACAGGAGCTAAGCATTTTAGATTACTACACTCATCCATGGGGATCTGCAGGGGCTTGGTTCCAGGACCCTCTCAGATACCAAAAGTCAAGGAGGCGCAAGTCTTTATATAAAATGGCATACTATTTACATATAACCTACACATATCCTCCTGTTGCTGCTGCTAAGTCACTTCAGTCGTGTCCGACTCTGTGCAACTCCATAGACGTCAGCCCACCAGGCTCCCCCATCCCTGGGATTCTCCAGGCAAGAACACTGGAGTGGGTTGCCATTTCCTTCTCCAATGCATGAAAGTGAAAAAGTGAAAGTGAAGTCGCTCAGTCGTGTCCGACTTTTAGCGACCCCATGGACTGCAGCCTACCAGGCTCCTCCATCCACGGGATTTTCCAGGCAAGAGTACTGGAGTGGGGTGCCATTGCCTTCTCCGCACATATCCTCCTATACAGTTTAAATCATCTCTTTAAATCATTTAAGTTGCAATGCAAATTCTGTATCAGTTCAGTTCTGTATAAATAACTGTAAATACAACATAAATATTATGTACAAAGTTGACAGGAGTGTGGCAAATTCAAGTTTTACTTTTTGGAACTTTCAGGAATTTTTTTCGAATATTTCTGATCCATGGTTGGCTGAATGCCTAGATGCAGAATGGATGCCAATGTCCAACAATATTAAATGTCCTCCCTTTCCCCTAGCTGGCATTCATTTTGGCAAATGTTTTGTCTGCCTGAACTATAACACAAAGCTTGGACCATTGATCAGAGGGAGACTTGGGAATCCCTTCTGTGCTCTGCTACTTACATTCTGAGCCTAGTTGCCTGCTGTTTTCCAACCAGCCTGATCTCTCCTCTACCTCCTATCTCTCCCACCCCACCAGAATGCTTTTGTGGCTGTTATTCCAGAAAAAGCTGGAAAGAAGAGGAGGTTATGGAGCACCATCTTCCCAAACCTGTCAGCAATCTCCTCCATGCTCTGCAGAATGCTCTTCCACTGAGTAAACTCCTCCACTTCTCCACCTCTTCATAGAATGCTTTCTCCTAGCTCTGACTTCTTTCTATTTTGCTGATGGTGTGTTATGAAAAATAATATTTCTAAACTTTCATATAATCAATGTTATTGATCTTTGATTTCATGGCTTATTCATTGTTTTGGTTACATACGTCATGCCTGCTTCTGACCCAAAACATTGATTTCCAATGACTGTCTGCCTATTAATTCATAAACACAACTCTGTTATACTTTATTCGACAGAAAAGCCTCTCTTTTCACCCTTTTTTATTCTTTAAATATATTTCATTACTCTAGCCCATTCCATACAAACTAATCTGATTGGAATTGCATTAAACCAATAAGTTAATTTGAGAATAATAGAAATCTTTACAATATTCCATCTGCTCATCAAGTAATGTACTATTTCTCTCCATTTATTCCAGTCATTTTTTAATACCTCTTAGAAAAGATGTTGGTCTTTTTTATATTAGCCTAAATCCCCTCACAATTTCTGATAAACTTAATCCTGTACTTCACAACAACAGAATTGTTTTTCCATTATACTTTCTAGTTGACATAGCAAAGCACTGATTTTGCATCTACCCATCCTATGGAATTCTATTGTTAGTTCTGATAGTTTTTAGTTAACTTGTTAAGTTAAAAATAATAATAACTTGCAGATATCAATCCTTCTATTTTCCGAGTACTTCACCTTGGAATTCACTTGGCAAACATTTTGGGGACCCTATTATATGATAATCACATGAATTCTAATCCTAATTTCTATTTCTTACTTTAAAGCACTGCCAATAATGTTCAAAATGATATTTTTTAATAAAAGATAGGAGGAATAATAGGTTTCTGTGTGGTCCTGCATATTTTAACAGAAAACCTTCTTCTAATCCTGATTTGCTAGGAATTGCTGTTGCTGAACTTCATGATATGACTTTTCAGCACAAAAGACTCCTTTGACTACTAGTGATAATTATATTTAGACTTCTTATGATATATTGAGAACAAAATCTACATTCTCACAGCTAAATTTATAAGCTAGTGTTTTATTTTGATTTTGTATATTTCTAAATAAAGTCAACCCCTAATTTTATACTTTTTTATTCTCTTTTTACACATGTGTTATCAGAGCCTGCTGTAAAAATTTACAAGGAAACTACAACTACACTCTGAAGTGTGTGTGTGCTCAGTCATGTCCTACTCTTTGTGACCCCATGGACTGTAATGTACCCTGTCAAGCTCCTCTGTTCATGGAATTCTTCAGGCAAGAATACTGAAGTGGGTCAGCATTTCCTACTCCAGGGGATCTTCCCACCCAGTGATCAAATCCGAGATCTCCTGTGTTTCCTGCATTGGCAGGTAGATTCTTTGCCACTGGGCCACCTGGGAAGCCCTGAAGTAGCTTTATGTAAAACAAAATTATTTGTTCCTATGAGAGAACTTGCTTAAAAAGTTTTTGATCTCTCCAAATTTTTTTTAATTTTATTTTTAAACTTTACAATATTGTATTGGTTCTGCCATATATCGAAATGAATCTGCCACAGGCATACATGTGTTCCCCATCCTGAACCCTCCTCCCTCCTCCCTCCCCATACCATCCCTCTGGGTCGTCCCAGTGCACCAGCCCCAAGCATCTAGTATCATGCATCGAATCTGGACTTGCGACTCATTTCATATGTGAATGGCATTGAAATATGATCTCTCCAAATTTTTTACTGCTTCAATAAAGTCATATAATTAAAAATTTTCCAGATAATCATCACTTTAAGTTAGATTTTCAAACTGATTCATGTTAAATTACATACATTGTTTTCTAAAATTTAACAACTTCCAAATTTATGACTATTTTCTCTTTGGATTACTTACATTTCACTTTTTCTTATTTTGTTGGCCAGAAAATTACCTAATTTATTCATATCTTCAAAGACTAAACCTAGCAGTTACCATTGGACTATTTTAAAACCAATTTATAATTGATTAATTTCAACTTATTCTATTTCTTCTTTCTACTGTCTTAGATTTATTTTGTTATTTTACCAATTTCTCGAGTTCAATAAAAGCTAATTTAATTTTATTTTACTCTTTTAGTAAGTAACAGAAGCTTCTAAAGCTAAAAATTTGTTTTTACTGCTTTGAATACATTTGATATTGGACTTCTCACTAGCAAGATTTTCATGCTCTATACTTTTAGATTTAGCTGGGAGAGAATGGGGGCAAGAGGAGAAGGGGATGACAGAGGATGAGATGGCTGGATGGCATCACTGACTCGATGGACATGAGTCTGGGTGAACTCCGGGAGTTGGTGATGGACAGGGAGGCCTGGCGTGCTGCGATTCATGGGGTCGCAAAGAGTCGGACACGACTGAGCGACTGATCTGATCTGATCTGATCTGATAGTTATATATAATTATATATACCAGTCATCATTTTGTTATAATATTTCAGTTGTACTGTATGAATTGCATTGTATGAATGTGATCTTTACAAATTTTAGACTAGGTGGTCTACTGAGATTTATTTTGCAGTTTAAAAATTACTTTTCTAAAATTTAATAAGTGCTATAATATAAAGGGTATTTAGTCTCAGTTGGCTATATATATTAAATTAATCTTATTAGTTATATACATTTTCTATGTCCTTATCTCTTTTTAAGTATCATGTTTAACTCTCAATATCATTATTTTCTATCAAATTAGCCTTCTTTTCATCAGTTATTTCCATATACTTTTATTTTTTGTTATGTAGAACATAAAAATTCATTAAATATCTTCATTGTGATTTATAAGCATTATTAATAGAATCAACAATGTGAAAAGTTAGCATTAAAAATAAGTAACAAAGAGATTACTTTTAAATGTTCCCAAGACAAATAATTAAAATTTTAAAAGAAAAAACCCTAAAGTTTAATCTAAATCCTTACACCAAAATAAATTCCATATGGATTAAAACACTAAATCTAAACTGTGAAACTAAAAAGTTGGAAGAAAACATTGCTGCATATTTGTCTGTTGAAGTAGAAAAAAAGTTTCTTCATGCAAAAATATGTCAAGCATACAAATACAAAAAGAAAATAGATATTACTAACAAAGTAGAGATCAAGGACTTACTTCTGCCCCTCCTCTGTATTTTTTGACTTGAAGAACATCCTAGAACATCTGCCCAGGCTTAAATGTTGAAATCATTACCTTTGACTTGAACTCACTTATACTGTTCAATCTCCAAACTCATATCCTTTTTTGTACCACTGGTCTCAAACACTTATTCTATTTTCCTATTTCAGATTATCTATTCTTCTTCAGTTGGACCTCCATGGTCAGCCCTCCAAATTTTACTGCACACTGAAAGTGCCTTCTGATTTTCTTTGGTATCAAGAATATTATTTACAGCTTCCAAGGTTCTCATTTTGGCTATCGTTTATTTAATTTGGTGGGACTTTCTAATTCTGTCCAGCTCTCTCATTACAATGGCCTGCTTTCATGTAATGAAAGCAATTTCCTCTTTCATCTTTTGAAAATACAAAGCACATGTATTTCAAGCTTTTGTTCTAATAAATGAAGTGCCTATTTTAGGAAGAATATTTTCCTGTAGGTTTTTATGAGAATGTTCCTCTTTGACATTTTTAAAGTAGATCTTGTGTTACTGATGTTTTTCCTACAATGAGATAGATTAGACCTATGTCCAGTTTTAAAATCAAAACCCAACTATTGGAAGAAAAGCTGAATTCATTTGGCGTCTCTCATAACTAGTTGGCACAAAACACAATTTTCCTTGGGGGCAGAGAGAGCCATTTAGGCTTAGTGAATAAAAGGGTTAACTTTAAAGTTTTACTACTTCTATTTGAGGAACTCCATTCACATATACATACGGGAACCCCAAGGAATGACTGCTTGCTACTGTAGAGAATTAGAAAAGCATAGTACATGGCCAAAACCAGACTTCAAAACCACACCATACACAAAAATAAACTCAAAATGGATTAAAGACTTAAAGTGAAGAACTTGAAACCATAAAACTCCTAGAAGAAAACATAGGCAGTATGCTCTTTGACATGAATTTTAGCAATATATTTTGGAGATATGTCTCCTCAAGCAAGGGAAACAAAAGCAAAAGTAAGCAATCATTTTAACCTGTTAAAATAAGTTGTAAACACCTTAAAGAAAAAAAAGCATAAGTAAACAAATGGGACTACATCAAAGAGAGGGGGAAGGGGAATTACTGATGATAGCCCAAAGGCACAAACTTCCAGTTACAAGGTAAAGAACAACTAGGGATGTAATGTACAACATGATAAAGATAACTAACATGCATGCTACATGTTACAAATAAAAGTTTTTAAGAGGGTAAATCTTAAGAATTCTCACCATAAGGAAGAAAAAAATTTTTTCTGCTTTTATTTTTTTTAATCTTTTTTTCTTTTACTTTACAATATTGTATTGGTTTTGCCATACACCAACATGCATCCACCATCGGTGTACACGTGTTCCCCATCCTGAACCCCCTCCCACCTCCCTCCCCATACCATCCGTCTGGGTCATCCCAGTGCACCAGCCCCAAGCTTCCCATATCCTGCATCACACCTGGACTGGCGGTTCATTTCTTATATGATATTATACATGTTTTAATGCCATTCTCCCAAATCATCCCCCACTCCCTCTCCCACAGAGTCCAAAAGACTGTTCTATACATCTGTGTCTCTTTTGCTGTCTCTCATACAGTGTTGTCGTTACCATCTTTCTAAATTCCATATATATGCGTTACTATACTGTATTGGTGTTTTTCTTTCTGGCTTACTTCACTCTGTACAATAGGCTCCAGTTTCATCCACCTCATTAGAACTAATTCAAATGTATTCTTTTTAATGGCTGAGTAATACTCCATTGTGTATATGTACCACAGCTTTCTTATCCATTCATCTGCTGATGGGCATCTAAGTTGCTTCCATGTCCTGGCTATTATAAACAGTGCTGCGATGAACATTGGGGTACACGTGTCTCTTTCAATTCTGGTTTCCTCAGTGTGTATGCCCAGCAGTGGGATTGCTGGGTCGTATGGCAGTTCTATTTCCAGTTTTTTAAGGAATCTCCACACTGTTCTCCATAGTGGCTGTACTAGTTTGCATTCCCACCAACAGTGTAAGAGGGTTCCCTTTTCTCCACACCCTCTCCAGCATTTATTGCTTGTAGACTTTTGGATCACAGCCATTCTGACTGGCGTGAAATGGTACCTCATTGTGGTTTTGATTTGTATTTCTCTGATAATGAGTGATGTTGAGCATCTTTTCATGTGTTTGTTAGCCATCTGTATGTCTTCTTTGGAGAAATGTCTGCTTAGTTCTTTGGCCCATTTTTTGATTGGGTCGTTTATTTTTCTAGAATTGAGCTGCAGGAGTTGCTTGTATATTTTTGAGATTAGTTGTTTGTCAGTTGCTTCATTTGCTATTATTTTCTCCCATTCTGAAGGCTGTCTTTTCACCTTGCTTAGAGTTTCTTTTGTTGTGCAGAACCTTTTAATTTTAATTAGATCCTATTTGTTTATTTTTGCTTTTATTTCCAATATTCTGGGAGGTGGGTCATAGAGGATCCTGTTGTGATGTATGTCAGAGAGTGTTTTGCCCATGTTCTCCTCTAAGATTTTTTATAGTTTCTGGTCTTATGTTTAGATCTTTAATCCATTTTGAGTTTATTTTTGTGTATGGTGTTAGAAAGTGTTCTAGTTTCATTCTTTTACAAGTGGTTAACCAGTTTTCCCAGCACCACTTGTTAAAGAGATTGTCTTTTCTCCACTGTATATTCTTGCCTCCTTTGTCAATGATAAGGTGTCCATAGGTGCGTGGGTTTATCTCTGGGCTTTCTATTTTGTTCCATTGATTTACACTTCTGTTTTGTGCCAGTACCATACTGTCTTGACGACTGTGTCTTTGTAGTAGAGCCTGAAGTCAGGCAGTTTGATTTCTCCAGTTCCATTCTTCTTTCTTAAGATTGCTTTGGCTATTCAAGGTTTTTTGTATTTCCATACAAATTGTGAAATTATTTGGTCTAGCTCTGGGAAAAATACCATTGGTACCTTGATAGGGATTGCATTGAATCTATAGATTGCTTTGGGTAGTATACCCATTTTCACTATATTGATTCTTCCAATCCATGAACATGGTATATTTCTCCATCTATTAGTGTCCTCTTTGATTTCTTTCACCAGTGTTTTATAGTTTTCTACATAAAGGTCTTTAGTTTCTTTAGGTAGATATATTCCTAAGTATTTTATTCTTTTCGTTGCAATGGTGAATGGAATTGTTTCCTTGATTTCTCTTTCTATTTTCTCATTATTAGTGTAGGATACCGGAGTAGGAATCCTACTAATCCGGAATTAGGAATGCAAGGGATTTCTGTGTGTTGATTTTATATCCTGCAACTTTACTATATTCATTGATTAGCTCTAGTAATTTTCTGGTGGTTTCTTTAGGGTTTGCTTTTCTAATGTCGCATTTTTATGAGATGATGGATGTTCACCAAACCCACTGTGGTAATCATTTCATGATGTACATAACCCAAATCATTATGTCGTCCACCTTAAAATTTATACAGTGCTGGAGAAGGCACTGGCACCCCACTCCAGTACTCTTGCCTGGAAAATCCCATGGACGGAGAAGCGTGGTAGGCTGCAGTCCAGGGGTTCACTAAGGGTCGGAAACGACTGAGTGATTTCACTTTCACTTTTCACTTTCATGCATTGGAGAAGGAAATGGCAACCCACTCCAGCGTTCTTGCCTGGAGAATCCCAGGGACGGGGGAGTCTAGTGGGCTGCCGTCTAGGGGTCGCACAGAGTCGGACACGACTGAAGTGACTTAGCAGCAGCAGCAGCATGTCAATCATATCTCAGTTAAACTGGATGAAAAAATTAAGTAAATAATTGGACCCCAAAGTTTGTGTGAAAGATGCTAATGGCCTAGAAATTCAATCATCCAACATGTCTCAATAGCAAAAGGGATAATTTATTTCCTACTAGAAATAAGAACATGCTCTATTATTCCTCAGTTCAGGTGCACAAACATTTTTGTGTGTATTTATTTATTTACCTAGACACAGATACTCACTACCTTCTAGATGCCTGTTTTAACTGCATAGACTCCACTCTCTTTATCATCCATCTTATATATCTTTTAGAGCTTTCCTGGTGGCTCAGATAGTAAAGAATCTACCTGGACCCAGGATGGATCCAGGTTCCATCCCTGGGTCAGGAAAATACCTGGGAGAAGGAAATGGCAACCTACTCCGGTATTCTTGCCTGGAGAATTCTATAAATGGAGGAGCTTGGTGGGCTACAGTCCAGGGGGGTCACAAAGAGGCAGACACAACAGAGCGACTAACTCATAACACACCATATATCTTTAAGGAACAATTTTACTCATTTTTTAAAGTTGTTAATGCTAATCAAACAAATATTACAGTACCTTTTCAAGAAGTCATAGACAGGATTTGTTATCTCCACCATAGGTTGAAATTTTTCATCATGCATACATTTTTGCATAACTTGTGTAAAGAATTCCAGGAATCTAGGTCTCTGCTTAAATTTCATAACTGTGAAAACAAGGAAATTCATGTATAATCACCAATACACTTGGTTAATGGCATTGAAAGGATACTACTGCTATTAGTCATTTCATTCTAACAGGCAAGTTTATTAACCTGCTTTTTTTTTTTTTTTGGCCCGTGCCATGCAGTATATTCTTAGTTCCTCAACAAAGAATCAAATCCATGGTCCCTGCATTGGAAGCATGGAGTCTTAACCACTGGACTGCCAGAGAAGTCCCTTCATTTCTTTCTAGATTTCTTACTTTTTAAAAATGTATAGGAGTAAATGTTGTGAGACTATTGTTTTCCTATGATCAAACAATCCTTTATAGTCTAAATTTCTTTTATTTTCCAAATATCTCAGTGTTTGAAAGATTTCCTAAAAGTTCCCTAACATACGACTAGGTGGGGGTAAATATACTGCTGAAAACTGCCAGAATAACTAGTCATCCTAATTTTTATTATATTTCACTCTGAGATAAACAATAATGCTGCTATTTCTTCACAGTTGAGCTTAAAAATCACTAACACATTGTTCAGTTCCTAGTTTTTGTAAGCTTCATAACAACACAACATCAATTACTGCCAAAATAAGTCAACATAAAGGTTCCGCATTTTCAGATTTTAAATCAGGTACCTATTTTGGTCTCTTTCCTTACTTGACAATCAAGCGTCTGCTTTATTCTGAATGGGTAAGAACCTGAAATCTTCTGCCAACAACAGAATTCATGGAATAAAAGATCTTCAGCCGTAAGGTGAGCAAGCAACATATGTATGACAAGGTAACCTACCTTCTTTCACAGCACCTTTGACCGACCAGTTTAAAACTATAGGGTAAAGAAATATGGGATCTTCTGCTCCTGAGAGTTCAGTTGTAATATCTAAGGTTAAAAAGAATTAGTAAGTTGTTGGTTTTGTTTAATATCAATAACCAAAAATGAAAATCCTTTGGTGGAGGGTGAAAAATAGGAAAATACCCAAGTAAACATTTCAGACATCCTAAATTCTTGTCTTAAAATATAAATTACATATTTTTGAGATTTAAGAGATTCAATAATTCAATTATTTTCCTTTCATTTTTTCCCCTAAAGGCCAAGGAGTCTATTACCAAATAGGGGAAGAATCTCTAAAGCATGAATCTTTATTACTCAACAGCTATTGTCTATCAGCAAGTATCAGACACAGAAACCAGATTCTCAGTTTGATACTTTTTTTTCCGGCTGCACAGCATGTGGGATGCAGGAACTTAGTTCCCTGACCAGGCATTGAACCCACACCCCTGCATTGGAAGCATGGAGTTTTAACCACTGAACCACCAGGGAAGTCCCTAAGTCTTACATGTCTTAGTTATGAGACCTTGGGAAGTTACTTACCTTCTCTGTGCTTCCCTTTCCTTATCTTTAAAATGAAATAATAATAGTAGCTTTTTCATATGGCTGTTATATAAGGACTATATAAGTTTTAATATGAATAAAACACTTAAAATAGTTCTTGGCACACAGAGAGCCCTGTATAAAACTGTTATTTTTATTATTGTTTTGTTACTGAATCTATTGTTTAGCTCCTAACTTTACATTGTGCTCCTTAGTGAAATGTGGAGGGGGTGATAATATGAAAATAAATAATTCACATTTCCAGAACCCTTTACACTTCCAGAACCCTTTCTATAATCTAAGGAATTATAATTTTTATATGTAACCAGACAATTAGAGCTTTCCCAAAACTAGGTTTATAGGTTTTGTGAATAATAGAGCATTGGGTTCAATTCATAAGTTCAGCTGGAAACAGAGACATGGAGTGTGTTTAAATAAAGTGAGAGATTCAAGTCAGGGAATTCTGAAACAGTACAACCACCTATATACAACCGAGGCACAGAGTAAGACAGGTGAGATGGGGACACAGAATTCTACAAGGGTAGTGACTTCCCAAAAACCAAGGGGCCAAAAGTGCTACCTTCTAATAAGAGAAACTTATGTACTCTTTTATTCTTCTAGGTCTGAAGTGCTGCTTCTTAAAAATGTGAGAACAGTTGTCATCACCAGAAAGTAAATCAATTTCTTAATCAGATTTCCAAGATGCAAACTCCAAAACTCCAATCATCATGTCAGCATTTTGGTCTATTACTAAATTACAATACAGCCCAACGACCTAAAATCAGTGTTTCACTTGAGTGTTTCACATGGTTCAAATCACTCGTATATTAACACCTCTCATGCTATCCCTTTCTTTCTCAGTTACATTTCTGCCTTCAGAACAGTGATTCTCAACGTTGTGTTCCCCTTCTACAATACATTTGCCAACACTTGTGTCACAGCTGGGGCTGGTGGGGGGTGGGGGTAGGGGAGACAGTCCGGAGGGGATGGTGTGCTATGCATCTCTGGACAAAGGCCAGAGATGCTGTTTTACATCCACAATGCCTAAGACAGTCCCCCACAGCAAAGAATTATCTGGCCCAAATTGGCAATATTGTCGAGGTTGAGAAACTCTGCTTTAGAATGAGAAGCTTTAAGCTCAAATCCAAGCCAACTATGTAATCCTAAATAAACCGCTTAATCTTTATGAGCTACATCTGTAAAAATCAGGTTAGCAATCCCTTATTAACAGAGTATTGTTAGGATTAAGGACATAATGTAAAAGCACTGCATAAACCATAAAGGGCTTACCAAATGCTAATCTCATTCTAATCCTTTTAACAAAATATTTTCTTATTTTAAAAAAAAAACACAAAATGCTAAACAGAAGTATACAGAAAGAAAAATAATAGATTACATTGCTTTGTCAGTTTGAGTAGATGTGTCTCCAATAAAACCAGCTGTTCATTTATTTTTTCAGGTACTAATACCTGCTGTGGCTTCTTATTCTTGCAAGACTTCTTGGAAGAACCCTAGAAACATTGGTTAAATGTCAGGACGTATTTCAATATGTTTCAAGAATTGTCATTTTCAAATAACATTCTTTAAATTATGTTCATGCTTTCATACTTGGTAGACCAAGTTATGAATCTACATAGCTAAATGTACTAATAATTAATTAATAACAACCCATTGTAGTCTAACTAAATGCCAGATACAATACAAAGTGTTTTATGGAGGTTGACCAAAATAATTCTTCTCTTCCCTTTCCCTTCCTCCCAGTAACTTCTACTCCCCTAAGCAGCCCCTTCCCCACTACACACACCCTTTTGAGAGCACTTGCAGATACAGCTCTCAAAATCCTCAAAAAAAAATGCTTTCAGAAATATATCCTTTTCTTTCCTTCCTTTTTTTTTTCCCCTTGCCCCAGAGGGAGCTTCCTTACAACTAAGCTAATTGCTTTTGCTACTTTGCCTTTCATTGAATGTAACATGATCAGTAATTAGTGGATTAAGAATTGGTGGGTCTGCACTCAGGCTCCCCACCATGTTTTCAACTGTCTGAGCCTGAGAACTGACTGGTTCATGTCTCCCACTCTCTGAAAAAATAGACCTGCCAAGATCTTTTGGCTTTGAGGGACCCCAGATGCTTATAATAATTCCTGACTTCTATAAACTAGATACTAGATTCTCAATCCCCACAGTCTTACTCTGAAAGAAGTATTACAACCTGCTGCTGGACTAAAGGCTCCAAGGAAAGAGGGATGGGGTCCTGTCCTGCCGTGATGCGAAGGGGCAGGGCCCTGAGTCAAGGCCTCAGTGACATGAAGGGGCTGGCTGATGGACTCTGAGAGTGGACAACACTTGGTGAAGAAAAAAATCCTCAAGTCACTTTCAGCTTAATCAAAACTTTCTCTAGAATCCCCACACACACCCCAAAAAGTATTATGGCTAAAAATATTCATCCAGGGAAACTATGGGATTTTTCTTAAGCTTTTTCCACATATAATAGAGATAGAGCTACTCCAATTGAAACAGGCTTAGGGGTCATAGTCTCAACCCCAATCCTGATCACAAAAGAGGCTGCAAGCAGTTCCCAGTACTCTTCAGAAACCAGATAAACTAAGCAATGTTTCAAAATTTGACCTACCTACAAAATCATTTAACCACATACTTTCAAGAAAAGGCAATAACGATCTAGTAAGACCCATGCTTGGAGTCAGCATGGGTCTTACTTAAAAGTTATCTCAAACATTAGAAGCCTCATAAGGAAGACAATGTAGGTGTTACAAGAAGTTCAGGAAATCTACTTGGGGCAGAGCAAAAAGCTCTGACATATTTATTGCATTCAGTGACCCACCGAAAATAATAAAAATCTTCAGTCTGGGAGAGACCTTTGAGGGTTTTCAGTCTAATGTCCAACTGGGTATAGGAAGCTCTCATCAACACCTAACTGATCATCAATACTAGAAACAGGGGGCTATTCAATATTCTAGCATAGAGACCTTTTAATTTTCTGGATAGTAATTAAAATTGAAAGAAAAGGAAGGAAAAAAGAAGCTCTTCACTATACATTCATCCTCTTTTATGTAAATATGACAAACTAAAAACTAATCAATTATCTAACATATTTACTAACACTACATGACCTCTCATAAAATTCAAATAATGTATGTTTAAAGATGAGACACAAAGAACAAACAATTACCTCTTCTTGCATTTCCTCTAGGTCTGTAGTACCAAATAGAGATTTGCAACCTGATGAGATGTCCAACACCTTTTTTCCATAATTTATAATCATTACTGCCAGGTCATATTCCTTCCATGAACGCAGGATCTGATTAAAAATATTAATTATCTCTGTTGGAAATTCACATCTATTTTCAAGTGCCATGTATCACCTTCTGGAAATTCATAAGTTTCATGTTTTGGATGTAATGCCCCTGTTTTTGCTATGTAAGCATACCTCCAGACCATATTTCTCTAGAATTCAAACTGTATGATTTCAGTATTTTAAATAAAGGACCAAAAACAAACAAATGAAAAACCAGGAATTTCATCAGTAACGAATTCTTGGTATCTCTGGGGCTTCCCTGGTGGCTCAGATGGTAAAGAATTCACCTGCAATGCGGGAGACCTGGATTCGATCCTTGGGTTGTGAAGATCCCCTGGAGGAGGGCATGGCAACCCACTCCAGTATTCTTGCCTGGAGAATCCCCATGGACAGAGGAGCCTGGTGGGCTACAGTCCATGCGGTCACGAAGAGTCAGACACAACTGAGTGACTAAGCACAGCACAGCACAGCTGGGACATACATCTTTTGGTATAGTAAGCTAACTATTAAAAAGCATTTCCACTTAAAAAAGCCACGCTAAAACAAAATCATTGTTAAAGGCCATGTAACCACCACTTCTTGTCTTGGGTTGTCTTCTTTGTGAAATCACACAATTACTGACCTCATGACATCTTGGGGAACATTTTTAGCTGTGAATGATATACATGACCTTCGTGTTGAACTAGGCTGGAGATCAGCTGGTTTGGGCAGATTCTCCATGAGCCCTGGGAAGTACACGCTGTACTCAGAATATGAGAAGGAGCCGCTCTGCCACCCAGTCTCATCCACATTCCTTGTTACAAACTGTTATCTGGCCTCCTCTAGCCTGGTCCTTACCTCCCTCTCCAGTGTCATCTTCCAGTATTCATATCCTTGTGTTGTACTTTCAGCTTACAAAATATTGAATCAAGTATCAATCCTGATACTCACCATGGTGTCAGGACTTCATGCCTCCCTACAGGGGAGGTTTATCCCAGAACAGCTTTCCCTCCTTATTTATACAGCTTTACCTGGTCATTAAAACCTGGGATCTAACATTAACCCAGGAAAGCATCCCTGGCCTACAATCTGATTTGCATAGACCCTGCTCTAGCAAGAGATCACACAAGGGGACACATTCACCATGAACCCCCAGGGAAACTCTCTTAGGGTATAAATAAGTCTGTATGAACTTATCTGTAGATGTATTCTGTTAGGTTGAATAGGTTAGTATTTAAGATAACTGGATTCTTTACCACTGGTGGTCAGTGGTAAAGAAACTTCCTGACAAGCAGGAGACACGGTTTCAATCCCTGAGTCAGAAAGATCCCCTGGAGAAGGAAATGGCAACCCACTCCAGTATTCTTGCCTGGGAAATCCCATGGACAGAGGAGCCTGGTGGGCTGCAGTCCATGGGGTCCCAAAAGAGTCGGACACAACTTAGCGACTAAACAATAACAATTTAAGATAGGTAACAACTGTGACTTCCCAGGAAGTGAAGGATATATAAGTGGCTGAAAAGCAGTAAGTGCCTGCTTATATCTGATAAGACCTACCTAAAAACATCTATTTCTGCTTTATTGACTATGCCAAAGCCTTTGACTGTGTGGATCACAATAAACTGTGGAAAATTCTGAAAGAGATGGGAATACCAGACCACCTGATCTGCCTCTTGAGACACCTATGTGCAGGTCAGGAAGCAACAGTTAGAACTGGACATGGAACAACAGACTGGTTCCAAATAGGAAAAGGAGTACGTCAAGACTGTATATTGTCACCCTGCTTATTTAACTTATATGCAGAGTACATCATGAGAAACGCTGGACTGGAAGAAACACAAGCTGGAATCAAGATTGCCAGGAGAAATATCAATAACCTCAGATATGCAGATGACACCACCCTTATGGCAGAAAGTGAAAAGGAACTAAAAAGCCTGTTGATGAAGGTGAAAGTGGAGAGTGAAAAAGTTGTCTTAAAGCTCAACATTCAGAAAACAAAGATCATGGCATCCAGTCCCATCACTTCATGGGAAATAGATGGGGAAACAGTGGAAACAGTGTCAGACTTTATTTTTTTGGGCTCCAAAATCACTACAGATGTTGACTGCAGCCATGAAATTAAAAGACGCTTACTCCTTGGAAGGAAAGTTATGACCAACCTAGATAGCATATTCAAAAGCAAAGACATTACTTTGCCAACAAAGGTTCGTCTAGTCAAGGCTACGGTTTTTCCTGTGGTCATGTATGGATGTAAGAGTTGGACTGTGAAGAAAGCTGAGCACCGAAGAATTGATGCTTTTGAACTGTGGTGTTGGAGAAGACTCTTTTGAGTCCCTTGGACTGCAAGGAGATCCAACCAGTCCATTCTAAAGGAGATCAGCCCTGGGATTTCTTTGGAAGGAATGATGCTAAAGCTGAAACTCCAGTAGTTTGGCCACCTGATGCGAAGAGTTGACTCATTGGAAAAGACTCTGATGCTGGGAGAGACTGGGGGCAAGAGGAGAAGGGGACGACAGAGGATGAGATAGCCAGATGGCATCACCGACTCGATGGACATGAGTCTGAGTGATCTCCGGGAGTTGGTGATGGACAGGGAGGCCTGGCATGCTGTGATTCATGGGGTCGCAAAGAGTTGGACATGACTGAGCGACTGATCTGATCTGAATGCAAGTGCTAAGAACTAGAACTATTTCTGTAAGACCAGGGGAGTGGTGTTCAACTAATGCTGACTACGGGACAGAATGTGGGAAGGAAAACGGTGAAACAAACTTTACAAAGGCAGTAGGGGTTTAGGCCAAGTAGTGCCTTGAATACCAAGTAAAACAATCCAACTCATTGTAAAATTGATATGAGAGGGAATGAGATTTGTTATTATAAAACAGAAATGAGATAACATTTGCACCTTATTCACCTTTGCTTTCCAACATATTTGGTTTATAGACAACTGTGCAATCTTTTCCCCTTGTTTTAATATGCCAGTGGAAAATACTAAATGAGAATGAAATTTTTTCCAATCAAAAGAAAAAGAAAACCAGTGCTATTTAATATACCAAATGACAAACAGAAATTTTTAAAATGTGCCAGATGTTTGACATAATAAATTTTTTTAACAACTCAAAAATAATGAAACACAAGATGACATATCTCAGAAGTGGCACTTTATTTAGAATTATGATAACTTTTAGAAAAAAAAATACTGCTACTTAAAGAAGAAAGACTGAACCATCTGGAAAGATTACCAAGCTTTAAAACATAACAGAGAAAAGAAACAGGGTCATTTGACTAATTGGGCTTTACATGTCCTAAGAGAAAATCTGTAGAAAATATATATTTATATCAAATGAATACCTCATATCTGGGATTGAGTAGTCAGGTTTCTTGGTCTATTCGTCAGGCTGGAAGAAACATGAAATGATGATTCTCCCAGCCTATCAGTTTGTGAAAAAAAATCAGCTCTAGTATCAAAATTCTGACATTAATATTGGGTTAGCCAAAAAGTTCATTCGGGCTTCAAATGCTCTTCCAGGAAACTCAAACTTTTGGCCAAGCCAATAAATCAGTCAGTTCAGTCACTCAGTTGTGTCCGACTCTTTGTGACCCCATGTACTGCAGCATGCAAGGCCTGTAGCACCGACTCTGGGAGCCTGCTCAAACTCACCCCCAACGAGTGAATGATGCCATCCAACAATTTCATCCTCTGTTGTCCCCTTGTACTCCTGCCTTCAATCTTGCCCGGCATCAGGGTCTTTTCCGATGTCAGCTCTTTGTATCAGGTGGCCAAAGTATTGGAGTTTCAGCTTCATCATCAGTCCTTCCAATGAATATTCAGGACTGATTTATTTTAGGATGGACTAGTTGGATCTCCTTGCAGTCCAAGGGATTCTCAAGAGTCTTCTCCAACACCACAGTTCAAAGGCATCAATTCTTTGGCACTCAGCTTTCTTTATGGTCCAACTCCCACATCATATATGACTACTGGCAAAACCATAGCTTTGACTAGACAGACCTTTGTTGACAAAGTCATGTCTCTGCTTTTTAATATACTGTCTAGGTTTGTCAGAGCTTTTCTTCCAAGGAGCAAGTGTCTTCTAATTTCATGGCAGCAGTCACCATCTGGAGTGATTTTGGAGCCCCCCAAAATAAAGTCTGTCACTGTTTTCATTGTTTTCCCATCTATTTGCCATGAAGTGATGGAACCAGATGCCATGATCCTAGTTTTTTGAATGTTGAGTTTTAAGCCAGCTTTTTCACTCTCCTCTCTCTCTTTCAAGAGGCTCTTTAGTTCCTCTTCACTTTCTGCCATAAGAGTGGTATCATCTGCGTATCTGAGGTTATTGATATTTCTCCCAGCAGTCTTGATTTCAGCTTGTGCTTCATCCAGTCCAACATTTCTCATGATGTCCTCTGCATATAAGTTAAACAAGCAGGGTGACAATATACAGCCTTGATGTACTCCTTTCCTGATTTGGAACCAATCGGTTGTTCTATGTCCAGTCCTATACACTGGTCCTTCGTGACCTACATATAGATTTCTCAGGAGGCAGGTAAGGTGGTCTGGTTTTACTATCTCTTTAAGAATTTCCCAGTTTGTTGTGATCCACACAGTCAAAGGCTTTGGTGTAGTCAATAAAGCAGAAGTAGATGTTTTTCTGGAACTCTCTTGCTTTTATGATCCAACGGATGTTAGCAATTTGATCTCTGGTTCCTCTGCCTTTTCTAAATCCAGCTTGAATATCTGGAAGTTCATGGTTTATGTACTGTTGAAGCCTGGCTTGGAGAATTTATTATATAATTCCTGCCTCTGTGAATACCTTGTATGCCCCAAAATTCAATATATTCAAAACTTATTATCTTTTCCCCCTTTCTTACTCAGGGTTCAACAAACTGCATTCACCCAACTGTCTAGACATCTGGATTATTGGGGACTCTTCCCTCTCCCTCCCCAACCCCCTCTATTCAATTCCATCTGATAAACAACTCTTGAAACATTTTCAATTCTATCTCCCATTTTTCCACACTAGCTTCATTTATCATCTTTTGCCTTCTAACTCATTTCCTGCCTCAGGTCTTCTTCTTCTCTAATGATTAGCTGTTGCACAACCAGAATAATTTCTTTTTTCTAAATGCAAATTTAATTACAGCATTCCCAGGTTTGAAATCCTTCGATGGCTCCTATCTGACTTCATTAGATGGCCATTCATCGTCTGGTACTGGTTCACTGTCCCACTTTTTAAGCTGACCAAAATATTTAATCATATCCTCCATACTTAAAAATCAGTCTGATTCTTCTTTTCCCAAACGGTGAAATTATTTCCTATTTTCATATTGATTACTATCTGAGGCAATGAATGTTAATAATCCTGCATCTGTTGTATTTTCAAAAACTACTTGTCTTGAAGCTTATTTATAGTGTCTTGCCATAAACAATTATTTTTTACTTATCATGTAATCTATTTATCTACTTTTTCTGGTACCTTTTGAATTTTGTGCCCTGTTATAGAAGGTCTCCCATGATTTCAACGCCAACCAAATATCCTCAAATCCATCTGACTTCATTTTGTTTATGGTATGAGAAAGGACTCTGGCTTTGTTTATTCTAAAATGAATAGTCAGTAATATTGGCACCTTTTATTAATAAATTATCATTTTCTCAATGAACCTAAATGCCACCTTTGTCTTATATTAAGTCCTTCCTTTGACCCAGGGCCAGTTTTTCCTAGAATCTCTATTCTATTCCACTGATCTATTTGCCCATGACTCTGTTAAGACCATTTTTCACTGGAGTGAACTTTTGGTAAATTTTAATACCTACTGAGAACTTCTAAATAATTCTAATCAATTTCAAGGAAACATCATTGGGATTCTGATTAAGGCATCATTGCATGTAAATATTATTTTAGGAAACATTTATTTTACTATTACAGTAAGTCTTCTTATTCAAGAACTTGGTGTGGCCTGCCATATGTGCAGATCTTATTTTATGTCTTTCAGTAAGATTTCACATTTCTTTTATTTAGGTTCTTCAACATTTTGTTAAGTTTAAAATACTGTATATCATTATAAGTGGTATATTTTCCCCTGTCCTGGCTACTGCTCATATTAAAAATAAAAACAAGTTTGTATCTTATGTAACTTTATAAATTCTCGTTTTAATTTTAGTAACCTTTTGCTAGATTCTCATGTGTTTTTTGAGAGCCTACAATTTCAGACAAATTACGCTTTTCTAATGTTATAAAATTATTTCATGCCCTTATCTGTTGCATGAGACAGAATCTCTACAAATAATGAATCACAGTATTAAGAGTCAATATCTCCTGTGCCTGATTTTAAAGAAATGACTTCAGAAACTTGCCATTTAGCATGATATTTGCTAAAAATTTTTGGTAAATGTCTTTATCATTATGCAATAACTTCCTTCCATGTCTAACCTACTTAGAAATTTTATTAGGAAAGGCTGCTAAGGTTTATCCAGTGCCTTTGTAGCATTTTCATATAACCTGTTTTTCTCCTTTAATTTGCTGCTATAAAAAATGAAGTTTTGTTTTAATTCAGACTTGATCTTTAATACTTGACAATGAGACTGCCCTATGACTGGAAAGTGCCAGAGGCCATCCAGAAACAGACAAGGGTGATCATCAGAACAGAATGGATGGACATAATGTCTCTCTTTATCCATTTAATGTTTTGGACTCTGAATTCTGCTTTTTCAGATACGAAAATTGTCACGCCTCCTTCACTTCTGTTTGCATTTTCCCAATATCTGTGTCCATTTATTTTTCAAATTCCTTGTTATTTTGTTTTACAGGGTGTCTTGAAATCATACACATTTTGAATCTAACTTTTCAGCCCATCTGACAGTCTCTGTCTCTTGAGTTCATTCACGCTTAGTGAAGTAATTAATGTACTTGATTTTATTCCTTCCACCTGAAATACAATCTCAATTTCCTTCTTCTTACTTTTGTTAAATTAGCCATTTCGTCCCCGCCACTTTTTTTTTGTTCTTTTTTCCTCCCTGTCATTCCTCTGTTTGCTTTTCCTTCTTGACAGTTTAGAAGTCCTACAGTATTTTAAAGATCAGCTCATGCCTACATATTCCTGAGTCATCTTTAAATATACATATTCTTTCAAAAGAAAATAATAAAGTTATACAATATGTACTTTTACACTATGTGTGTTTTTAACACACTTGCACCAAGAATCCATAGCTGCTCATCACTCCCTCAACCCTAAACAGGAGAGAAGCTTTAGCTCTAGGTTACTAATAGGTTTTTCTTTTCATGGATGACTCTTCTATTTCAAGACTCCCTATTTAGCATTTATATTACAAAATCCTAGTCACATCATTATTATCCATTTAATTTTAATAATGCATATATTGCAAGATTCATTGCTCCCATTATTCCTCTCCTTTTCATCTTTCCCTATCTTGGGATTTCTGTTCTGAACCAACTGTCATTTGATAGAGTACTTCCTCAAGTGTTTTTCTCAGATAAATACATGGATGGAATACGTTTTAAATGCCTGCACTTCAGAAAATGTTTATTTTGCCCTGACAAATGAATGGTATCTTTTCCTGGTTATTAATTTACAGGCCTTAAGTCTTTTTCCCTCAGGATTCTACAAATGTTGCTCCAGGAATTTAACTTTTAGTGTTGCTGATAAAAAGTCTGAAGCTAATTGATTCTCTTTTCATTGCAAGTAAGTAACCTGTTCTTTTGGTCTCAAATATTAAGATTTGTCCTCGGATTTCAGGAATTTCACCAACATGTGTCTACATATATATTCTAACATTAATCCTGCCTCTGACTCAAAAAGATGATTACTTTTCTATGTATTTCTTTTCTACTTCCAGACTCCTTTTATTTCATGTTATGACTTCTGGATCTGTCTTCTGAATTTATCTCTAGGTAATACTATTCAACATCTGCAGGTGTTTCTTGAGCTTCCATATGTGAATCAAGAAGTATAATCGCAATCTTCATTTGTTTCATTTTTAATCCAAAATTAAATTTATTATATGTGAAAGTTACTATGGGAGTAAATTCTTAGAGTGCTTATCACAAGAAAAAACATTTTTTTTATTTCTTTAATTTTGTACCTTTAGGAGATATGCATGTTCACAAAATTTCTTATGGTAATCACTTCATGATGTATGTAAATCAAGTCATTATGTTGTACATCTTAAACTTATACAGTGCTGTATGTCAGTTATAGCCCAACAAAACTGGAAGAAAAAATTAAATTTGTTCTAATTGTACTGCTTGAAAGGTTTCTTTTTCTTTAGTAATCCCTGATCCTTTTCAACACTGTAAGAACAAAAAACACAATTATTCTAGTTTTTGGCTTGTTCTTTCTCCTTGGGTTTCTCAGTTCCCATAAGTGAATTATTATCATTTCTTCTTCTTTCTAATGGCTTATGCTCCCTCAGCATCTACACAGACCAGGGCATAGAGGTCTCTCTACAGTGGCAAACCAGTGAGTGATTGAAGGAATATGGTTTCCTACTCCTGAGGTCAGGACATGACCTCTTTGCTAAGGTAGAGAGTAGAGGCCTCTCTGTTACCAGACCTCCACAGGAGTAAATTTAAGTCCCAACTAAAGTAATGCAGAAGACTCTTGAGATTCTCTTGGCCTGCAAGGAGACCAAACCAGTCAATCCTAAAGGAAATCAACCCTGAATATACATTGGAAAGACTGATGCTGAAGCTGAAGCACCAATACTTTAATTACCTGATATGAAGAGCCAACTCACTGGAAAAGACCTTAAGCTGGGAAAGATTGAAGGCAAAAGGAGAAGGGGGCAACAGAGGATGAGATGGTTGGATGGCATCATCAACTCAATGACCTGAGTTTGAGCAAACTGCAGGAAATAGTGAAGGACAGGGATGCCGGGCATGCTGCAGTCCATGGTGCTGCAAAAGTCAGACCTGACTTAGCAACTGAATAACAACAAAGTAATGCCTCTGAATAATAAAAAAGTAATGGCTCTGAATAATAACAAAATCGTACTATTTTAAGTATTCTAATCACTGTGATTAAAAGTAGTGCAAATAATTTCACAATTTGTATGGAAATACAAAAAACCTCGAATAGCCAAAGCTATCTTGAGAAAGAATGGAACTGGAGGAATCAACCTGCCTGACTTCAGGCTCTACTACAAAGCCACAGTCATCAAGACAGTGTGGTACTGGCACAAAAACAGAAATATATATCAATGGAACAAAATAGAAAGCCCAGAGATAAATCCACGCACCTATGGACACCTTATCTTTGACAAAGGAGGCAAGAATATACAGTGGAGAAAAGACAATCTCTTTAACAAGTGGTGCTGGGAAAACTGGTCAACCACTTGTAAAAGAATGAATCTAGAACACTTTCTAACACCATACACAAAAATAAACTCAAAATGGATTAAAGATCTAAATATAAGACCAGAAAGTATAAAACTCCTAGAGGAGAACATAGGCAAAACACTCTCCAAAATACATCACAGCAGGATCCTCTATGACCCACCTCTCAGAATATTGGAAATAAAAGCAAAAATAAACAAATGGGACCTAATTAAAATTAAAAGCTTCTGCACAACAAAGGAAACTTTAAGCAAGGTGAAAAGACAGCCTTCAGAATAGCAAATGAAGCAACTGACAAACAACTAATCTCAAAAATATACAAGCAACTCCTGCAGCTCAATTCTAGAAAAATAAACGACCCAATCAAAAAATGGGCCAAAGAACTAAACAGACATTTCTCCAAAGAAGACATACAGATGGCTAACAAACACATGAAAAGATGCTCAACATCACTCATTATCAGAGAAATACAAATCAAAACCACAATGAGGTACCATTTCACGCCAGTCAGAATGGCTGTGATCCAAAAGTCTACAAGCAATAAATGCTGGAGAGGATGTGGAGAAAAGGGAACCCTCTTACACTGTTGGTGGGAATGCAAACTAGTACAGCCACTATGGAGAACAGTGTGGAGATTCCTTAAAAAACTGGAAATAGAACTGCCTTATGATCCAGCAATCCCACTGCTGGGCATACACAATGAGGAAACCAGAATTGAAAGAGACACGTGTACCCCAATGTTCATCACAGCACTGTTTATAATAGCCAGGACATGGAAGCAACTTAGATGCCCATCAGCAGATGAATGGATAAAGAAAGCTGTGGTACATATACACAATGGAGTATTACTCAGCCATTAAAAAGAATACATTTGAATTAGTTCTAATGAGGTGGATGAAACTGGAGCCTATTATACAGAGTGAAGTAAGCCAGAAAGAAAAACACCAATACAGTATACTAACGCATATGGAATTTAGAAAGATGGTAACATTAACCCTGTAAGAGAGACAGCAAAAGAGACACAGATGTATAGAATAGTCTTTTGGACTCTGTGGGAGAGGGAGAGGGTGGGATGATTTGGGAGAATGGCATTGAAACATGTATAATATCATATATGAAACAAACGTCCAGGTTCGATACATGATACAGGATGCTTGGGGCTGGTGCACTGGGATGACCCAGAGGGATGGTACAGGGAGGGAGGTGGGAGAGGGGTTCAGGATGGGGAGCACGTGTACACCCGTGGCAGATTCATGTTGATGTATGGCAAAACTAATACAATATTGTAAAGTAATTAGCCTCCAATTAAAATAAATTTATATTAAAAAAAAGTAACTTTCTAAATCTTTAGGGCTCCTAAGTCTTATGGCACTAGTGAAAGAATGAGGTAGATACCTTTGTTATGTAGAAGATACAGCAAGCTATCATATGCTGTACACTTTCAAAGCTTGCAAGATGTTTCTTTGAGTGGATGACATTTGGTAGTCCTTGCAAAACTACCACACACTTTATCAAGATCTGAAAAACAGAAACACAGTGCTTTTTGTTGAAAATATCTTTACTCATTAAAAAAATACCCTATTTAAATCATGCAGGTTTAAGCCATCACATTTTATTGTTGTTAATAATTATGGACCAATTGCTTATCTTGTACAAAGAAGTGTACCCTGAGATAAAACTGATAAATTCAATGTTCAGATGAGTACGTCATCTAAGGTAACTTGAAAGCTAGAGGAAAGGATAAAATAAATACAAAAATAGATAAAACAAAGCCCATACTGACAAGTACTACAAAAGATACAGGTAAAATGTTACATGTGTACAAGACACTAAAGATGACATTCAGGCTTAGGAGAACCTTGAAAAAAACTTACAGAGAAGGACTATTACCATATTAAATATACAGCAATATGGGTACTTGGTATAACAGCTTCCTTTAAAATAAAACCAAGCACTCATATCCCAGGA
Organism: Bos javanicus; assembly: GCF_032452875.1. NCBI lineage: Eukaryota > Metazoa > Chordata > Mammalia > Artiodactyla > Bovidae > Bos > Bos javanicus. The sequence goes on along the minus strand of NC_083872.1, from coordinate 61,341,198 downwards.
AATCAATTAATATTGGCACTTCAGTTCAGTTCAGTTCAGTTGCTCAGTCGTGTCCGACTCTTTGCAACCCCATGAATCACAGCATGCCAGGCCTCCCTGTCCATCACCAACTCCCGGAGTTTACCCAAACTCATGTCCATTGAGTCGGTGATGTCATCCAGCCAACTCATCCTCTGTCGTCCCCTTCTCCTCCTACCCCCAATCCCTCCCAGCACCAGGGGTTTTTCCAATGAGTCAACTCTTTGCATGAGGTGGCCAAAGTATTGGAGTTTCAGCTTCAACATCAGTCCTTCCAATGAACACCCAGGACTGGTCTCCTGTAGAATGGACTGGTTGGATCTCTTTGCAGTCCAAGGGACTCTCAAGAGTCTTCTCCAACACCACAGTTCAAAAGCATCAATTCTTCGGTGCTCAGCTTTCTTCACAGTCCAACTCTCACATCCATACATGACCACAGGAAAAACCATAGCCTTGACTAGATGGACCTTTGTTGGCAAAGTAACATCTCTGCTTTTGAATATGCTATCTAGGTTGGTCTTAACTTTCCTTCCAAGGAGTAAGCGTCTTTTAATTTCATGGCTGCAGTCACCATCTGCAGTGATTTTGGAGCCCAAAAAATAAAGTCTGACACTGTTTCCACTGTTTCCCCATCTATTTCCCATGAAGTGATGGGACCAGATGCCATAATCTTCGTTTTCTGAATGTTGAGCTTCAAGCCAACCTTTTTACTCTCCACTTTCGCTTTCATCAAGAGGCTTTTTAGTTCCTCTTCACTTTCTCCCATAAGGGTGGTGTCATCTGCATATCTGAGGTTATTGATATTTCTCCCGGCAATCTTGATTCCAGCTTGTGCTTCTTCCAGCCCAGCGTTTCTCATGATGTACTCTGCATATAAGTTAAATAAGCACAGTGATAAGATACAGCCTTGACGTACTCCTTTTCCTATTTGAAACCAGTCTGTTTTTCTATGTCCAGTTCTAACTACTGCTTCCTGACCTACATATAGGTTTCTTAAGAGGCAGGTCAGGTGGTCTGGTATTCCCATCTCTTTCAGAATTTTCCACAGTTTATTGTGATCCACACAGTCAAAGGCTTTAGCATAGTCAATAAGCAGAAATAGATGTTTTTCTGGAACTCTCTTGCTTTTTCCATGATCCAGCGGATGTTGGCAATTTGATCTCTGGTTCCTCTGCTTTTTCTAAAACCAGCTTGAACATCTGGAAGTTCACGGTTCATGTATTGCTGAAGCCTGGCTTGGAGAATTTTGAGCATTACTTTACTAGCATGTGAGATGAGTGCAATTGTGTGGTGGTTTGAGCATTCTTTGGCATTTGCCTTTCTTTGGGATTGGAATGAAAACGGACCTTTTCCAATCCTGTGGCCACTGCTGAGTTTTCCAAATTGGCACTTACTTCCTTAATTACTCTCCATATCATGTGATCCTGAATTTGATCCAGAGCTAGACAATTAAGTTTAGCTTTCAATATTGCCACACACTTCTGAGCAATATTGCTATCAGAAAAGCAGACTTAGATTGCATCAATCTATTCATCTTTCAGATTATCCCAAAGGACAAATTAATATATGGAGGTTGGTCCTTTGTGGGCACATTAATTGCTTCAAGCCATCACTTGAACAATATTATTACTGTTGTCACAGAACTCTTATGAATTCTTTTCAATGCAGCTTTAATTCCTCCCTTCCACCATCACCATCTCCCAACCTACTGTTCCATATCCCCGAATCAAGTTAACCACCTAGCAGTTTTGTAGTTTTCTCTGGGCTCATGTAATCCTATGTGTGTGTGTATATTTGTGTGTGTGTGTGTGTGTGTGTGTGTGTATTCTCCAGTATTCTTGCCTGGAGAATCCCATAGACATGACTGAGCAACTAACACTTTCACTTCACTTTCACATGCACTTTCACTTTCACACACAGAGAGAGTTAATGTTATTTTACAAAGTGAAATTAAGCACAATTACTATGCATTTCCCCTTCAGGCATATCTTGCAAAAAATCCCTCCAAGTCTACAGGTATAGATTTAATTCATCATTTCTAACGGTTGCCTACTATTATTTACTGTAAACCAATCATAATTTTGCAACCATTTTCCAGAGCCTTCCTGTTGCACAGTTTTAAGGTTGATGTTTTACAATCTGGCAGTTCTGGCCATCCTTCAATTACTGCATGTCCTCTGTCTCCAGATTTTTTTGCCTTCACCTAGAAAGCTACAATAAACACCCTTACACAGGGAATTCCCTGGCAGTCCAGTCGGTTCAATCCCTGGTTGGGGAACTAAGATCTCACAAGCAACACGGCATAGCCAAAAAAAAAAAACCACCACAACAACCATCCTTCTACCTATTCAGTTGCCAAAATGAGCAGCAAGTGAGGTGCCAGCTTTGAGATGATACCTAGGGAGGGTGAGGTACCATCCTCCAGGGTACAGTAGACCCTCTAAATCAATGCCATTATGTGGTATTGTGTCCCCAGTAGGTAGAACAGATGGAAGCAATGGGTGGAACTAGGGGTGATTTTAATCTATGGGATAAATCATTAAGAAAGGAATTGCTGGGCTGTGTAAATGTACTTTTTAATTTACTAAAATATTATTCCATGAGATAAATTACTAGCGGAGGAATTGCTATGTTAGGCATATTTGTTTTTAATTTTATTTATACTTAGTTTAATTAAAATTAGGTTGGTATTACCAAATTCTAAAGACTATAACAGTTCACATTTCTCCCATTGATGAATGAGAATACCTTTGCCCCACATCCTCACCAGCAATAGGAGTTACAGATCTTTTCAATTCTGCTAGTGATATTATATTGTTGATTTAATGGGAATTTCTATGGATATTCAGAATCTGAGCATCATTTCCTATGTTTTTTTGCCACTTGGATTTGCTCTCCTATAAACTTCATATTGTTATCCCATGCCCATTATTTATTGTTATTAAAAGACTTTTTGTTATATATAGTTACCCTCATTAGTGTTGGATACCTTTCCCAAATCCATAAATTGCCTACTATCTTTGTTATGGCTCCTTTTGCCACACATAGGTTGCCATTTAAATACAGTCAAATATTTCTTATATCTAAGAGTTCTATTTTGGTTAGAGTTCCCCAACAGTGACTGTACATAGACTCTAGGGATTATTTTTTTCCAAAAGATTTTGCTTTCTTTTACATTTAAGCCTTTAATATATTTGGACTTTTTACATATAGTACAAAGTAGGGGTCAAATTCTACTTTCTTTCAGAGGAATATCCTGATGTTTCACCACCATTTACTAAAAATATCCATTATCTTCCCACTGAATTGGAAAGCCAATTCCATCATACATTACATTCTTCTACAGTGAGGCCTATTTCTGGCATCTATCCCTTGTTCCATTCATCTTTTCCTGCTCTAAACTATATAATTTAATTTAAAAACTCCTTTCCTAAGTCTTTCCCTCATAGCTATAATCCACTTTCTGAGTTAAATGCATCCTGAATCAGTAGGATCCCAGAGGATGACAGGGGATCGCCCTCAACTCAACCAAGGAAGCAGCAATTTCAGGCACTGTTCCACTGTGGTATCTTTGCTGGAGCACTTAAAAGGGAGTTTGGGGGAGAATGAATAAAAGGAGTATACATATGGCTGAGTCCCTTACCCGAAATTATCACAACATTGTTAACTGGCTATACTCCAGTATAAAATAAAAAGTTTTTTTTTTTAAAAAAAAGGAGTAGGGGTGCCTTGAGGTAGCTAATGTTGCCTTTTTTATCTTATTGGACAGAAATAATATCCTATGGGGAAGCAGTATCCAAAGAAGCTCCAATTCACACCAGGCAGATAAAAACATGCATTTAGAGTCTTGACCTAGGGCAGTGATAACGCTTCTACTCTCTGACCTAATATTTTATGAAAGGACCTTAACTTTGTGGACATGTCTCAAAACAAAACACTGGACCACTACATCAATAAATCATGCTAACCGAACCTAATAAACAAGAAATGGCAAGTATGTTGAAGATGTGAGATGCTTGCCCTCCAGAGGATAGAAATAAACCCTAAGAAGAGTCAGGGGCCTGACACATTAATGAAATGTCTGGGACGTGCTGAGACATGCCCCCACTCCAAAGTAGGTCTGACATCTCTAATCTCTCACCTCTAAGAAGAAAGGACGATGCTTTAAGAAGCAGACTGCCATGTTGTGGAGAAGGGCATGTTGCAGGGCACTGGTGGTCAGCCTTTCAGAACTAAGGGACTCATCACATGACCGCAATGGAATGAATCTCTCAACAACCAATGAATTTGGAAGAAACCTAAGCCTCAGATGAGACCACAGCTCTGGTCAACACCTTGAATTTAGCCTGATGAGATCCTGAGCCAAAGATCCAGAAAACCTGTATCCAGCCTTCTGACCTCCAGAAACTATGAGATAGTGAATGGGTGTTGTTTTAAGCCATTGAGTGTTGGTGATTTGTTAGGAAACACAGACAACTAATACAATCCCTTCAGCCAAGTTTTATCAACCTTTTTTCCAAAAATTCCAATTTAACCACAGAGACATCAAGTTTATTTTCTGGTTATCCATCAATTTTTTTCCCCTCAGTGATGGCTTTAACAGTATGCCTTGAATAAATATTGCTGTTTCTAACATTACAAGATCATAAAAATTGAAATGACTTTTAAAAAACAACCTAGAAAAGTATGTACCCATATTTAAATATGGACAGCAACAGGGCTGAATGTTTTCAGGGAAACACATTTTAAGTTCTTATTTATTCCCAGACATATAATTTAAATTATTAAAACGTCTTTCAGTTAACTCACAAAATGTCATAATACTCATTCTTGACCTATTTGTATTTTCTAAGAGACATGTCGCATTTTCTTTTCCAAAATGCAGTGTTGACTTGCCTTTGTAAAAAAAATACCCTTATGGGGAGGGGGTGAAACCCTTACCTGTACAACAGGTACCAAAACAATATTGTGATAAATGATAGGAGCAAGGAGGCCGTAACACTGAGTCACAGCCTGAAGGGCGTAACTGGAATCATTTAGGTAGTTGCTCAGTTCCAATGCCACCAATACTCTCTCACATTCAATTAGTCTAGCAATCTGTAAAGAAACAGGTATTGTTACTCAAGCTGAACACCAGGTACTTAACTTGTGTGTCTCTAATGAGGTGAAGGGATAGGAAATGTGATCCTTGTAACTTAACAATAACATGAATGTTGATAAAAAGAAAAACCTAAATTCAGGAACAACTCTAACTCCCCAATAATGCTATTAATACATACGGATAACACAATCTTAGAATTAAACTCAAAATCTTTTTATGAATTGCAATCAAATACCACTAGTAACAGAAAAGGCACCAATCTTTTTTGATTGGTAAGATAAAATCTTGGCTATATTTTAGGAGGAAAACTAGCTTTTTCAAAAATATAAACTATAACAAATAATAATTAAAATATAGAATTGTTGTAATATGGCCTCCACTTGATTAATAGAGTCTTATTTCTCTCCTGGATTTGTGAGAAAATGGTAAATTTTTTGTAGACCAACCTATCTTCTATTATACTTCTGCTGCTGCTACTGCTAAGTCGCTTCACTCGTGTCCGACTCTGTGCAACCGCATGGACTGCAGCCCACCAGGCTTCTCCGTCCATGGGATTCTCCAGGCAAGAACACTGGAGTGGGTTGCCATTTCCTTCTTGGGAGAAATGGCATGGGAGAAATCACATGAAAACAAGAATGTAGCATTCTTAGGGATAATAGGATTCTAATAGGTTTCACTTTATACATTATAAATTTTGAATATTTGAATTTATACTACTTTTATACAGGAATATATATATAAATAGAAAAGAAGGGGGGAAAAAACCATGAGCCTAGGCCTGTGAAATCTACAAACAATATCAAATAAACCAGCACAATCATACAAAGGTCTCTCAGTCCGTTCACAAGTGAGGATATACAATCCCCACAGCTCATAAACTTGAAACATCAAGAAACAAATCAAGGGAAATCAATGCATTTGCAATGATCTTAATTCACTTACTTGTTGAGAAGGGAAAATCTCATTGCCTTTAATATTATCACAGAAAAAATTTTCTTCTTTAATTTTAATGTCACTTGTTACAAAAATATTTCTAAGAAAAAGATATAAGAGAATTGAAGAACTCTCTGCCAAAATATCTGAATGTAATCTGCAAAAAGAAGTAAATGATGTTACAGGTATAAGGTGATTTAGTATGTGAATTCAACTTTGTAGATTGATTTGTTATACCAACACAATTATCCCAAGATAGCAGCAAAAGTCGGAGAAGGAAATGGCTGCTGCTGCTAAGTCACTTCAGTCATGTCCGACTCTGTGTGACCCCATAGATGGCAGCCCACCAGCCTCCCCCATCCCTGGGATTCTCCAGGCAAGAACACTGGAGTGGGTTGCCATTTCCTTCTCCAATGCATGAAAGTGAAAAGTCAAAGTGAAGCCAGCTGCTCAGTCGTGTCCGACTCTTAGCGACCCCATGGACTGCAGCCCACCAGGCTCCTCGGTTCATGGGATTTTCCAGGCAAGAGTACTGGAGTGGGGTGCCATTCTTGCCTAGAGAATCCTGTGGACAGAGGAGCCTTGGTGGGCTGCTGTCCATAGGGTTGCACAGACTCAGACACAACTGAAGCGACTTAGCAGCAGCAGCAGCAGCAGCAAAAGTATGTAACATAGTAACTCTTACACAGCTGTTTAAACTGAAATTAAAGACTGTTCTTAACAACAAGTTCATAACTAAGAAAATTAAGCTATGGACATATGTCATGGATATATAAACCATTGGCAAAATTTTCTGATTCTAAAATATATAGCTCTTTTCTATCAATATAATTGAAATCATTATAGATACTCAGAAGTTTGGAAAATAGGCCCAATATTTCAATCAATAAACTTTCTGAAAGTGGGGGTTATTTATAGCAAAATCAGCCATGGTTAAAGAGAAGTAGAGACAGATTTGGGCTTTCCTGGTGGCTCAGATGGTAAAGAACCTGCCTGCCAACGCAGGAGATGTAAGAGATGTGAACTTGATCCCTGGGTGGGGAAGATGTCCAGAAGAAGGGAATGACTACCCACTCCAGTATTCTTGCCTGGTGAATCCCATGGACAGAGGAGCCTGGTGGGCTACAGTCCATGGGAGCACAAACAGTCAGACACAACTGAGCTATTAACACACTGCCATGTCTCAGTCATGTCTGACTATAGCCCGCCAGGCTCCTCAGTCCATGGAATTCTCCAGGCAAGAAAACTGAAGTGGTTAGCCATTCCCTACTCCAGGAGATCTTCCCAATCCAGGGATCAAACTCCGGTCCCCTGCAGTGCAGGCAGATTCTTTACCATCTGAGACACCACGGAAGCCCTACAGAAGTAGAGTCACTTCAAATTATCTTTTCTAAATTACAGTCAACAGTGCCCACCACAGGCAAAACTGTGAAATCTGCAGTCTTCCTTCTCTGTTTCTGTAGTCCCTTCCTTGCCCTTAAGCCTAAGTTGGTGACAAACCCTCTCTTCTAAGCTTCAGGTCCCTCCACTCTCCCTATAAAACAGGAAAGGATCCAACATCAGTAATTGACATTAAAGATGATCTGTTTGACCACCGTGTTAAACTCTGAAATTGTCTTTGCCAGGAGGATTTTAGTTATCCTGCTTCTACAACTCATACTAAACTTTCTTTGTCATTGCTGACCATGAGTAATTCGACACACACAGTAAGTCCAGGTTATCACCTCCTCCTGGCTCTAGTTCCTCCAGTACCCAGCTTGGACTCTGGTTAGTCATTTCCACAGTGACCTCTCTAGCACTTTAGATTCTGCACCCCATAATTTATGCAATAATAAACTTGCCTGACCTTGCATAGATGTCATCTGATTTTTTTTATCCCTCCCATAATGGCCAATCAATTAATCACTTATTTATTTACCTCATTCCTTTTTTGTTTCATTCAAACTAGCATTTGCTCAATACCAACCATGTATAAAATCATTATTCTAGATCCTAGAATATAAAGGTGAATCATATGTAGCCCTCAGCCACAAGGAACTGGGCTCTGCTATTGATACAATTCATGTTACATAACATCAGCTGAGCCATGATTCTCAGCAACACTTCCATCTATCCCTGATGCCTCCTTATTCGTATTCCCCATAGAAAATGATATAAACTTCCTGTTCTCCACCTCCACGTGCTCTAGGAGCTTTGTAGCCCCACCACCATACATTGTTAGGCTCTCCCTCACCACTGGCTCTCTTATCTCAATCCTCCAAATTCTGTCCTTAAGCAAGCTTGCCTTCCCCCAAAAGCCTCTGCAAACTTTCCTCTGATCTTTACCACCAAACTTCACATGGGTAGTTTTTGCTTGTTACTATTTTCCATTTTCATTTATTCCTTAACTAACTGCAATATATTTCTGGCCCATCATAGAACAGAAATGGCTTTCTTCAACTTACCAATGTCTTCCTATTTGCCAACTCTAAAAGCCTCTTCTCGGCTTTCATCCTACCCAACCTCTTTGCAGCATTTTCTTAAGTGACTACTCCGTCTGACTTTGCACCAGCATATAACAGTGCTCGTCAGGGCCTCCATGATAATCTTCTCACTTCCCTTGGCAATGCACTTTCCTGGACTTTCACTTCCAGAACTGATCCATTTCAGTTTCCTTCCTTGATTCCAATTCCTACTTCTATCTCTTAAATGTAAGCAATGCCCCAGGATTCAAGTCCAGCCTTCTACCTTTTCTGCTCAACAGTCATTTCTCGGAAGCTATCACTCATTGTCAAAATTCCAACAATGACCTCAGTGAACAATTTACATAAGTCTCTAGCCTTGAGCTCTCTCCTGAGTGTCAGCTCATATCTACAGAGTTGTCCTGCTGGAAAACTGAACTCCATACATCCCCAAATTCGTTCTCTTCATCCAAAAACTCACTCCACCTTTCAGCTTCCCTTAGTAACATCAGAGGCTTACCCTCGCTGGAAATCCCAGTCAGCTTCCCCTCCTTCCTCTGTCTTATCCCCACAAGTCACATAAACTCTGCCAAGATCTATCTCTTCCTCTTCTTTAATGCCTCTTGAATCCATCCCCCACAGCACTGAGCATCCTCATACATGGTAAACACTAAGTTTATGTTTGTTTAATTGAATGGAATTATACATTTACATGAATAAGTGTTACCAATGTCTTGCCTCATTCAGCATTTGCATTTTTAAACTCATTACCTTTGAGGAGTGAAGAGTTTTGCCTTATTAAGGGAATTTTAGGCATTATCAAGCAGGTAAAGGAGACTGTTCTTACAGAATATGTTGAGACAGGCTGAAATTATACTAATGCTCATTTCTGATGCTGCCCTTAAACTTTGGTTTCTTAAGGAAAAAATGGCAAAGGATAGCCTGTAGCTTTCTATGGCTTCTATAGACCTATTTGCAGTTGATGGCCTAATCCTGGGTGCCTCTTCAAGCAAAGGAAAAGTCTTCTTACCCTAAGAGCTCACCCACCAGACCCTAACCTTAATCTCAACCTGATCTTTCTCTGTGATAAAGGTTCCCAATATGTATTTGTGTCTTCTAGTAAAACTGACACTACCTTGGTTAGTATTTGGGGTTTTTTTCCTCATAACCTCATTAGCTTACATTCAGAATGTACCTATATGTTTCCAGTGTTTTTTCTGATTCTAACAAAGAAAGTTCTAAGAAGGACCCAAACCTTCAGAACATCTACGCTTTACTTGTTGGAAGTAGTTTTACATATACCATCTCAACATGAACTTGAAAATAAATTAACGCCAGGCTTCACAGCTAATACCTGTCTTTTCAGTAAGCAAATTAATATTTTAAAAGAACATTTCTAATTACCTTCTCTGTGTAATAGTCATTATATTGCTTAAACAAATAATGGATTGGTCACCCTGAGGTGGTGAAGCAACAAAATAATCCCAGACTGGTGAGAAAACTTTCTTAGCCAGATCATAGTTACCAGTCTGATAGGCGACCTGCAACAGAAAGCACATTCTCTTAGGCATTACTTGAATTTGGGGAGTGTATACTTTCAACAAGAATTCTGAGAAGGTCCAATCACACTGTAATTTCCTACAAAGTTATTCACATTGGCTGTTCTGTTCTACAGGGCCACGGCAAGGGAGAAAGACACATTTTGAAATCTCTTTTATTTCTAAATTGCATGGAAATTTGAAACTCTGTAAGGATGTTTCAAATTCTCATAAGCAAAACAAAGATCACATCTGAGCCAAATTAATTTCATTTCCATCTATCTCGGCAGTGCACTCCATTTATTACAGACACTGTTATAATGAACAATCTGTTCCAAGAGAAACAATCAGATTTCCCAAACCCAAAATATGAAATATACTTCATTTTTCTCTGGTTCTGACTGACGCTTTCAGAGCTTTTTTTTGCAACAAAGGCTTCAGAGCTGAAAAGAGTGAGGATTAAAACACCATAATGTGTTTTAAGTTTCACACATTCAACCAGTTGGTAAAATAACTGATTTCACTGAAAAAACTTAGAAGCTTGCAAGAAAAAATCATCAACTTACCTATTTCTTTTGGTGAGATATATTTCTTTAACTATATCTTTAAAAATCACTCTATCCAAATATGTGTAACGATATGAAATCACACCACACGAGTTATATGCTGCTTCAAATTCTCAGTGGAAGCAGGTAGGATATTAAGTATAAATAAATTCATTAAGTATGTAAATGACATGTTACTAGACTATATTCCACACAAGGGAATAGCTTACAGGGCCAGAACTTTTAAAATCTGCCAAGTCAATACTCCTAATCAACCAACCAGTAAACTTTTATGAAGTTTCTACTTGGTGCTAAGCACTGTAAATCTAGATTCTTCAAAGCTTAAAACAATTTCATACTCCATGAAACTGTAATCAAGTTACAGTGGTAAAACACATGAAATTACAGAAAAATTGCAAATAATCACATCATAACTGTGGAGACTTAAAAAAGGAGAAATGAAGACTTCAAGGAGGAATCAGGGCTTGATGTAAACCCTAAGGCAGGGATAAGGTTCAAATGGGCACAGTTTAGATGGAATCTGAAAAAGGTCCTGTGAAGGAAATTGCCACAGGGCATTTGAGACTGGAAAGACAGGTCAGAATTTGAAGAAAAGTAGGGCTTCCCTTGTGGCTCAGTTGGTAAAGAATCCACCCGCAATGCAAGAGACCTGGCTTTGACCCTGGGTTGGGAAGATCTCCTAGAAGGAAACGGCTACCCACTCCAGTATTCCGGCCTGGAGAATTCCATGGACAGTATAATCCTTGGGGTCACAAAAAGTCGGATGTGACTGAGTGACTTTCACTCACTCAGGCAGTATGGTGGGCTTTCCTGGTGGCTTAGTTGGTAAAGAATCTGCCTGCAATGAGGGGGACCTGGATTCAATCCCTGGGTTGGGAAGATCCCCTGGAGGAGAACATGGCAACCCACTCCAATATTCTTGCCAGAAGAAAAAATAGACAAAGGAGCCTGGTGGGCTGCAGTCCATTGGGATTGCAAAGCGTCAACATGACTGAAGCAACTAAGCACAACACAGGCAGTATGATTGGACAGGTAAAGTGAGACAGGATTTCAGAAAGTCTTGAAAATCAGATGTGTGTGTGTGTGTGTTGGCTCAGTCATGTCCAAATCTTTGTGACTCCATGGACTGTAGCACACCAGGTACCTCTTTCTATGAGATTTCCCAGGCAAGAATACTGGAGTGGGTTGCCATTTCCTTCTTCAGGGAATCTTCCTGACCCAGGGGTTGAACCCACATCTCTTGCATTGTGGGGCAGATTCTTCACCACTGAGCCACCTGGGAAGCCCTGAAAATCAGATGGAAGTATTTAAAGATATCAGGTCCTGGACCAAGCATTTCACATGCATTATGGCATTGACTCTTCATTATAGCTCTGTGAAGTGAGCTCTATGAGTGTCCTTGTTTTCCAGATAAGGAAACTGGGGTATTGACAAGTAGAATAATTTGTACAGAGCCAAATACTCAGTAAAAAATAAATAAAATGAAAAAGTAGAATCAAGACTTAGTGTGATAGATGAGGTCCCTTCTCTGGGCCACATTGGGCAAAAAAGTGGGACTAAGTGGTCATTAAAACACCATTATAATTCTAAGATTCACCATGGAAAATGATAACAGATGATGTGTAAGGGAGTTGGTGAAACTATAATTGAATGTTCTTTCCTTTTAAAATATAGCTTTTTAAAAATAGTTATTTCTGAGTCACTTTGCTGTACAGCAGAAATTGGCACAACACTGAATCAACTATATTTCACTTTTTATAAAAAAGGGTGAAAACATAAAAATAATGTTATTTGTTCAGTCAGTGGACATTGCAAAACAAGAAAAAAATGCTATGACAAAATTAAAGGTTTATAAATTCATGAGTTTGTCTGAGTTAACAGAGGAGTGCTTGATATTCGCAGGTTCAAAGATGGTTAAGTAGTAGTCATGTGCAGAATAGACTTTAGAGGGGGTGAGGTTAAAATGAGAAATAAGCATTAAAAGAGGGACTTCCCTGGTGGTCCAATGGCTAAGACTCCACACTCCCAATGCAGGGGGTCTGGGTTCGATCCCTGGTCAGGGAACTAGATCCCAAAATGTTTATGTGGGTTTTTCCATAAGATGCTATGGAACAAACATTTTGGCCAACCTAATACATTCCTTTGCAGCACCTTGGCAAGCTCCTCCTCTTCTCTTCAATCTCATGATACTGGAGTTCCCCAGGGCTCAGTCTTCTGACCTCCTCTCCTCAGCACTCATGTCCTTGCTGCTATTACCCAGCCCCACGGCTATAGTTGTCATACAACTACTCTCAATTCCCTCGGCTGCCCAGACCTCTCTCCCAAACTCCAGATTCACGTGTCTAACTGACTACTCAACAATTCTCTCTGAATATCTAATAAACATCTGACCTTAACACGCCCCCAACTGAATTTTTTATCTTTCTCTGCACCACCCACAGCCATCCCCAACTCAGCTGTGGCCCGAGTCTGTCCTTCTAGTTAGTTGGCTAAACACCTTCAAGGCATCTCCTATTTTTCTCTATAAATTGTTTCCAACAGGAATACTTGTTAACTCCTCCTTCAAAATATATCCAGAATCTGGCCACTTCTCATCACATCAATTACTATCACCCTGGCCAAGCCACTCCCACCTCTGGTTGGATGACAGCGGTAGGTATTCAACAGCTCCCTCTGCTTCTATACTCACGCCTTATGGTGTGTGCACAACACAGTAGCCAGGGTGAGCCTTGAAACAGAAGTCATGTTATGTTGTCCTATTATATCAAACTCTCTCCAGTGGCTGTCCATTTCACTCACAGTAAAAGCCATACTTCCTACAATGGTCTGGAATTCTTATCACGATCTACTTTCCCCCCATCCACTCACCTTTTACCTCCCTAAGCAATCCTTCAGGCCCCTCTAATCCAGTCATTCTGGTCTCCTTGCTATTTATGTTATACCAAGTACAGTTCTGGAATCCTTCAGGCTTTTCTTCTAGCTCCTTCTGTGGAATCTTCTTTCTCCAGAGCTGCTCCCTCACCTCCTTCAAATGTCTGTTCACATCTCATCTTCCAGATGACATTTTCTCTGTTCAGCTTACTTAACACTGTAACACTGTAATTTACCTTCTTCACATTTATCCCACTTCACATTTCCAATTCCTCTGACTGTACTCTACGCTATTTTTCCACAGGACTTACCTTCTAACATACTATTAATAGGCAATCTATTTCTTTACTATGTTCATTGTCTATTACCTACCTCCTACCATGGCATTTTGCTCACTTCACTTAGAACAGTGGTTCTCAAAGTATGGTCCCTGAACCATCAGCATCTGCTTCACCTATGAACTTGTTATACATGCAGACTTAACAGGTCCTATCCCACACCAAGTGAACCATATACTCTGTCAGTGTGGGCAGCAATCTCTTTAGGCCAGCACTCCAGATCCTTCTGATTCAGGCTCAAGTTTTACAATCACTAGCCTACAGCAATGCCGGGCACAGAGTAAGCACTCAATAATAATGTGTTAAATGAACTTAAAATTCTGCTTTTCCTGATAATTTCCCTCTCTGTACAGAAGAGAACACCCAGGAGGTATGCTACAAAATAACACAATTGACTGGCCCAGGGTGAGTGCCTGACCCAAGCTGGGTCCACAGCAAAGCAAGATGAACCCCATACATACACATACACAGTCTGCTTCAGGTGTTAAGGCTGAAGACATTACATGCACCAGGAGGATCTGAGAGAAAGTTTATTATTCACACAAGGGACTCCCAGGGAGAGTCCCATGGGCAGGCACAGGCAGGTCCAGGTTTTCCTGGGCAGAGCAGAAGGTTGGGCTTTGTTAGTGGCTGGACTGGGCACAGTTCCTGCTGGCTGGGACCTTTAAATTTCCTGCAGGAACCAAAGGAAAAGGTGAAGTCAGAGACCTCCTTAGTAGCCTGCTCAGATATGGGGCCAAAGGAACAAAGAAGGGTGAGATTTAAAAACAAGTCAGTGGCCAAACATTAAAAATGAGATCAGACTCTTACATTGGGTGAACCAGTGCAGGTCTCTTTCCCAGAAATTTGGAATCAAGATTAGGTCATAGCTAAACAGTCCCAGAATTTGGCTGAAATTGAGAAATACACAAAAACATTCAAGGGGCTGCCATATTCCCTCCAGAGATGGAAAGGAAAATCAATATTTAAAGAGGGAAAAAGAAAGCAAGTGTATAGAGAGTATCAGAGGTATGAGGCTTACAGCTGCCTGAACTTTGCAGCCTTCCCAGGGCTTGGCTGCATTTCCCCAAGGGAGGCTTTCTTGCAATCGGGGTCCTAACTGAAACCATAAGTCAAAAATCAACTAGAATGAGGATTACTGTTGTGGTGATGAGACTGATTTAAAAAAAAAAAAAAAACACAGTTCAAATGAAAGAGATGATACCTAACATAGAACCTGGCACAAAACAAACATTGAATTTTTGTTTGTTCAAAGAGGGAAAAGAAGAGTTGAAACTTCTTATAAACTTAAAAAATGGGGATGACTACATTTTACTTGGTAGCTCTATACTTTTTAATGGTCATAGACAAAAGGCGAAACTCTATTAATAAAAGGGTTTCAATGAATTCATACATGAATTGGAAAAAATGTACAAATTTCAGTTTCCTGCCACCATTGTGATTCCCGACCCAACATCAAACTCTACTGCTCCCACAGATCATGACAACCTATGGAGTACACCAACCTAGGAAGAGAAGAGATGGGAGAGATGTAAGCTCTAGATGAACTTTGCACATGTTAGATGGTGAACACATGATTTCCTGGGAACCTGGACAGAGCAGTTGAAAGGCATGAGCTGGTTCAGATGGCAGGCTTACCATCTACCACCAGAGTTCAGTTCAGTTCAGTCACTCAGTCATGTCCGACTCTGCAACCCCATGAACTGCAGCACACCAGGCCTCCCTGTCCATCACCAACTCCCGGAGTTCACCCAAACCCATGCCCATTGAGTCGGTGATGCCATCCAACTATCTCATCCTCTGTCATCCCCTTCTCTTCCTGCCCTCAATCTTTCCCAGCATCAGGGTCTTTTCCAATGAGTCTGCTCTTTGCATCAGGTGGCTAAAGTATTAGAGTAACCTTGGGTAAATTACTTAACCTCCCTAAGATACTCTTTCTGGAATAAAATGAGATTGGCAGAGGAAGGGTTAAATTCATCTGTTTCCTGAACTTGAAAGTAATACTACCACTTCTATCTTTAGAGTTACTGTAATCAATGAAATAATAAATGTTAAAATGTCTGTCAGGCAACAGTTTTTTAATAAATGATATTCCTCACTTTCTCATTTCAACAAGTCATGGTGCCCACTTGCTATTTGATTTAGTAGTTCAATAATCCAGCAGTATGTGGCATTTGGTCTTGTATCCGTTTTACAGACAGAGAAATTAAGACCAAGCAATTTGCCTAAAATCCTACAATCCTGCTCACAGATTTCTAATTGTCTATATTTTATATCACATTATCTAGTCATTCCCAACTTAAAAGGGAATAATAAAAAGAAATGAGGCTATAAAGGGAATGAAATTGGAAAATAAATGTAGACAATATATAATTCATAAAGGTTCCTCAAAAAATTTTCCAGATAGCCTAAATTATTATAGTTTTCTACAGTAAGATAAAAATCTAGTAGAGATTTACCTGACTTTATAGACTTTTTATTTATAAAATAATGTTTAGTAAAAAGTACAACTGAAAACTCTAAGCCAAGTTATTCATAAACATTTAGCAAAGTAACTCCATATTTTACTATAAAATATTTATGATATTTTTTAAAGAACAGAATTATCTTGAAACTAAAAGCTAGCCACTCTTACAAAAAACAGCAGCTTTTCATCACAGTTCCAAAAGAAAGGTACGTTTTCCTGCTAAAATTTAAAAGCTTAAACTCAAATTTTAAATGGAGGAAATTTTGCTTATCCAACTTAACATTATGAGAGAGAATGATTTTAGACTGTCATAAATGAACTACAGTACTGCAAATACAGTAAAGAAACACAGGCCATTACTTTATGACACTTCTCATTATCCTAGCAGTATAGCTAGGACTTCGTTTTATTAACTTTCAATGAAAGTTATGCCAAATGAAGCCCAAGAGTCAAACCACTCCCTGGAGAAAAATTAGACCTTGATGAAATATTCGGTGCCTTACTTTGAAATAACTCCATCACTGCAAATTAGGAAATATATTAGATTCCAAAGAAATCAAAACATCAGAAAACCATGAGCCCAAATGACATGCTAAACCAATGCTAGACAAATCCTAGCAATTCTCTCAATTTAATTTTCTTTGAAAAATATGATAATATAAAATTCCAGTTAGACTTTAGCCTATAATACTAATCAACTATTAAGAGGAAAAATAGCACAATAGAAATGGCATAAAATTTGGAAAAGCCAACAATAAACTTAAAATTATATGCTTGAGACTTGGGTCAATGAGTCATTTTTTTCTAGAATCCCATTCACTGGTGACATGTTTTATTTAAGTCAGGCAATTATTTCAGCAAAAATGTCAATTCACAAGTATATCCATAACTAAGAATCACAATAATATTCATTAAATGCCTACTGTCGGGTAAGTGCTATGGTTAAATGTTTAACAAGCATAATTCCATTTAATACTCATAACAGTTCTGGGAGGTAACTACTATTATTATTCCACTTCATAGATGAAGGTTAATTGACTAATATCACACAGCTAGTGTGAGGATCTGCATCTTAAACTCAGGTCTGTCTCTATGAACCCAGAAAATTCACTTCTATAAACCAATCCAAAGAAAATAATCATAGATGCAGTGAAAGATGCTCAATATCACCAATTATTAGAGAAATATAAATCAAAACTACAATGAGGTATCATCTCACTGTATGGCCATCTCATTGATGGCCATGTCAGAATGGCCATCGTCAAAAGTCTAAAAACAATAAACACTGGAGAGGGTGTGAAGAAAGAGGGAACCTTCCTACAGTGTTGATAGGAATGTAAATTGGTACAGCCACTATGGGAACTGGATGGAAGTTCCTTAAAAAACTAAAAATAGAACTAGTTTATGATCCAACAACCCCACTCCTGGGCATATATGTGGAGAAAAGTATAATTTGAAAAGATTCATGGACCCCAATCTTCATTGCAGCACTACTTATAATAGCTAAGACACAGAAACAACCCAAGTGCCCAACAACAGATGATTGGTTTAAGATGTGATGTACACACACACACACATGCAAACAGAATATTACTCAGCCATAAAGAAGAATAAAACATTGCCATTTGCGGCAATATGGATGGGCCTAGAGAATATCATAGTAAGTAAAGCAAGTCAGGCAGAGAAAGACAAATACTATGCATCACTTACATGTAGAATCTAAAATACAATGCAAATGAACTCATCTACAAAATAGAAACAGACCCACAGACATTGAAAACAAACATGGCTACCATAGGAGAAAAGGAGGAGGAAAGGGATAAATTAGGTGTGTGGGATTAATAGATATGAACTACTATACAGAAAATAAACAATCATCAAATATTAATATTTACTGTATAGCACAAAGAACTATATTCAATATCTTAAAATAACTTACAATGGAAAGTAATCTGAAAAAATACATACATATGTATAAAAATCATGTTGCTGTACACCTGAAACTAACACAATATTGTAAAACAACTGATATGTATTTTTTATGGAAAGAATAATTATTTACAATGTTATATTCGATTCTGGTGTACAGCAATTCTGGTGTACAATTCTGGGGTACAGTGATTCAGTTATATAGACACATATCCTTTTTCATAGTCTTTTCCATTATGGTTTATTACACAATATTGAATCAGTTCCCTGTGCTATACAGTAGAACCTTACTGTTTAACCATTTTACATACAGTAGTTTATATCTGTTAATCCCAAACTCTTAATTGATCCTTCCTCCACTCCCTTTCCCCTTGGGTAACCATAAGTTTGTTTTCTTTGTCTGTGAGTCTCTACTTCTGTTTCACAAACAAGTTCACATATGTCATATTTTAGATTCACATATAATGATATCATATGGTATTTGTCTTTCTCTTTCTGACTTACTTCACTTAAGTATGATGATCTCTAGGTCTATCCATGTTGCTGCAAATGGCATTATTTCATTCTTTTTTTATGACTGAGTAGCAGTCCAGTGTGTATGTGAGTATACATGTATATACACACACATATATATATACTACATTATGACATTTTTAAAATGAAATACCATACAAATGTTAAAAATTATGTTTTGAAACAATACTTTAATGGAATGGAAAAAAGTTAATTATGTAGTAAATAACAATCAGATGTAAAATAATATGTACACTATAACTAAAATTATATATTATTCATAAATTTACACACGTATATATGTGTCTACACACATGTTGTATGTAGACATATATATGTGTGTGTGTATTTGTATACATACAGGCTTCCTAAGTGGTAAAGAATCCTCCTGCCAATGCAGGAGACGTGTGTTTGAACCCTGGGTGGGGAAGATATCCTGGAGATGGAAATGGCAACCCACACCAGTATTCTAGCCTGTGAAATCCTATGGACAGAGGAGCCTGGTGGGCTACAGTCCATGGGGTTGCAAAACAGTTGGACACAACTTAGCAACTAAACAACAATGTACACATATGCCTGCAAAGAAAAGGATATCTCTGGATTAGGGCTTCTCAGCCATGGCACTATTGACATTTTGGACCAGATAACACTTTGTTGAGGGGAGGAAATGCTGTCCTTTGCTTTGTAGCGTGCTTATCAGCATCCCTGGCCTCTACCTTCCAGATGTTAGTAGCACTCCTCTAGATGGTGACCACCAAAAATGTCTCCAGACATTGATATATGTTCCCTGGGGGCCCAAACTGCTTCAGGTTAAGAACTGCTACTGGAAAACAGGCAACATTTATTTCCAAAATTCTAAAATCAGTATGTGTTGCATTTAAATGTTATTTAGTGCAGGAAAAAAATGTTATTATATAAAGCAAACTCATGAGTGAGAGAAATAATGATTTATATTTTAGGAGACTAAACTGTGGTCAAGGAAAATATGTATTACAGGAGCTTCAGAATATCTGCTGTGACTGTTTTTTTATCAGAAATTACTTAGTAATTGGTTAACAGTATAAAAAATAGAGGAAAAAATTAGGAGAAATCTCATCTACCTGCGTCAATAACATCCGAGTAGTAACAGCAGAAAGAGGTGGGTAAACCAGAATTGGTTTAGTTGTCTCGCCAATAGCATCACCAATCAGCTTTCCTTTAGAACAGTAAGCCGCAACTGCAAAGACGTATTTTTCATTGGTTTCTAAACCTTTTACCTCAAAAACGCTTTTGCCATCTGCTGGTATCTATTAACAAAAACATATTTCAAGTTATACATGGAAAATAAAAGTAAGGGTTTTTTTTTAATATAATTAAGTGATCTTTATAGGTTAAAAAAAAACTTTCCATTTACTGTAACATTTTAGTTATGACTCAAGTTGAAATCAAGAGAAATTCACTGAAACAGTGATTACATAAAGGAAAAAAAAAAAACAGCAACACTCAGTTGTAATTAATGAGACTTTTGGTAAGACTTCCTGACATTCAAAGTTTTTTCAATTCAACGTACCGCTTCTCCTGAGTTTGGGAGATGATTATCGTTTAGTCTTACTTTTCCATAGCTTCCTTCTGCTTTGCGACCCAAAATGCAGTACCAGCAGACCTGCCAAGGAGAGAGATGAGCCTGTCATCTCTAGTCAGTTTACACAGCATTTGATTTCTTTTATCATGATGTGGCAAAAGGAATACTTTTCTATACAAAAATATGACTATTCAAGTTTTAAAATATGAAACCTCAGTTTACAAAGATACTTAGGTTTACACTTCTTAAAAATACAAATATAGTTTATCTGGGACCAAGACTAAAATATTATTCATTATTAATTACTTTTAGCTCTTATGAAGTGAGCAGTTCCTATGTGTTAAGCAGTGTTCAGACAGTGGCAGAGAGTGACTCCAAAGATGAGCTCATCTTGATGACAAAAAGACCAACACGGAAATGATTTTCACATTTTATTTAATAATAAGTGACAAAAAGTAAGTGGTAAAAGAACCAAGGCTCTAAATTGTAGTGTTTAAATAAAATGTAAAAGTGCATATGAAAAAGCCTAGAATAAAACGTTTCTAAATAAGAATAGTAGAGTTTGGATGATAAAATGGTAACATTATGGGTAATATTTTTTCCTCTGGTCTATAAATTTTCTGAAACATTGTATTCCTTTGATAATTATTAAATACAGATGTAAACCAAAAGCAAAATGCAAATTGCACAGAAAAAAAGCAAACTTAAAACTTGACTAAATGGTTAGACAATAATGGTCTTTTTGCCAAAACGTCAAAATAATGGAGATTCCTCATCATCATGAATTATTCTCACTGTAGGGAAAGGGGGAGAGGTGATACTTAGGAAAAAAGCATCATTAGGAGGTATACTGTCCAGGGGTAGGTGATGTAGGGGTCGTCATCAATGTGGCATTTCATTCCCTTTTCCCCAAAGGCCCCACCTCACAACATCTCAACTTCTAAAACTAGAAAAAAAGGGTATGGGGCGGGGAATGTAATTGTCTCAGAAGCAGCTGCCTTTTACAGCTCCGCCCACTATTTCTCCCTCTGGGTCAACAGAAAAATACTAATTGTGTATTGTCTGCACAAGTAGTTCTCCACTCTGACTATGCAACAGGATCGTTTTTTAAAATACAGTTTGTACATAATCAACCATTAAAAAAAAAATTACATCTACCCAAGCCTGCCCCCCTCAGTGAATATGAATACCTAGTGCAAAATAGCCGAACTCCTGTGTTTTTAAAGAAAATTTCTCAGGTGATTAAAGAGCACTAGGAAAGGTAGAACTTCAAGGACAGAAAACACACTGAAGGAACTTGGAAGATGGAGGCCAGGAGAAGAGGAAAAAAAAAACTCAGCATGACTCTCAGGAAAAAACTTAGAAACTAACTTTCCTTGACTTTTCATGTAAAAAAAAGTGCCATAGAGGTAAAAAAGGAAGAAATGTACTGTTTTATGACCTGGATCATTATTGCTCTAAGTGAAGCTCTACATATTTTGAAGCTCTACAGAATTTGAAGAGTAAGTTTTCTCTAAAAGCATTTTTAAAAGCAGGCTTTATATTTCTATTTTGCTACCCAGATGAAAACATCTTAGTTTATATAAGAACAGTAAGTCCTTAGAATCTATATAAGAGTAAGGACACATGGAAAAATCACCACTAACTTCGAAAGTAAAATTTTATAAACTGCATTAATATTTTCAACTATTAAAACAGATGTTAATGCAATGAATGCCTTAATAAGAGGATTTTGGTAAAACAAAAGATGGCTGAAATCACAAACTAGAAAATGTATTTAAGCCCACAGCACCATCTAGTGCTAAGGAGTAGGTAACAGAAGGTGTCATTTCCAGCAGCATGCATCTCTCCCAACATAGAACATACATCAACCTCACGTCATGTGCTGAGTAACAAGTCTTACAGCTGCAGGTCAAGAGTGGGATTCTTATGTCTTCCTATTTTTAACATTATGAAATAAACTAGTCACTAATTTGAGATACATAAAAAATAAGAACCTGGTTAAATAAATCAAAATATTTACATAAAAACAAACAAAAACTCTTGGGAAATTATCCAGTCTTAGTTCTATCCTGAATTTCTAAAGCCAATGAATCCTTATTCTTAAAACAGATCCCCCAGATCCAAAGTTGAATTTTAATACTGCTAGAAATTGCAATAATGCATTTATCATAGCACAGTTGGGTATAAGATGAATGTTGTTACTATTCGTTCAATTATAAGGCATTAGGAAGGTGGTATTACTTCTCACTGATGTCCACCTCCCATTAGTCTGTTGCTGCTGCTGCTGCTGCTGCTAAGTCACTTCAGTCGTGTCCAACTCTGTGTGACCCCATAGACAGCAGCCCACCAGGCTCCCCTGTCCCTGGGATTCTCCAGGCAAGAACACTGGAGTGGGTTGCCATTTCCTTCTCTAACGCGTGAAAGTGAAAAGTGAAAGGGAAGTCTCTCAGTTGTGTCCAACTCTTAGCGACCCCATGGACTGCAGCCCACCAGGCTTCTCCATCCATGGGATTTTCCAGACAAGAGTGCTGGAGTGGGGTGCCATTGCCTTTTCCGCCCTTTAGTCTAAAACTCCTCAAAAAATGGAATCGTGCTTTACAGACACTCAATAATGATCACTGAACAGAATTTATGAAAAAAAATCATCAGATAATATGATCACAGAGTGTAACCTCATTAACTGATTTTAGCAAACCTTATTACATAAGGTTAATACAAGAAATGTAGGGACCTTGGTTAACATGCCAAGAATATGATATAATATCCCATTTACTTTTCACAGCAGAAACATTTTACAAATGAAAAAGTAACAAAAACAAATTTAAGAACGGTTCAGAAAGTATATTTAGATTTCCTAAGGTCATACTGCTGTGCTAGAGTGAGAATTTTATGTCTGTGTTTGTCTCACTTCAAAGCCCATGCCCTTTCCACTGTATCGAGTCAGTGTAAGTTCAAACAGAACATCCTAAGGATAATCAAAGAAACAACTTTGTTTTTTATACAACATCAAAGAGCATGTGTTCATCACCCAAAAGAGGAAATGTAATATTTAAAATATGAATTAGATGGAACCAAATGCTTGTGAGGAAACTAAATCTCAAGTTATAGTCACACACAGACTAATTTCAAGGCACTGGGGCTAGGAGAAAGAGCTTCAATAAACACATAGAGTTATGACTTATAATATGGATGGAATTATTGTTTGCTTTCATTAAAAGACTCTTTTAATAAAAATTTAGTCTGACTCTTTGTGACTACATGGATTATACAGTCCATGGAATTCTCCAGGCCAGAATACTGGAGTGGGTAGCCTTTGCCTTCTCCAGGGGATCTTCCTAACCCAGGGATCGAACCCAGGTCTCCCACACTGCAGGCAGATTCTTTACCAGCTCAGTCACAAGGGAAGCCCAGGAATACTGAAGTGAGTAGCCTGTCCCTTCTCCAGCAGATCTTCCTGACCCAGGAATTGAACCAAGGTCTCCTGCATTACAGGTGGATTCTTTACCAACTGAGCTATCAGGGAAGCCTTTTATTAAAACAATCTTCATTTACTCAGAAGAACTTCAGAAAGAGCCTCTAAATTCACCACCCCTCAATTTTCTTGTCTTCAACATTGGTTCTCAGAGTAACTTTTATCCCCTTCAAGTGTCTGACTCTATTTTAATGAAACCTTCTTGATACTGAGCACTCTAGTATATCAGTGTATGACTGTTACAGTGATAAAGGTACTTCAAGAGAAATGCTTGTCTCTTATTTCTCCTTATTATATATTTGGGTGTAGCAAAGCTATATGGAGCCAAACGGGAAATAGCATAAAGGCAAAAGGGTCATGAAGAAACTAAGTTTAGTTAAGATATTAAAATACTAATCTCAGTGTTCAGGGTTTATAAATAAGATTATCCAAGTGCTAAAAGCAATAAAACTATCAATCATTACAGTTATTGAATTACCTTTGATGCTTTCCTTGAGGTAAAGATCAAAATAGACAACATACCTTAACATCAGAAACAAATGGGGCAGGTTTTAATGTCACAGAACGGTAAGTTCGGGACAGCAGGATGGGTGGAGGAGGGACCCTGCTTTTCTTTCTTTTGGCAGTTTCCACATATTTCTGATATGAATATTGTATACTTTGTTCTGATTCGGTCTTCTCAATCAAAGAATATGCTTCCTATAATAAAGTGTGAAAATAGGAAAATACATTTCAAGAGCTTGAACTTTGTTTTATTGGAGAATTCTGGTGATGTTAAACAACATTATCTTGATGCATGTATTTTTTGGGCCTCGGTAGTATACATATTTCAAACATTGAATGATATTCCAGAAGTAAAAACAAACTACTAAACAAGACAAGTAAAAAATAGCTATTAAGACAATTATACTGTATGTCTAACATGTTTATCATTATTATTATACATTAATATAAGACATTTCAGTTTCAGATCAAGTCCTCTGAATATCTGCCATCATATTTCACTGTCCTTAAAAATTTTTGTAACACAATTATCTGCATTTATACTTATGAATTGTATATTTACACTTAATGCAATTTGAAATATGACTCTCAAGTAATGATCATTGGTACATGTGGTTTACAAAATTAATGTTATTGAGGGTTTCTTACTATCAGCAAAAAGAAATAAAATATACACAAATATCTATTCTATAAACCTAAAGGAAAGGCAATAATCTTTTTAAAGGTTACACATTTAGTGACAACAATAAAACAAAAAAAAACATAAATATCAGAAAATCTAAATACATCAAAAGTAAAACTAACTAAATCAACAATAATACATGTAAATGAGATAAACTCCTTTTATATTAAATGAAAAATCAAAGACTCTGACAGAGTACTAAAGCAAAAACCCATGTAAAGACTAAATTGAAGGATAGAAAATAGAATACCCTTTCAAACAAACAGTGCTTGGATGATTAGATATCCATGTGCAAATGAAAAAAGAGGGAACCATATATCACATTATATACACATAGTTAACTCAAAATGAATTAGGGACCCAAATGTAAAAGCTAAAATTATAAAATACTTAGGAGAAAATATAGAGACAAATATTCACAACCTTGAGTTAAACAATGCTTTCTTAGATATGACACCAAAAGCACACCAACAACAAAAAAAGCAGATAAATTTAAATTCATCAAAATTAAAAACCTCAAATGATATCATCAAAACAATAAAGACAGCTGACAGAATGGAACAAAATATTTGCAAATCATATATCTGATAAAGGAATTGTATTCAGAATATATAAAGAACAGTCGCAATAATAAAAAATAATAAAAATAAACAATAATGAAAAAATTCCATTAAAAAATGAACAAAGGGTTTACCTGAGGAAACCAAAATTGAAAAAAGACACATTTATCTCATTGTTCATTGCAGTACTATTTACAATAGCTAGAACATGGCCACCTGATGTGAAGAGCTCACTCATTTGAAAAGACCCTGTGTTGGGAAAGACTGAAGGCAGGAGGAGAAGGGGACAACAGAGAATGAGATGGTTAGATGGCATCACCGACTAATGGACATGAGTTTGGGTAAACTCCAGGATTCGGTGATGGACAGGGAGGCCTGGCGTGCTGTGGTTCATGGGGTTGCAGAGCTGGACATGACTGAGCGACTGAACTGAACTGAACTGAGAACATGGAAGCAACCTAGATGTCCATCGACAGATGAATGGATAAAGAAGTTGTGGTACATATACACAATAGAATATTACTCAGCCATAAAAAGGAATGCATTTGAGTCAGTTCTGATGAGGTGAATGAACCCAGAACCTATTATAGAGTGAAGTGAGTCAGAAAGAGAAAGATAAATATCATATTCTAACATATATATATATGGCATCTAGAAGAATGGTACTGAAGAACTTACTTGCAGGGCAGCAATGGAGAATCAGACATAGAGAATAGACTTATGGACATGGGGAGAGGGGAGGAGAGGGTGAGATGTATGGAAAGAGTAACATGGAAACTTACATTACCACATGTAAAATAGACAGCCAACAGGAATTTGTAGTATGGCTCAGGAAACTCAAACATGGGCTCTATATCAACCTAGAGAGGTGGGATGGGGAGGGAGAGGGGAGTGAGGTTCAAAAGGGAGGGGATATATGTATATGTATAGCTGAGTCATATTGAGATTTGACAGAAAACAACAAAATTCTATAAAGCATTTATCCTTCAATAAAAAAATAAATTAAAAAAAATGAACAAAGGGTTTGAATAGACATCTCTCCAAAGAAGATAACACAAACAGTCAGTGAGCAGATGAAAAGATGCACATTATCACTGATCACTGGAGATGGAAATACAGAACGTAACTCAAAAATACAAAAGCAAGAAAACCTCAACACAGCAATAATGATGAAAGAAACTCAGATATCCAAAAACCTACTTCCCACAAGTGTCAATCTTAAATGATATTATTAAAAGTTAATATTTCAAATCTCAATGAACTGAAAATTCCTATGTCATTTGTTAAATTTGTAACTACAGAGAAAGATAGACAGCTTCTGAAATAATATTCTAAAACTATTACAGCTTTGATAACAAAACCTGAAAAAATGACTGCACTTAAAAACATAGAGAAATCTTTTTACAAATACAAATGCAAACATTCTAAATAAAATACTAATTCACTGATCTAATAATATATTGGAGGAATAGTGTACTGTAATTATGTTGTCTCCTCAGGAATAAAAGGATGATTTAATACTAGGAAATCTAGGAATATAATTTAACTTATCCATAAATCAAATGAGAAAAAATATGATTACAGGTTCAATGGCCAAAAATACATTTGAGCAGTTTTTAAGATTATTAATTTAAAAAGAAATCAAAAGGGAAGTCAAAAAGTATCTTAAGACAAGTGAAAACACAGCATACCAAAACTTACAGGATTCAGCAAAATAAGAGAAGGTTTGTAGTGAAAATGTCCACCATAAGAACAAAGATCTCAAATAAACTATCTAACTTCACACCTCAAGGAAACAGAAGAACAAAAATCCTAAGATCAAAGTTAGTTGACGAAATAACAAGGATCAGAGGGGAAATAAATAAAATAGAGACCATAAAGACAATAGAAAATCTCAACTAAAACAAAAGCTGTTTTTTAAGATTTAAAAAATTGACAAACTTTTAGCTAGATGAATAAAAAATAGAGAATGACTCACATATTAAAGAAATGAAGGAGGAGACAACTGATACCATAGAAACACAAAGAATCATAAGAAACTGCTATGAACAATTATATGCCAAAAATTGAATAACCTAGAAGAAGTGGATAAATTCCTAGTAATACACAACCTACCAATACTGAAATACCATAAAGAAATAGAAAATACAAACATACTAGTAACAAGTAAGAAAATGAATAAGTAATCAAAAACTTCCTGATAAAAGTCCAGGACTAGATGGTTTCAGTGGTAAACTCCTGCCAGAAGTTTAAAGAATTAACACCAATCCTTCTCAAATTATTTCAAAAAACTGAAGAGAAAGGGACACTTACACACTGATTTTACAAGGCCAGCATTACCCTGATACCAAAACCAGACAAGGATAGTACAACACAAGAGAAGAAAACTACAAACCAAGATTGTTGATGTGTACCTGAAATTAACACAACATTGTAAGTCTACTATACTCCAATAATTTTTTAATTTAAAATAAAATAAGCTACAAAGATATATTGTACAGCACAGAAAATAAAACCAATATTTTATAATGACTATAAATGAAGTAGGGCTTCCCCAGTGCTTAGTAGATAAAGAATCCACCTGCAATGCAGGAGATACAGGAGACACGGGTTCAATCCTTGGGTCAGGAATATCCCCCAGAGAAGCAAACAGCAACCCATTCCAATATTCTTGCCTGAAAAATTCCATGGACAAAGGAGCCTAGAGAGCTACAGTCCAAAGGGCCACAAAGAGTCAGACACAACTGAGCAACTAAGCATGCACATAAATGGAATAGAACCTTTAAAAGTTGTAAATCACTATATTGTACACCTGTTACTTACATAATATTGTACAGCAACACTTCAATTTCAAAAAATAATTCCAAAAAAAAACCATACTGTTTTATTGCCACAATAGTACTGAAGTCCAAAGTACAATCGTTTGAATGCAATCTCTCTCCCTATAGTTCCCATTAGAGAACATGTGACCAACTTCTTTTCATAAGCTACTCAATACTTAAAGGGCTTCCCTAGTAGATCAGCAGTAAAGAATCTGCCTGCAATGCAGGAGCCAGAGGAGACACAGGTTCGATCCCTGGGTTGAGAAGATCCCCTGGAGAAAGCCATGGCAACCCACTCCAGTATTCTTGCCTGGGAAATCCCATGGACAGAGGAGAGGCAGGCTACAGTCCATAGGGTCACAGACAGTCAGGTATGACAGAAGCTACTTAGCATGCATGCAGCATGCATGCAATGCTTATAAGGACAGATTGATGTTAAATATATCTGAAAATGCCTTAACATCCACAGTACAGCAGAACACTTATGGAAAGATGTAATGCAACTTTGAAGGGCATGATAACAATCATAAGACTGGAATGATAAAGCACCATATTTATTCCTCATCTAGTAGATCTCTCAAAGTATATTTTGGGTTCTCAACAATATTATGTACATTTCAGAAGGAGATGAAAAGTAGGTTAAGTCATATCCAAGAATCCTAACAAAGAATATTGCTGAGAATAAAATATACAACTTATAAGATCTAAGAGAAAAGACAGAAAAAAATGTGTAGTTTGCTAGAGAAAAATCTATCGAAAGCACCAAAAATTATTCTGATACGACAAAACAGAATATCCCAGAGTGCTTAAAGTGGAAGAGAGAATAGAAGTAGTAGTAATAATAATGGTTAACATTTACTGACTGCATATACTGTGCTTAGTCACTGTTTGTGGACTATAGCCCACCAGGTTCTTCGATCCATGGGGATTCTCCAGGCAAGGATACTGGAGTGGGTTTCTGTGCCCTCCTCCAGGGGATCCTGCCAACCCAGGGATCAAACCCAGGTCTCCCCCACTGCAGGCAGATTCTTTACCATCTGAGACACCAGGGAAGCCCTTATTGACTGCTTGCCGCTGCTGCTGCTAAGTCGCTTCAGTCGTGTCCAACTCTGTGCGACCCCATAGGCGGCAGCCCACCAGGCTCCCCCGTCCCTGGGATTCTCCAGACAAGATCACTAGAGTGGGTTGCCATTTCCTTCTCTGATACATGAAAATGAAAAGTGAAAGTGAAGTCGCTCAGTTGTGTCCAACTCCTAGTGACCCCATGGACTGCAGCCTACCAGGCTCCTCCATCCATGGGATTTGCCAGGCAAGAGTACTGGAGTGGGTTGCCATTGCCTTCTCCATATTGACCGCTTACTCTGTGCCAAATGTTAAGTATTTTATAGGCATTTCATAAAATCTTCCCCAAGATCACCCATTTTACAAATGAAGAAAGTAAAACTTAAGAGAGCATAAGTAACTTGACCTTGGTCATATAGCTAGTCAGCAGCAGAACCACAGCTCTAATCAAGATCCTTCTACATCTAACCACTATGATTTTTTGTCTTAATGCAAAGTGAAGTTTAAAAGAAGCAGGAAAAGGCAACCTAGATGATGTTTTCACTGCAATAACCTCAAAATATTTAAAAGAAAAAAATCCTAAAATGTAAATATGCTAAAAGACTGAAGTCTTCTTTTGAAAACTTGGGGTCAAAATATGACCTCATAAGAGGAAGGTCAGAATCAAAAAGGGGTTTACTGTTTATGAGGAAGATTTTAGCATGGAACAATTTAAAAGAACTGAGAAGGTCTCTGAAATAAATTGGCTTACATATACTTTTCCTCAAAAAAGCAAATAGGATTGATTTGACTAGAATGCTACAAAATAGGGAAAATCATTTCAATTGGTAGCATAGTTAATACAATAGTATTTAGGAGCTCTGCACTGTGCTCAGTCCCTCAGTCATGTCTGACTCTGCCACCCCATGGGTTACAGCCCACCAGGCTCCTCTGTCCATGGAATACTCCAGGCAAGAATACTGGAGAGGGTTGCTATTTCTTCCTCCATGGGATCTGCCTGACCCAGGGATCAAACCCAAGTCTCCTGTATCACCTGCATTGGCAGGCAGATTCTTTACCACTACACCACCTGGGAAGCCCTGAGTTGTAAATTCAGGAAATATTAAAACCAGGAGTTATTAGAACTTCTAGTGGCTAGGCTTCTTCATTAGTTATAGTTCCAAATTAGGGCCATAAAATTAGATTTTGTGTTGATTATAAAAAATAATCTGCTAATCCATAATGCTCTCTTTGCTTAGAGTTGAAGCACTATAACTGAATTTTGGAACAGTCAATTACTGATTTAAGTTTCAACAAACAGTACAAGATCACTAGATGCATCAGTTAGGGTTCTTTGGTAACAGAAGCAACAGGAAAATGAGACTTTGACCATAGCAGGACCAGAAGCAAGAGGGTCCTCAGAATACAACTGTAAGAATCTGATCAGGACATGGGTATCAGAATGAATGAATGCCAACTGTGTGTGTGTGTGTGTGTTGTGTGTGCTCAGTCATGTCTGACTCCTTGCAACCTCATGGACTATAGCCCACCAGGCTCCTCTATCCATGGAATCTTCCAGGCAAGAATATTGGTGTGGGTTGCCATTTCCTCCTTCAGGGAATCTTCCCAGCCCATGGATTGAACCCGTCTCCTGAGGCTCCTCCATTGGCAGGGGGAATCTTTATCATTGAGACACCTGGAAAGTCCTGAATGCCAACTAATTTTTGTCTTTTTATCCCTCTGCTCAAGATTCAGATTCCAAGGAGGGAACAACCTATCGGCTTAGCTTGCCTCACCAGTCATCCTCTTGGCTGGCTGAGAAGAGTGGCCCTGAAAAGTCCCACCTGATTACCTCTAGTGGGGAAGAAGAAATTCCTCCAAAGGTGACATTTGGAAAGGAAAGTGGATGCTAGACAGAAAACAGCAGTATATAACCTGCCCTGGTACCCTTAACACTTGCACTGAAGAGTATTCCTGCCTCTGCCCAGTGAGAAATTACACTGTAAAGATGCTCAGTGTTGGAGTGCTAGACTCTGAAGTGAACTAAGAGTGAAGATCATAAGCCATATGCTGATTCCTCTATTTGATCAGAAGTAGAAGATCAGGGACATCTCGGGCTGGTTCTAGGTGCAAGCCATTAAAATAAATCAGAGGTATAGTGTGTAAAATGCCAACAAGGACTTTCAGAAGTCAAATAACCAACAGAGGAAAATGAGAAAAATTAATCCCCACAATAAAAAAAAAAAAAAAAAAGCCAACCATCTCATCTGGAAGGCTAACAGGTTCTTATCAAAAGTTGGTCCCTTATCTGTGGCAACAAGCTGCTCCACCTTTAATGGACTTAGAATAAAACAGACACCTGATGAGAGCATTCATCTCTAAGAGGTCAGGAAACTTCTGAAAAACTGAAACATGATATGAATTATTGAAGAGTTCTGCAAAGACCCAGGCTTTCCTAATCTTTTTTATGGTATCAGGTGACACATCAGATACTGATTTGGGGATAATTCTATTACCAGATGATGATAATGTAAAGCATGCTGTAATATAGCCCGAAAAAAAAAAAAAAATGATTGCCAAGGGAGAGAAATTTATTTGTCTTCTTTAAGGAAAGAAATTCTGGCAATTATTTGATCCATAACATCGTCATTTATCAGAGTACCCTAAGGACTAATCACTAAGCTTTTTAACACTAGGATAAAAAATTGCCATGAAGGAGCAGAGGTGGCGATGGACGATTTCAGGACTTCTAAAAAAATATTCAACATTTCCCAGCTGGTGACAATCCTATGGAGGGCCCCTCATAAAAAAAAAAAAAAAGTGGAGCCTCTAAATGCTTCTCATGAGTTTAACAGAATATTTTAATTTTTCTTAAGTTAAAATAGTTTCACTTAAGAAATAGAAAGAAAAGATACACAAGGAGAAGAAAATGAACACTTCAGCTTTCCCACATCTCCAATGTGTTTCCAATCACGATAGTGGGAACATAGAGACATAACAGGGGAATGGGTATATTATGATAGCATTTCATGCATTGGAGAAGGAAATGGCAACCCACTCCAGTGTTCTTGCCTGGAGAATCCCAGGGATGGGGGAGCCTGGTGGGCTGCCATCTATTGGGTCGCACAGAGTCAGACACGACTGAAGTGACTTAGCAGTAGCAGTAGCAAAGACAAAATTGTGCCATAATAAAACAAAAGGGAAAATCCTGGAGGATTTACTCTCTCTGAACTCTAAGAGACCATGAAAGAAATGAGTCCTGAAAGAAACAGTTCTAAAAGATAAGCTTTACTTGCCATCGAAATAGGACTGCAGTACCAATGTCCCTCAAACACTGGGTAATAAAGATTGGTTGTAGAAGCAGCTGCTAAGAAATGGGATCCTGAACGCACCCCAGGAGTCTTCTGACAGAGATCACTTACTGCTTGGCCTGGTCAGCTGAGATGATCCAACACCATCATCAAATTCCTTCATTCAAATGCTGGAGATTCTAGTGTATCAAGGCTCTCCCTGAATACGGCCAGGACAGACTTTCTCCCCTTGAATACTGGCAGCATCCATCCAGAATCCTTAGATTTCTTTTGAACTAGACTCTACTTTCTTTCTGGGCTCACCTTTTACTATCCTTTCCAAACACCCCTCTCCCCTTTGCCACTGCATCTTAGCTTCTGTCACACTGAATGACCTATAGAACTATAAGCATTCTATGACCCTTCCAGCCTCAGGACCTTTGCACAAGTTGTTTTCTCTTCCTTGCACGTCCTTTCCACCTTTGTCTTTCTCTGTCTCTGGCAACTCCTGCCTGTCTTTCAGTATTCAACTTTGTGTCATCTTTTCCGAATGTTTCCTCAAACATTCTCCACTGTTGGGTTAGGTATTCTCTTCCTGAATTTCCCTGGCACTCTTGCAATTAAAGCACTTATGACAATGACTCATAATCACTTACTTACATGTCTATTTTCCCATAGATTGGATTTATCTTGAAGGCAGAAACCACAAAGAGTAGGCAATCCATCAATATCAGTTGAATGAAGAAAGAATCTTTGTTTTTATCCCCTGTACTCAGCATAATACCAGGCACATAGTCAACTTGCTTTGAAACATTTGCTGAATGGATCACAGGCCCTCAAAACCATTTGTTGGATAAATGAAGTGACGGACTCATGATCAGGAAACTCTACATGCCAGAAATCTGAAATTCCAATATTCTACTTCCTGACTTCAAACACCTATCCTTCTAACTCTCTCAAATTGTGATTTTATGGCCCCCAACCTCATACAGAGGCCCGATCTCTTGATATCTCCATAGTCTGCCACATCTTTAAAAGTTTAAAAGCCTTCGTGGGTGTTACTGCCTTCTCTACTCAATCTGCACCCATTTCTCATTGTGAACTTTTAACCTATACTTCCATACTTTTGAAAAAGTCCAGTCTGGTACAGATCTCTGTCACAAGTATTCTACTGTCACAGCTACTAAGAACACCACACCAGGATAACATCATACCAGCATGCAGATGGGGCCTTCTGGAAATCCATGGTCTTCAGCCCCAGCTAGAACTTCAGAATGCTGGCCAGCCCTTTATCTTAGAGTTCGCTCCTTCATCCATTCCTCTCCGCTCTCCCATCACCTTCTCTCTCCTCAGTCCATCTACCTAGCCCCACATTTCATGGTTGGCAGATTTCCTTGCCTCCTACTTTAACAGATGATTAAGATAAGAAAGTATCCACTCAACTCTCTGCCTCCACAACAGACTTATAGAAATCTATATCTGTCTGTTGCTCCTTGCCTTCTACATCAGAGGGATGAGGTGTCTGCTCTGCAGTCCACCGTCCTTGAAGAGGAATCGCTTTGTATGTGCTTTCAGTCTCATCTCCTTTCCCTCTTCTATTATAGGATCCCCACTGGATGTCAGACTCTTCTTCAATGCTGTATCCT
The DNA here is from genome assembly GCF_032452875.1 of Bos javanicus. Lineage (NCBI taxonomy): Eukaryota > Metazoa > Chordata > Mammalia > Artiodactyla > Bovidae > Bos > Bos javanicus. Next base: position 61,306,902 of record NC_083872.1, on the reverse strand, counting down.
CCCCCTAGCTTTGACCTACACTCCTCTACCCTGTGTCAGTCAAGCTACTGGTAGTCTCTAATTTATCATGTGCCATTCATTCACCCAACACAATCAAAGTTTTGTGATGCATAGGGACAAAATAAAACAGAAATGTGATTCCCCTCAGAAATTTAAACTCTAAAATCAACATAAATGAATTAGTAAGAAGACAGAACCATTTCCAGGTCACAGAGAGACAGCAGTAAGGCAATTGGTCCATAAATCAGCAATCTCCATCTTAGGAAAGTGTCTTAGCCCAAAGACTTTAAGTATTTTAGTTCCATAGTAAGGAATGCATTTATGCATACATAGTGTCACTTACATTCTACAGTTTACCTCATTTTGAACCCTTCTGATTTTATTTGGTTCCCTATGTAAGGTCCCCCCTGCAGAAGGAGAATCTCTCATTTCAAGAGAGTTCAAGGCAGGAGATATACATTAATTTTCCTGTTTAGAACTATTTCACTTCACAAAGAGAGGACTAAACATGGAAAATCTGAAAGTTCATAATCTAATGTTAAGGGCAACACATTATTTTTAGAAAAGAGCAATAAATCATTCATTTTTACCAGGGGTTTCAAGTCTGAACTAAAGTAAGGAATGGTATACACTGTTACCGTCAAGTAGTTCTGTAGAGAAGAACAGGTTGCATCTTTCTCAAATATTAGAAGAGTTTTCTGCATCAAATAAATTGCTTTAGATAGCTTATTCTTCCTTATTTTATTCATCACACTTAATTCTGTAAAAGCAGACAAATGTTTTACCAAAAGGGCAACATAAAAACTATCCTGAAGAAATTTGGAAAAGCATTTTATCCAAATTTTAATTACCTGTAAAACAGTCAGGGCTTGCAGGTTTTTTTAGCTTCTCTGTACCTTTGGTAGATGTATTTTTGCTCACAGTTGGAGTCTGCAAAACTGAAGAAGAAAGAGAAGAAGACTGTCGTTACAATCAGGCTTACATTCAAGAAAGGAAATATTTTCTAAACACTAAAGAGTAACTATCTATTTGTAAAATTATTGCTTCCTCTATCATTCAGTTCAGTTCAGTTCAGTTCAGTTCAGTCGCTCAGTCATGTCCAACTCTTTTTCAACTCCATGGACTGTAGTACGCCAGGCCTCCCTGTCTATCACCAACTCTCAGAGTTTACTCAAACTCAAGTCCATTGAGTCGGTGATCCATCCAACCACCTAATCCTCTGTCATCCCCTTCTCCTCCCACCTTCAATCTTTCCCAGCATCAGGGTCTTTTCAAATGAGTCAGCTTTTCACATCAGTGGCCAAAGTACTGGAGTTTCAGCTTCAGCATCAGTCCTTCCAATGAATATTCAGAACTGATTTCCTTTAGGATGGAGTGAATGGATCTCCTGGCAGTCCAAGGGACTCTCAAGAGTCTCCTCCAACACCACAGTTCAAAAGCATCCATTCTTTGGTGCTCAGCTTTCCTTATACTCCAACTCAAACATCCATACACAACTACTGGAAAAAATCATAGCCTTAACTAGATAGACCTTTGTTGGCAAAGTAATGTCTCTGCTTTTTAATATGCTGTCTAGGAGGAGGCAATAGCACCCCACTCCAGCACTCTTTCCTGGAAAATCCCATGGATGGAGGAGCCTGGTAGGCTGCAGTCCATGAGGTCGCTAAGAGTTGGACATGACTGAGCGACTTCACTTTGACTTTTCACTTTCATGCATTGGAGAAGGAAATGGCAACCTACTCCATTATTCTTGCCTGGAGAATCCCAGGGACGGGGGAGCCTGGTAGGCTGCCGACTGTGGGGTGGCTCAGAGTCGGACACGACTGAAGCAACTTAGCAGCAGCAGCAGCAGCAGGTTGGTCATAACTTTTCTTCTAGGGAGTAAGCGTCTTTTAATTTCATGGCTGCAATCACCATCTGCAGTGATTTTGGAGCCCAAAAAAATAAAGTCTGACACTGTTTCCATGGTTTCCCCATCTATTTGCCATGAAGTGATGGGGCCAGATGCCATGATCTTAGTTTTCTGAATGTTGAGCTTTAAGCCAATTTTTTCACTCTCCTCTTTCACCTTCATCAAGAGGTTCTTTAGTTGTTCTTCACTTTCCGCCATAAGGGTGGTGTTACCTGCATATCTGAGATTATTGATATTTCTCCCGGCAATCTTGATTCTAGCTTGTGCTTCATCCAGCCCAGCATTTCTCATGATGTACTCTGCATATAAGGTAAATAAGCAGGGTGACAATATACAACCTTGACATACTCCTTTTCCTATTTGGAACCAGTCTGTTGTTCCATGTCCAGTTCTAACTGTTGCTTCCTGACCTGCATACAGATTTCTCAGGAGGCAGGTCAGGTGGTCTGGTATTCCCATCTCTTCCAGAATTTTTCAGTTTGTTGTCATCCACATAGCCAAAGGCTTTGGCATAGTCAATAAATCAGAAATAGATCTTTTTCTGCAACTCTTGCTTTTTCGATGATCCAGAGGATGTTGGCAATTTGATCTCTGGTTCCTTTGCCTTTTCTAAAACCAGCTTGACCATCTAGAAGTTCACGCTTTACATGCTGTGTAGGGCCACCCAAGACAGACGGGTCATGGTGGAGAGTTCTGACAAAATGTGGTCCACTAGAGAAAGGAATGGCAAACCACTTCAGTATTCTTGCCTTGAGAACCCATGAACAGTATCAAAAGGCAAAACATAGGACACTGAAAGATGAACTCCCCAGGTCGGTAGGTGCCCAATATGCTACAGGAGATCAGTGGAGAAATAACTCCAGAAAGAATGAAGAGATGGAGCCAAAGCAAAAACAACACCCAGTTGTGGATGTGACTGGTGATAGAAGCAAGGTCTGATGCTGTAAAGAGCAATATTGCATAGAACCTGGAATGTTAAGTCCATGAATCAAAGCAAATTAGAAGTGGTCAAACAGGAGATGGCAAGAGTGAACGTCGACATTCTAGGAATCAGCAAACTAAAATGGACTGGAATGGGTAAATTTAACTCAGATGACCATTATATCTACTACTGTAGGCAGGAATCCCTTAGAAGAAATGGAGTGGCCATCATACTCAACAAAAGAGTCTGAAATGCAGTACTTGGATGCAATCTCAAAAATGACAGAATGATCTCTGTTAGTTTCCAAGGCAAACCGTTCAATGTCATGGTGATCCAAGCCTATGCCCCAACCAGTAATGCTGAAGAAGCTGAAATTGAACAGTTCTATGAAGACCTACAAGACTTTCTAGAACTAACACCCAAAAAAGATGTCCTTTTCATTATAGGGGACTGGAATGCAAAAGTAGGAAGTCAAGAAATACCTGGAATAACAGGCAAATTTGGCCTTGGAATACGGAATGAAGCAGGGCAAAGGCTAATAGAGTTTTGCCAAGAGAACATACTGGTCATAGCAAACACCCTCTTCCAACAACACAAGAGAAGACTCTACACGTGGACATCAGCAGAAGGTCAACACTGAAATCAGATTGATATATTCTTTGCAGCCAAAGGTAGAGAAGCTCTATACAGTCAGCAAAAACAAGACCAGGAGCTGACTGTGGCTGATCATGAACTCCTTATTGCCAAATTCAGACTTAAATTGAAGAAAGTAGGGAAAACCACTAGACCATTCAGTTCAGTTCAATTCAGTCACTCAGTCCTATCCGACTCTTTGTGACCCCATGAATTGCAGCACGCTAGGCCTCCCTGTCCATTACCAACTCCCGGAGTTCACTCAGACTCACATCCATTGAGCCAGTGATGCCATCCAGGCATCTCATCCTCTGTCGTCCCCTTCTCTTCCTGCCCCCCACCCCTCCCAGCATCAGAGTCTTTTCCAATGAGTCAACCCTTCACATGAGGTGGCCAAAGTACTGGAGTTTCAGCTTTAGCATCATTCCTTCCAAAGAAATCCCAGGGCTGATCTCCTTCAGAATGGACTGGTTGGATCTCCTTGCAGTCCAAGGGACTCTCAAGAGTCTTCTCCAACACCACAGTTCAAAAGCATCAATTCTTCGTTGTTCAGCCTTCTTCACAGTCCAATTCTCACATCCATACGTGACCACAGGAAAAACCATAGCCTTGACTAGACGAACCTTTGTTGGCAAAGAATGTCTCGGCTTTTGAATATGCTATCTAGGTTGGTCATAACTTTCGTTCCAAGGAGTAAGCGTCTTTTAATTTCATGGCTGCAGTCACCACCTGCAGTGATTTTGGAGCCCAGAAAAATAAAGTCTGACACTGTTTCCACTGTTTCCCCATCTATTTCCCATGAAGTGATGGGACCGGATGCCATGATCTTCGTTTTCTGAATGTTGAGCTTTAAGACAACTTTTTCACTCTCCACTCTACTTTCAAGAGTCTTTTTAGTTCCTCTTCACTTTCTGCCATAAGGGTGGTGTCATTTGCATATCTGAGGTTATTGAGATTTCTCCTGGCAATCTTGATTCCAGCTTGTGTTTCTTCCAGTCCAGCGTTTCTCATGATGTACTCTGCATATAAGTTAAATAAGCAGGGTGACAATATACAGCCTTGACGTACTCCTTTTCCTATTTGGAACCAGTTTGTTGTTCCATGTCCAGTTCTAACTGTTGCCTTCTGACCATTCAGGTATGACCTAAATCAAATCCTCTATCATAGGTCATCTTTTTTCATTAATAGATAAAAATTCAAACAAATATAATAGAGTTTTATCATTAAATTCTTTTATTAGCCACAGTATGAGGACATGAAGAGTTTTCAAGTTATAAAAATATTTGATTTTCTATTTCACTTTAAATAAAATCATCGTGAATGTTGATAAATAGGATCCAACCTACTCTTTGTCACTTTCCTGCCTCAAAAGCTTTTCAAAATTGCTCCATCCATGGTCCCTGCAAGAGTTCTGGGTACCACATGAAGATCTCCACTCTGCTCTCCATGGCTGATAAAATCAGAGTCTCTCAAAATTTTCAACTAACACACAAATTATTGCCAGCTGGTTATGAGCAGTGAGAGATCCTGGTGTGTAGCCGAGACTAACCATCATGGTGGTCCAGGAAAGAGGTAGCAGGATGAGGGAAAAGAAGATGAAGGTATGCTGACCCAGGGAGGTAGAAAATATATCAAGAAACTTTCTTGATTTTCTAGATCTAGTTCTCAAAAGACCTGGAAATAAGGTACCTGTAATAACCTTACAATAAACCCTTTTATTGAGGTTTAATTATTTGTGCTAATGCACATGAGCCACCACGGGATGATGACTGCCTGATGAAAAGATGTCAACAGACACCACTTAAAAATATAAAGTTTCTTTAATGGCAAAGGATAAGGAAATTTACCTGCATGGAAAACAGAAAATAATGCACCATTCTCTCAGCACCTAGGGTATTATAAATGCTAATTAACTGATAGTTCTCATGATTATAATCATTGGAGATAAGAAAGATGAGACCGCAAGAAAAATTTTAATGCCCAATACAGGAGTCACACTTTATAGCACAATCATCAACAGACACCCATTGTAAAGTTCTTGAATAAGAATGACAAAAGCAGTTCTTAGGCAACATTAGTCAGACGGCAGCATAGACAGTAATGGATGACAGGAGGAAAAAAGTGATCATCTGTGCCAGGGTGGCAGTTCAATAAGGCAGAGAAAAATATCAAGCAGACCCAGATACTGCAAAGAAATAATAATTAATTCCATGTAAATATAAGTATGTATGTACATATTTCCAAAATATATAAAGAACACATATAACTTAATAATAAAACTCTGATTTTAATGGGCAGAGTAACTAAATGACATTTTTCTAAAGAACATATACAAATAGCTCTCTACTACATGAAAAGATGCTCAACGTCACTAATCATTAGGAAAATGTGAATCAAAACCACAAGGAGATATTACCTCATGCCTATTAGAATGGCTGTCAACTAGAATGGTGATAGCAAACTAGTTAATCCTAAAGGATATCAGTTCTGAATATTCATTGGAAGGACTTGATGCTGAAGCTAAAGTGCCAATATTTTGGCTACCTGATGCGAAGAACTGACTCATTAGAAAAGACCCTGATGATGGGAAAGATTGAAGGTGGGAGGAGAAGGGGATGATGAGGATGAGCTGGTTGGATGGCATCACTGACTCAATGGACATGAGCTTGAGTACATTTCTGGAGTTGGTGATGTACAGGGAAGCCTGGCGTGCTGCAGTTCATGGGGTTGCAAAGAGTTGAACACAACTGAGCAAGTAAACTGAACTGATCATCAAGATGACAAGAGATAACAAACACTGGAGAAGATGTGGATGAAAGGGAACCACTGTGCACTATTGGTGGGGGTGTAAATTGGTTAAGCCCCTACAGAAAACATAATGGAGGTTTCCAAAAATTAAAAATTTCTAAAAATTAAAAGAACTACTATATGATCCAGAAATCTACTTCTGGATATATCCACAAAGGAAATGAAAATAAGATCTCAGAGATATCTATGGTCCCATTTTCAAGGCAACATTATTCACAATAGCTAAAATATGGCAACAAAGATATCACAATGACCTAAGTGTCCATCAACGGGTGAATGTAGAAAGAAGATGTGATGTACATATAGAGGTAGATAGATATAGATATATATCACATGCACAATGGAATATTATTCAGTCATGAGAAAGAAGGACATCCTGCCATTTGCAATAACATGCATAAAACTTGAGGGCATCATGCTAGGTGAAATAATCATACAGAGAAAGACAAATATTGGATGGTATCACTTTTACAAGGAATCTAAAAAAGCCAAACTCATAGAAACATAGAGTAGAGTGGTGGTTACCAGGGGCTGAGGGAGTGGAGAAACAGATATTGGTGAAAGGGTACAGACTACCAGTCATAAGATGAATAAACTCTGGGGAGCTAATATATAGCATGGATCATAGTTAATAACACTAGAGTATATATTTATAAGTTGCTAAGTGAGTAAATCTTAAATATTCTCACCACAAAAAAAGAAACAGCGATTATGTAATGTGCTGGAGTTATTAGCTAATGCTGTAACAATAATCATTTTATGATGTATTAGTGTAGCAGATCTGCACATTGTACACCTTGAACTTACATAATGTAATTGTCAATAATATCTTAATAAAGCTGAGGAGAAAAAAATCTGCACTCAAATATTATTTAATTAACCAACATTTGATTAAATCTAGTTTCAAAACAGTCAATCCTAAAGGAAATCAGTCCTGAATAGTCCCTGGAAGGACTGATGCTGAAGCTGAAGCTCCAATACTTTGGCCACCTGAGGCAAAGAGCTGACTCATTAGAAAAGACCCTGATGCTGAGAAAGACTGAAGGCAGGAGGAGAAGGGGACAACAGAGGACAAGATGGTTGAATGGCATCACCAACTCAATGGACATGAGTTTAAGCAAACTCAGGGAGATGGTGAAGGAAAGGGAAGCCTGGCATGCTGGAGTCCATGTGGTTGCAAAGAGTTGGACAAAGTCACTGAACAACAAACCGTGTATATGATGCAACATAATCCAACTCATCTAGCCTCTGACACTGCTGTCAGAGATATCTTTCTAAATTTTTCAATTCAGTTCAGTTCAGGTCAGTTCAATAGCTTCAGGATAATATATAAACCCTTTAACCCTTCAAGCTCTGTGATCTACCTCTAGGCTTAGTTGTGTCAGTCTCCCACGTGTGCTCTTTACTGCAGCCATAAGAGAATTCCAGCAGTTTCTATACTTCATATAATTGCTTCCACCTTGCTAAAAGTTGCTTTCTCCATTCGAAATGACTGCCTCCTTTTCAATTTTCTTCATAAAGACACTTGCTAGCTTTCTGGTCAACTCTCATCTCTTTCAGGAAGCCATCCCTGACTTTCTTGTCAGTTATATTCTTCTGTATGCCAAGAGCAAGCACTCTGAGTCCACTTCCACTGCATTTATGAACCTTGACTCTTACAGTTGGCTTACTTATCTAGAGCTCAAAATTAAAGGCTGTGTCTTTTTTGGACCAAGCCTAAAAACAGTTCCCAGATCTTGATATTCACTTCAATAAATGTTTGCTTAATTAAGAAAATACCAAAAGTTTACTATAACTCAAATAATTTAATTTTTCAGAAGTTTACTGATTTGCTAACCAAAGTGTAAAGAAATAATGAAAGCTATCTATTGATATTAATCAGGGAAGTAAGAAAAAACAAAGCAACAAAGTTTATCTGAAAAACACCTGGTCAACAAGAACATTATTCACAAATAAAATTGATTCCACGCTTGAACATGTCTTAAAATAGATTCAGAACAAGTTATCTGCTTTGATGACTACTACCTTGCAACTGGTCAAGAAGCACAACAGCTATTCGGTGCTGGGCTTGAATTAGTTCAAGATGCAAATCCATTATGAAATTATTCGGTGTGACTGGTTTGCACATGTCTCCATCTATATAGTGGTTGTGCTTCGGTAGAATTGAAGCAAAAATTAAAAAGGAATACAGTTATCGAAACATACAAAAATAGCTCTATCCTATTATTATTCAGGTTATCATTTTATTCTTAGCCTTTAAGTTATGCTCACATCTTAACCCTTTAAAATCTGGCTTACACAATAATTACTCTGCTTTCCACATTCACCAATGGCCTTTCAATGACAGGTTCAAAGACTCCTCACCCTCCTTGATTTCTTCTGAGAGGAGAGAAATGTATTTCCAGTCTGTGAGAGGGGAACCACCATAGATCATTCTTTACTTACCTATGCTTCCTAGTTAAGGACAATAAGTCTAATGTAAGAGTTTCTCATTCTCACCGTGGCATAGCAATGGTCAATCACTGATGATCCATTTGGCAAAGCAGTTAACATGCAGTTCAAATTTATGCCATCAATGGCTTTGTCAAGAAGTTCATAGGCCATAAATAACTGTTCTTCAGGTTTTTTCTAAAGTAATTTTATAAACAAAACAGAAAATACAGATTTAAGGGAAAATCATATACAACACTTCCAAACTTCACAGTAATTCAAAATCCCCACCCCTAGGAAGCCACTGTCCTTGAATTTGGTTTCCATTCTTTTGCATGTTTTTAAATTTTTACTACATATGTATGTGTCCACTAACAAGATGCAATATAGCTTTGCATGTTTTTGATTCTCTTGTGAAATTCTGCAGTTCATTTTTTTCACCCAACCATATGTCATTGAAACCTTCTCCTGGAACTCAGGGTGTCTGGCAGGGTCTGGTTAAGAACACAGAGCTATTCTAAGTATTCCAAGCAGAAAGATTTAATGGACAGAACTAGAAGTGTCCATCACTGCTGGAAGCCCTGGGGGAGCAAAGATCAAGAGAGCTGTCAGGGATGACTTTAGTGCATGCAGCAAGCTAAGAATCCAGGAGCCAGGTGACAATCTCAAGTGTCTACCACACTGAAACAAAGGAACTGCAAGGGCTTGCTAAGCAAGGCTGATCAATTATCTTCTTGCATCCTCCTCTGCAGTATAAGAACTCTCTCTTCCCTTGTGTGTAACAAATTCATTCAAATAACCCTAATTAGAAGACTAACCTAGAACCATATGGAAATGAGATGGTGGGAAATGTAGCTCCAGGTCTTTCTCACTCTAGTGTGAAGCTGATTACGGAAGGGGATAGCAATGATACCAGCTGACTCTAGTTCAAGGCCACTGCAGCTGATTCACCTTCATGGCTGGGATGAAATGGTATTGCTAAGGACTGCATCACAATTCACTTATCCACTCTTCCCCCATGAACATTTAGACCGCTATTACTAAAAGTGTGCAATGTTACTAGACTAGTCTGGGACTTCTTTACAGGCCTACCTTTTCTTCTGCTTCTCTTTTTTCACACAGCTAAGACCCCTAGGGCATGTTGATTAGAAGAATGACAGACATCTAAGTTTGTACATCGGGATAAAGGGATTACTTTTAATCTTTTACCAGAGGTGTAACCGTCATTAAAGGTCTTGGTTGATACCCTTTATGGGATACAAAAGTTCTCTTCTATTCCTAACTTGTTAAGGGTTATTTTTTAAAAGGTGATTGTTGTTTTTGTCAAATGCTTTTGTTGCACCTCTTTATCTGATGATGTGGTCATATTTTTTCCTTTTCATCTGCAAATGTGGTGTATTGCATTATGGAATTTCTAGTGTTAAATCATCCCTGTATTCTGGAATATACATAGTTTGATTACACACATCCATTCAACATATGTATAGCTAGATATCTCCATTCAAGAATCACAGGTTCATAAACAAGGTCCTACCATACAGCACAGGGAACTATACTCAATATCTCCTGATAAAACATAATGGAAAAGAATACAGATGCATAATGAATCACTTTGCTGTACAGAAGAAATTAACAACATTATAAATCAACTATACTTCAATAAAAGTTTTTAATTAAAAAAGAAAGGAATCACAGGCTCCAAGAGTTTCCTAAGCAACCCAAGCAGTGTAAATTTGAATGACAGACGAACATGAGGGCAGACCCAAATTATTAGGAAGAGAGCCTTTCTCATGTTTACTCCACTTCTCAGTACCCAAACTGAGAAACCTCCTTACCGAATAGGCAGATACTTTCCTAGTTGACCTTTTCCTGGGATAAGTCTTGTAGGCTCTAACTAAATGTGTGAGTCTGAGTTCCAAGCCCCATCTCTCATATGTCCAAGGCTCATCTCTTTTCCCTTAGTGGTGGTTAATTTAAATTTCTTTGTAACTGAGACCAACAACCTACTCCAGCATCTGTTTATAAACTGACCATTCTGGTTTTCAGTTCTCCTTTCTATTTTGGCTCCTGGGATTTACCTTACTTTCTTGCGAACTCTGTGGTGTGCTTGAGGATATTTGTTTAATTTTCTCCAAAATTTCCAGGTATTTTGCAGCAAGAGCTTTTTTCAGGTCGTCTAGTTTCCCATTTAGCCACAAACAGAAGTCTCTGAGCGCAGCTTTTAACACCAAAAAGTTTCAAAGACCTCCCACACACACACACATTCTAGCATCATCATCACCACCACCGTCATTTGTCAACGTTACAGCTAGTGAAAATGGAAGTTAGTTGCTCAGTCATGTCCGACTCTTTGCAATCCCATGAACTGTAGCCTGTCCATGGAATTCTCTGTCCATAGAATTCTCCAGACAAGAGTACTGAAGTGGGTTGCCAATTCCTTCTCCAGGGGATCTTCCCAACCCAGGGGTTGAGCCTGAGTCTCCTGCACTGCAGGCAGATTCTTTGCCGTTTGAGCCACAATGGAAGCCCAGCTAATACTGTAATATCATTACAGCTAATATTGAATTAAAATGTGTTCCAAGTGCTAGGCTAAATGCTTTATGTGGACTAATTTTTAAATTACCATAATCCTATGAGGCACTTATTATTCTCTGGTGGGAATGGCTACCCACTTTAGTATTCTTGCCTGGAGAATTCCATGGACAGAGGAGGCTGGTGGGCTACAGTCCATGGGGTCACAAAGAGTTGGACACGACTAAGCAACTAACACTATAATCCATTTGTCAAAAATAGCCATGAATTCAGTAAAACTTTAAAGTAAATTTTAAAAAATATATATATATAATCACAATAGTACCCTATATATTTTTTAAATAGTTCCATGTGTATATGCAAGATATCATATCTTGGCCACCTGATGCCAAGAGCTGACTGATTAGAAAAGACCCTGATGCTGGGACAGAGTGAGGACAAGAGTAAACGGGAGCGACAGAGGATGAGATGGCTAGATGATATGGCATCATCAACTCAATGGACATGAGTCTGAGCAAACTCCAGGAGATACTGAAAAACAGGGAAAGCTGAAGTGCTGCAGTCCATGTGGTTGCAGGGAGTGGGATACAACTTAGGGACTGAACATTAACAACAAACATGAAAGATACACAGTTTACCCCACCTGCAGACTTTGCTAGGTGAGCATATGGATTTTGGACTCTCCTTACAATAAATTCTCACTCCTTCTCCCCACTTCACTCCCTTCCAAATAGCTCTGAGACTCTAGGTTGAGATTCAGTGCTCTTTGTGAAATGTAAGAGAAAAACTGAGTTGCCACCATGTGCCACGATGTTATCAACATCTCATTTGGACCGAATCACTTAAAAACTACCAGTAGGATAGATACTACTGTTATCATCTTACAAAGGAGGACACACATTCAAACAGATTAGTTTATTTAAGATCACACAGTCAACATTAAAGTCAGAATTCAACTCCAAGTCCCCCAATATCAACTGCTACGCCCTTAGGCCATATCAGTGAATCACCCCTACTCCATACACCGCACACCCCCATCCAGCTGAGCAGGTAGCGTGTGGCAAAAGTTTAGAGGTGCTATTCACACTCTAGTCATCATAGACTTCTATGTTTATTTTGACAATTTCCTAGCAGATGGCAATAAATTATATCAAGAAAAGAGTGCATTTTTCTAATTTAAAAACAGTAGCAATAATTCATAAATGATTTTCAGTTTCTTCATGGTCACTTTCTAAGAAATCCATTTCATTTAGTGCCTTTAATCGCCAGAATTTTTCTATCCAAGTCAAAATCTAGTACTTTGTAACTTCTACTACTATTCCTATTCCTGTACGAAGCCTCACAGAATAAGTGCCAGTACACTAAGCAAGTAATTCTTAAATTCTAGTTTCCTTAAGAATTTACCTGGCAAACTTTTAAGAACCTCACACCTGAATTACAAACTTTTGAGAACCTCATACCTGAAATTATGATTCACTATGTCCAAAATGGAAAAAAGGAAGCTATGTATTTAATAAGCACTGCAAATGATCCCTAGAAAAGCCACTGGCAGACAGCTCTTATGCCCCCTCAATCTCTTACACAGTTCAAACATCTTCTGTTGTCAATTTCAAATTTCTCAGCTCTCAAGACACAATGCAGCATAGAAAACTCAAAATTGCATTCCCTGAAGCCTTTTATTAGAGATGAATATAATATTCAAGAAAGTTCTGATATACTTATGATATTTGATTTATAGCCAGTTTCTTAGCACTTGCATTTTTGTGTATTAAAAAAGTATACTTTATACAAGTATTCTGAAGACACTCTTTTTTATAATCAATGGACAGCATAGCATAGTCGCTAAATGCCTGAACTTTGAAGGAAACACTCTAACTTCAAATCCACTTAGCTGTGCAACCTTGGTCCAATAAAATGTAGTAGTGAAAATGATCACTGTGACTATATAAATCAACCTCACAAACACAGCACTAAGATAAAAAGTGAGCTACTTTTTTGAATGTTGTAACTCATGGACTCATAAAGCAGGTAAGTGCTAAGGAGGACATCCCTGCTCTGTGAGTCTATGAAATACAACATTCAAAATACCAATATAACTATAACTCCTTCTAAGACCCTTTATCTAGCTTATTTTTGAAGTTGATTGGATTTTTTTCTAAAGTAAAAACAAAAGGTAGAAAAATATTCCTATAGTTCTCAATGTATATAGAAACCATAATTTCTCAGATAGTAAATACTCAAAATTACTTCTATAACTAATCATTGTACATTTACAGACGTAATAGTATTTTTAAAAATTAAATTTTAAACATTTAAAATTAAATGTTTTTAACTGTATTTTCTAAAATATTTTGCAGTACCTTACCTTTATTATTGGAAGAATATCTATGCTCCCTTTCGGACCCCCAAAGATTTCACTAGTCCCTCTCTTTAAAGATACATCTGAAAAACAGAGAGAAAGAGTGGAAGGAAGGAAAGAGGAAGAAAGAAGGGAGGGAGGGAGAAAAGGAAGCAGGGGAAAGAAGGAGGGAGTTCAGGAAAAAGAGAATAAAAGAGAGGAAAAATAGGAAGAAGAGAAGGAGTGAGTAGGAGAGAAAGAAATGGAGAGAAAGAGGACCAAAGGAAATAAAAGGATGAAAGAAAAAAATGGGAATTAACAGTGAATCACAATCATGAAAAAACATTATCCTATATTAGTTATCTTTTTAATTATTCATGAGTTTAGAAATGATTCAACACTTAGAAGTTGCATACCAAATTATTTCTTCCAGCTAGTTATATTTTGTCTTTATAAAAGTAAATTTAAGAGCATTTTGTAATACAACAAACCAATTCAAAAATCTTGATTATCAGCAAGGTAATATTATGGTAAAGAGATTGTCTTTCTGTACATTCTATGGAAAATCCATTGAAAAGCATTCATAAACTAACAGTAAATTTAGACAAATGTCAGAGAAGTCTGGCTTTAATTAAAGGAATACAAATAATAAAAATGTATATGACAATGCTAATTTTCCAGTCTAAAAATTTTTCAGTAATTCCAATTAAACAATGAATTACTTAATAGACTAATATTAATAAACATCTTGAAGCAGATTATCATAATTAACTTAGAATGACTTGTACTTTGTGTTTTATGTGCCAATAAGATGATGAGAGTAACATTGCTTGAAAAGTTTAAATTTACATATCTAAATGGGTACAACTGCTCATGACATAAATGTAGATGTTTTCAAGTTTACAAATGGATCATGTTCTAATATTGACTAGTTCTTCAGAAATCAAATATTTTAACAAAGGATCAGTATAATCAGTTGTATGAAGCCTATCCATAACTAAAGAATATAAAATACAATAAAACATTAGTCTCCCCAAAGTAAGCAAAACAATAAATTTAATTAGACTTTTTTTTATAAAAGCAATCATTAGACTTTTTGGTTCTAGTAACAGATATTCTGGAAACATTCCCCTGGCTGGAAAAGCTGGAAAAATGCAGGGTTGGTTTTTGTTTTTTTTTTTTTCTGCAAGCTAAGAAACTAATGAAAATATCAGTACAGAGCCAGTATCTTGGAAAGAGAGTATCCCCTGGATCTTGGGAAGCGAGCCCAGGGCCTAGAGAATGTCCTTCGAGCTACTTTTCCCTCCGAAGATTTTCGTCAGTTTTGGAAAGGTAAGCTGAGAAGCTGAAATGGTGCTTTGACAGCCTTGAGGAGCTAAAGCAACAGAGATTGGTATCCAGGGCCCATCAAGGGTGAAAAGCCAGAAGGGGCTACATCCTAGGAGTCAGAGTAACTGAAAATAGGCTGAATAAAGAGCATCTCAGCTTTAAATTATCTTACTATCTCAAAGTGGATTAATGGGAACCTGAAGTTGCAGTGCCTTCATGTATCTGGCAGAAGCAAGCATAAATCTTCCCTGGAAGAACAGATCATCTAAGGCTTCAAGTTACTTTTATAAAATATTAGTAGCAAATATAGTGTATGGATGTGAGAGTTGGACTGTGAAGAAAGCTGAGCACCGAAGAATTGATGCTTTTGAACTGTGGTGTTGGAGAAGAATCCTGAGAGTCCCTTGGACTGCAAGGAGATCCAACCAGTCCATTCTGAAGGAAATCAGCCCTGGGATTTCTTTGGAGGGAATGATGCTGAAGCTGAAGCTCCAGTACTTTGGCCACCTCATGCGAAGAGTTGACTCATTGGAAAAGACTCTGATGCTGGGAGGTATTGGGGGCAGGAGGAGAAGGGGACAACAGAGGATGAGATGGCTGGATGGCATCACTGACTCGATGGACGTAAGTCTGAGTGAACTCCAGGAGTTGGTGATGGACAGGGAGGCCTAGCGTGCTGTGATTCACGGGGTTGTGAAGAGTCGGACACGACTGAGCGACTGAACTGAACTGAAATAGTGTCTACCACAAGATTTAAAATAACCAGATTAACCAAATAGCTGATGAAGCAAGTTCTGCATTTAAGAAATCAACAGAATACCTACGGATGAGATGATAGAAGTCAGAAGCCTCTTCTGGCTTCCCTCCACCCCTACTCCAGTAGCCTTTAACCAATGACAGATATAGGTCCGACAAACACCCCAGCCTACCAGCTCTTTAAGGGACATTCTATACAGTCTTCTGGAAGCCCCTTGTGGGACTAAGTCCTATACCCACAATAGCAGCCTTCTCACGAACTTCCAGTACCCTGTACTGGCTTCCTTTCCTTCTGTCCCGCTTCACCCCACCACCCTGCTTCCCTGGATAGCAGTCCAAATAAACTGCTACACTCAACTCTGTCTCAGAATCTGCTTCTGGGGAAACCAATCCAGGAAAAAGTTCAAGGTGACAACACCTGAACTCACCGGTAAATCTTTGCATCATAACAAGTGAGACAATCAGGCATTACATACCTCCTGACTCAATGCAATAGGGAGTATGCATGAAGTATGCTTGCCAAAAAAAATAAGATTGACAAGAAAACTTTTTGAAAATGTATCACTTGAATATAACCAACCTGACAGATCTAACTATCAGGTAGAGAAACAAGTTAACACCATAAGGACGCAAAAAGCCAAATCCAGTATGTGGGAAATCTTCCAGGGAGATGATTCAGTTTCTTCAGGGGTAAGGAGAGGAGGACTGTAGGTTACAGAGAGAGATTTAAGAGACATGATGGAAAATAAAATGTATGGGCTCAACTGGATCCTGATTGAAACAAACCAACAAGAGATTTTAATACAATCAGGGGCATAGGGATGTTTGCTAACTTTGTAAGGTATAATGTATTAATAGCATTGTGGTTGTGTAAAAAGAAAAAAAAAACCTTCTGTTAGATAGACCAACACACACACATGTATGTGTATATGCTGAGGTATTTGTTGGTGAATGACATGCTGTCTGCCTTAAAACTGTCCAGGAAAAAAGAAAGTATTGCCAAGAGAGATTAAATAAGGTTGGCAAAATGTTCATAATTACTGGTACTGGATGATGAGTACTGTGACTTATTTCATGTCTCTATTTGAAATTCTACATAATAAAAATTTTTTAAAGGAAAAATGTTTTAGGACAGGATATGTCAAAAAGTATGACTTCAAGACAGAGAAAGCGCAATATCACATGACACCCCTTATATGTGGAATCTAAAAAGAAATGACACCAATGAACTTACTTACAAAAAGAAAAAGACTCACAAACTTTGAAAATGTACTTATGGTTGCTGGAGCAGGTCATGTACACACTGCTATATTCAAAATGGATAAGCAAAAAGGACCTATTACATAGTACATAGAACTCTACTCAATGTTACGTGCCAGTTTGGATGGGAGGGGGGTTTGGAGGAGAATGGATACATGTATATGCATGACTAAGTCCCTTCACTATTCACCTGAAACTACCACAATATTGTTAATTGGCTATACCCCAGTACAGAATAAAAATTATAAAGTTGGAAAAAAATAAGGCTTCAAGTCATTGAAAGTGTTAGCCAGAGAACTCTAACCAGTGGTCCTCAAACTTCTAAGTGCATCAAAATCACCTGGTAAGCTAATCAAGACTAGAAAGGTCCATACTAACTGAGGTGCAATAGAACTGAGCCTCGTATTTTTAACAAGTTTCCAAGTAATACTTATATCAACCAAACTTTGAGAACCATAGTTATCTAATTCAATCTGCAAAGCTGAGCTCAACAATGGAGTGCCAGATTAGCGAATCTCTGGGAGAACAATTATTACAATAACTTTTATTACCGAATCCCTCAGATGTTACACACACACACTATAAGAGGGGTAAGACAGGAAAGCAAGCACCCCTATGCTCCTCTACCTCACTTTCTGTATGTGAGTTACCTGATGACACAGACAACTCTGGGGTTCAATCACAGGCAGAAGAAAGAATGAGGAGGTCAAAGCATCCTCTGAAAGAAGGCATCTCCCAGAAGAAGAACAGAATAGTGGCAGGAAGGGATTGGACAGGGAGAGGAGGAGAATGAGTGAGAAAGGGGGGCAAAAAGAGGAAGAAGATAAAAAGGGAAAAGAAAAGAAGAAACAGGACAAAGAAAGAAGAAGAATTTTCAAAGGAGGGAATCAAGAGAGAAGAGACAAAGGAGACAAAGGTAGAAGAACATGGATCCACTCATTCCAGCTCTTCCTCTGTGGCAGGCAGCATGACGGTGTCAAGAATTATGGTGACCAGAATACATTCTCTTCCTTCAAGAAGTATACACTCTAGCAGGAAATGGAAAAGGAGGAAGTAGGATTAAAAGGAGAAGAGGAAAGAAAAAAGGAAGAATGGGGAGGGAGGGTGAGTGGTGTAGGTGGACAATGAGGGACAGAGAAGGGAAATATACAACTGAGGAGAAGACGCAAAGATTTTCATTTGCCACTGAACCAGAAAGCATGTAACTTTTTTTTTTAACATCAACTTGGTTGAACCTATATTACTTCTATCTTTGATTATAAATCATCAATGAAGCATAATACTGAAATGTCTGATTTCCATTAACAGATGTTAAACAGTATTACAATTTGTGCTTATATATTCATATATATATATATTAATAACCTCATGCCTTTTAATTCAATATTTTACCTAGAAATTTTTTAAATTTCCTTCTTGGGTTTCCTAAAGATTCCAATATTTCACTTAATCGTAACGTGATCTCTGCCACCATCACAACATCAATGTCTTCCATCTTATAGCAGTGAATGATTTCATTTATCTGCCACAGAAGATAAATCCACTAAAAAGAGAAAATACACAGTAAAATCAATTGAAAGTGCACTACATTGTAGAAAGAGTCACATTTCATAAAATTGAGTACTTTCTTGACATCACCACCTTCTAATCATATAATGTTATACAGGTACTAGCTCCCCTGGTGACTGAGATGGTAAAGAATCCATCTGCAATGCAGGAGACCTGATCGCTGGGTCAGGAAGATCCCCTGGAGAAGGGAATGGCAACCTATCCCAGTTTCTTGCCTGGAGGATCCCATGGACAGAGGAATCTGGCAGGCTACAGTGAATGGGGTCGCAAAGAGTCAGACATGACTGAGCGACTAACACCTTTTTATCAGTGGATCTTAATTATAAGTAATAGAAAATCAATAATCCTAATAAGATGATAGTTAATGATCACTCTGTTTATACATATTCTTGAAGAAGAATTATTTAGCTTGTAGTCTGCATACGCTACGCTATGCTATGCTAAGTCACTTCAGTCGTGTCCGACTGTGTGACCCCATAGACGGCAGCCCACCAGGCTCCCCTGTCCCCGGGATTCTCCAGGCAAGAACACTGGAGTGGGTTGCCATTTCCTTCTCCAATGCATGAAAGTGAGAAGTGAAAGTGAAGTCGCTCAGTTGTATCCGACTCTTAGCGACCCCATGGACTGCAGCCTACCAGGCTCCTCCGTCCAAGGGATTTTCCAGGCAGGAGTACTGGAATGGGGTGCCATTGCCTTCTTTTATCATCTGACTTTTTTATGTATCAATGAAGATTATCTGTATCCTCAAAATTGTCATTCTCCCTCCAAAAAGCAGCAGTGACTATCACTATCAAAGTCCTCCCAAATAGTGAGGGGGAAGTAGGTGTTTCAGGCTCTACACTGAGTGCCTTAGAAGCTGTCTTTCATGCCTATAACCTCAAAGCTTAGCACATAAAATTAGCCATCACATTTTGGGAGTTAAAATGGGAAAACAACATTTATGCACCAGATCATTGTTTCTTTAGAGTATATGATAAAATTATGTCCATGCATCCTAATATAGCTAATCTTAGGAGGCTTCAGAATCACAGAAGACTGAGTTATTGTTAAAATACTCTCTCCTAAGTTTCTAGGTTATAATATTGACCTGCTCCACTTTTTCCTTTCCATGAGAGAGCTCTTTAGTCTAAATAGAGTATTATTACAGAAAGTGAAAGTGAAGTCGTTCAGTCCTGTCCAGCTCTTTGCGACCCCATTGACTGTAGCCTACCAGGCTCCTCGGTCCATGGGATTTTCCAGGCATGAATACTGAAGTGGATTGCCATTTCCTTCTCCAGCAGATCTTCCCAACCCAGGGATCGAACCCGGGTCTTCCATACTGTAGGCAGACGCTTTACTGTATGAGCTACCAGGGAGCTAAAATGGCTTATCTATTTGTTTTCTATTATTCACTTTCTTAATGAATTTATTCAAGTTCATATAACCTTTAAACATACCATATTTATTCCTCCCTGAAAAAACTGAAACACCTCCCTGTTTCCCAAAACTAAGCTGGAGCAGAAGTACAGGGAATACACTTAAAGGAAAGGTTCCCTCATTACCACATTTAAAGAATAGTAATTATGCAGGTGGGTAAGTAGGGAAAATTTAGATTTGAAATGTGCATCACAAATGAAATTAGCAATAACAAAAAGCATATGAAGGGAAACAAAAAGGAATACTTTATTAGTACTGATCTTCTGGGTAAACTTTGAGTAGTCATTTTTGGACACAGTGACCCGCTGCATTCCTAATTTGCATTTCTGCCACAGGAACATTATCATGTCCACAACGATTTCCTTATCCGGCTGAGCATTCTGAAGGCAAAAGTGGTAAAGTAAATAAATAAGAACAATAAGATATACAGATATGGACATATGACATTTAATGTGTGCCAGACAACATTCTCAGAGCTTCATACATACTGCACTGAACTGAATGGTCAACTCAAAATTCCTATGTTGAATTCCTAACTCCCAAAGTGATAGTATTAGGAGGTGCCCAGGTGGCTCAAATGGTAAAGAATCTGCCTGCAATACAAGAGACCCAGGTTCAACCCCTGGGTTAGGAAGATTTCCTGGAGAAGGAAATGGTGACCTCAGAGATGCTCTGAGGATCCACGGAATTCAGTTTTAAAACCAGAGCTGCACTGCTGCTACTGCTACTGCTAAGTCGCTTCAGTCGTGTCCGACTCTGTGTGACCCCATAGACAGCAGCCCACCAGGCTCCCCCGTCCCTGGGATTCTCCAGGCAAGAACAGTGGAGTGGGTTGCCATTTCCTTCTCCAATGCATGAAAGTGAAAAGTGAAAGTGAAGTCGCTCAGTCGTGTCCGACCCTCAGCGACCCCATGGACTGCAGCCTACCAGGTTCCTCCGTCCATGGGATTTTCCAGGCAGAAGTACTGGAGTGGGGTGCCATTGCCTTCTCTGCACTGTATGCTAAGTGACTCCAAACAGTAACTAGGCTTTGCATTTAGGCACTGGAAAGGAGGGTTTCATTAAGAATATTAACTCTCATCAAAACTACTGCTTCATTTCCTCCATTATCAGAAATATAACTGGCCTTGAAATTTCCCTGAAAGGAAAAGATAGATGTCCAAAATGATAACAATAGTAAATATAAATTTAAAATTATAAGTCAGGATATAACTCAATGTCTTATCCTAATGACTGAACAGTATAGAATTTCAGCAAGGTGAAATTTCTGTGATTTTTAAATATGGCTTTAAATTACGGAGAAGAGCCTCTTTTGACACTATTACAAATTGTCCAAAATAACTTTTTCACCTGTGGAGAGTCACAGACACAGGAATACAAGGTTGTCGCCAAATGGAAAATGTCTTCTGAGTATCCACAAGACTTCACATAAGTATCTCAATTTATAAAGTACAGGAAATGAAGCACACACACAAAAAAAAAAGTTACAAAATTTCAAGTAGAAAATGCATAGAAACATAGAAATTCTCCAAAAATAACAAAAATGATATCTGGGCAAATATGTCAATAAGACACTTTAAATGCTTCCATTTGAAAACTAATCTAAGTAGGCTTTAATTCAATTAAAATGGACTATTATCATTTTCATTATCTGCAATCTGTATACCAGCTATGTCCATAATGGAATTGAGGTTTATAATATTAAAACATCTGTGACTGTTGAAATAAAAATAACAAAGATATCTATTCAGAAACTACTAGAAGAAAAAAAAAAAGCATCATTACTTGGTACAAATTATTTACCACAATTGAGCAGCCATGCAACGCCTTAAGCATGTGATAAAACATAAAACATGGGATTAAATAATTCTCTAAAAGACAGAGGCTGCAGATGTTCATTTATATACACAATAACTCCTAAAATTGAGTTTCAGAATGGAAAACTCTGCATACTGGAAAGAGACAGGAGACCATCAAACTTTTCCTTGCCAAAGTCAACTGATACCTCTGATTCAATGCCCTGCTGACCTCTCATTAATAAGGCAGCAGCTAAAATAGAGCCTCATTTTTCTACCCAAAATCATGTTGCAACAGAAAAATCCAGAGACTTCCCTGGTGGTCCAGTGGTTAAAGCTCTGTGCCTTCACCGTAGGCGGTGTGGGTTTGATCAGGAAACTAAGATTCCGCATGCCCCATAGTGTGAACAAAAGAAAAGTTTTTTAAGTAAATAAATAAAATCCAGCACCTGTACAAGGCCTAGGAACCTGCAAGATCAGGCATCCAGCTATTTCTCTGACCTCAGTTCCTAGCACATTCTCAAAGGCCAGCACCACCACCAGAACACTCCGGCCACATCTGCCTACTTGCTGTTCCTGCAACAACCAAGCACACTCTCACTTCAGGGCCTTTACACTTTTGCTCCCTCTACCTTGAATATTCTTTCTCTCATTTCACCTATAGACAGCGTATAAAGTCATCTTAAGCTTTCAAAGAGGCAAATAAACACTCACCATGAACAGCAATTTTTTTTACATAGACTTGACCTTCTTTGTAGTTGTCAAAAGGAAAGATCAAACCTTTGTTTCTCTTTACATTGATCAAAGGTTCTATCGCAACAAGAAGAATTAAATTCTTTTCCGCTTTCTTTGACGCTGGGTCATCCTGCCTCTAAGGAAAGTATATCTCACAAGTTAATTAGCACTTCAACGTCATGTTAATACCATAAAAACAAAGCAATTGTTTTGCATGTATTACCTGGAGAAAATCAATGAGCTGCCCAGCCGCAGATTCAAATAAACTCCATTCCTCATACATGAAAGCTAATTTTATAAATTTCACGGCAGCATTCACAGAAATAAGATTCTTCTTTTTTATAATAAGTTCCAAAAGATGTGCTTTTGGAAAATCAAGTATGCCATCTGCACCAATATTTGACACTAGAAAAGAAAACAGAGGGTCATTTGTGCAAAGAAATATTTACCAAACATTAAATATCAGGCACTTGAGAAACAATGAGGGAAAAAAGCAAACACAACTCTCGCCTTCACAGAACTCACACTCTGGCGGGGAAAACAAGAAATCATAGTGGGCAAGGACTTCCCTGGTGGTCCAGTGGTTAAGATTCTAGGCCTCCGGTGGTAGATACACAGGGTTTACCGTACATTCTACTTTTGGTTGTGTTTGGAAATTTTCATAATAAAGTTTTTTAAAAGAAAAAAAAAAAAAAAAAAGACTCTGTGCCTCCACTTCAGGCGGCTCAGGTTTGATCCCTGGTCTGGGAACTAAGATCCCGCACACTGCACAGCAGCCCAAAACACAATGCATAAATAAAATATAATATAAAAATTCAATTCCTGGGTCAGGAAGATACCCTGGAGAAGGGGTAGGCTACCCACTCCAGTATTCTTAGACTTCCCTTGTGGCTCAGATGGTAAAGAATCCACCTGCAATGCAGGAGACCTGGGTTCAATCCCTGGGTTGGGAAGATCCCCTGGAGAAGGGAAAGGCTACCCACTCCAGTATTCTGGCCTGGAGAATTCCATGGACCATATAGTCCACAGGGTTGCAAAGAGTCAGATACAACTGAATGACTTTCACTTTCTTTCAATATAAAAATAAAATATTTTTTAATAATTTTTTAAAAAATCTAGTAGGCAAACACAGGATGCTCTGGGGACAAATAAGAAGGGCCTCAAACCTAGGTGTGGGGTAGGAGGTTCGGTCAGGAAACATCACCCAAAGAGACGAAGAATGTGGAATCTCAAAAATAGAGAATTAGCAAGAGTAAACTAGCAAAATACACAGCGGGATATTACAGACTAGGAGCTCAGAAAGGAGACCTAAAATAGGGACAGAGCTCCAGAGTCATCACATAGGCACTGTAAGTAAGTGGATCAGCTGTGAGCAATGGAAGGCTGCCAAAAATAGAACAGCAAAGAACCCCAACAAGTAAGAGAAGGGCAGGTGGGGAGAAAAGGCTGCAAAGGAGAGTATTTAAAGAGAAAGAAGGTGTCATCAACAACAACTGCTACAGAAAGCAAAGAAAGGAAAAGCACTGACTTTCAACTGAACAATAAGGAAGTTGTCCACAACATTCTCTGTCCATGACAGCAGACTGCCAAGTGTAAGTAGGAGGGGAAGAATATGGAACAGTGAACAAAGGCAATTCCTTCAACAAATCTGTCTCTAACAAGAGGAAGAAATTTGGGGAGGAAGTTGGATAGGGATGAAGGGGCAATTTGCAGAGATATGGCCCAAAGACCTAAAGGGAAAGAGGAAGAACATCCCTTCCATTTTAATGAGAGACAGTGGAAAGGAAAGGTGCAGATGAAGGTAAATTTTCAGGTGTGGGAGAAGCAAGTCAAAGAAATTCTCCTTTGAGATCTTGTATTTTCCTCGTGAAGAAAAAACGAGACCGAACTGCAGTACAGAGGCTCCTTGCCCTCAGATGGGCACACACATGCACACACATGCACATCTTTACGCTCACTTAGAAGATGACAGGGCTTCCCAGGTGGTGCTAATAGTAAAGAATCCACCTGCCAATGCAGGAGACAGAGGAGATGCGGGTTCAATCCCTGGATAAGGAAGATCAGAGGACAGCAAGGCAACCCACTCCAGTATTCTTGCCTGGAGAATCCCACAGACAGAGGAGCCTGGCGGGCTACAGTGCATAGGGTGCAAAGAGTCAGACAGGTCTGGAGCAACTTAGCACACACAGAAGGTGATGATGATGTCATAAACTATTCTATGAAAATTTGAAAATATAGATAAAATCAAAGTAGTATTTACCAAACAGAAGATTTTTTAAAAGAAAATGAAATTCTAAATCATTTTATATCTATAGAAGAAATGGAATCCATAGCTAAAAACATTTCCATAGAGAAAATTCCAGGTCCAAATGCCTTCACCAGCAAATTCAAACTTTCAGAAAGAAATAACACCAGTCTGACAAAAACTCTTCCAGATAATAGAAAAAGACGGCAGAAAGCTCAACTTTTGTTTGAGGCCGACATGACCTTGAGAGGAAAATCCAAAAAGGACTTTGTAAGAAGAGAAATCTAATTAACAGAAACATTAGCCACTAGGAAGAAAACCAAGAAATATATCAAAAGAATAATTCTCACCTCCAGATTAAGATTATTCCAAAAATATGCAGTGAATATGAAGTGGTTAAAGATTATATAAGTAATCATTGTAACTCACCATATTAATTGAAAAAAGTTCATCCATTTGATGAACTCAATAAATCTCAAAAAACCCAGAAAAAGGTTTTAATAAAATTCAACAACTATTCAGAATTTAAAACCCTTAGCAAACCAAAAATACAAAATAAAACAGAAGCAATATTGTAACAAATTCAATAAAGACTTTAAAAATGTTCTACATCAAAAAAAGAAATCTTTAAGGAAAAAAAGATCAATAAATTGGTATTGGTTTCTTATGTGTCAAATATCATGCTAAAATTTTTGTTATTTATGTTCCACCACAAAATAGTATTTTTATTTTTTATAAAATACTATTTTAATAACTTATTTACTTATTAAAAGTTCTTTTCCTGCCATAAACAGTTCTGAGACAACATCACGAACTTCTACTTCATCTGTAAAAACAGGTCCAGTCTGTAGTATTCGCCGGTTTGAGTCAGAGAGTGCTTCCAAGACAGCCAGAAACCGGGAGGCAGTGCTATCAAACAACTCCTCCAACAGCTTTTCTGTGGCTGTACGCGGCCATGGCATCTGGGGAAAAAAAAAAAAATACAGCCCACTTTTTTAAAGTTCTACAATGTCTGATGGCATAAGGCAAAGATGAGTAAGGTGCGCTTTATTAATGCTAACAGAGAGACTGGTTGGCCTGTCGATGAGACAGCTGCTTCTAGGGTTTCCATTTTTGAGATGTCACTCCAGATTTTATTAAAGTTTATGTTGTGCTACCATTACATCAAAGACTTTGCTTTTTCTTCTTCCAACTACAATTTTATTTTATTTTTAAACTTTAAAAAATTGTATTAGTTTTGCCAAATATCAAAATGAATCCGCCACAGGTACACATGTGTTCCCCATCCTGAACCCTCCTCCCTCCTCCCTCCCCATACCATCCCTCTGGGTCGTCCCAGTGCACTAGCCCCAAGCATCCAGTATCGTGCATTGAACCTGGACTGGCAACTCGTTTCATACATGATATTTTACATGTTTCAATGCCATTCTCCCAAATCTTCCCACCCTCTCCCTCTCCCACAGAGTCCATAAGACTGTTCTATACATCAGTGTCTCTTTTGCTGTCTCGTACACCGGGTTATTGTTACCATCTTTCTAAATTCCATATATATGCATTAGTATACTGTATTGGTGTTTTTCTTTCTGGCTTACTTCACTCTGTATAATAGGCTCCAGTTTCATCCACCTCATTAGAACTGATTCAAATGTATTCTTTTTAATGGCTGAGTAATACTCCATTGTGTATATGTACCACAGCTTTCTTATCCATTCATCTGCTGATGGACATCTAGGTTGCTTCCATGTCCTAACTATTATAAACAGTGCTGCAATGAACATTGGGGTACACGTGTCTCTTTCCCTTCTGGTTTCCTCAGTGTGTATGCCCAGCAGTGGGATTGCTGGATCATAAGGCAGTTCTATTTCCAGTTTTTTAAGGAATCTCCACACTGTTCTCCATAGTGGCTGTACTAGTTTGCATTCCCACCAACAATGTAAGAGGGTTCCCTTTTCTCCACACCCTCTCCAGCATTTATTACTTGTAGACTTTTGGATCGCAGCCATTCTGACTGGTGTGAAATGGTACCTCACAGTAGTTTTGATTTGCATTTCTCTGATAATGAGTGATGTTGAGCATCTTTTCATGTGTTTGTTAGCCATCTGTATGTCTTCTTTGGAGAAATGTCTATTTAGTTCTTTGGCCCATTTTTTGATTGGGTCATTTATTTTTCTGGAGTTGAGCTGTAGGAGTTGCTTGTATATTTTTGAGATTAGTTGTTTGTCAGTTGCTTCATTTGCTATTATTTTCTCCCATTCTGAAGGCTGTCTTTTCACCTTGCTAATAGTTTCCTTTGATGTGCAGAAGCTTTTAAGGTTAATTAGGTCCCATTTGTTCATTTTTGTTTTTATTTCCAATATTCTGGGAGGTGGGTCATAGAGGATCCTGCTGTGATGTATGTCAGAGAGTGTTTTGCTTTTTCTTTATGTTTGTGTTTCCAAGACAGCCTCTAAAGGCCCTTTATTAATAAACAACAGCATTGGTCTCCACATGCTTTGCAGCGACTTAATTACAGCCCTGAGGAAAAACTCGAGTTGCCTGAGAATCTCTCAGGAGAGCTTTTTAGATTCACCAACCAAATCTCCAGACAGTCAGTGAGTCTGGGTGGAGCATTTTTAGAAAACCAGGTGGAAATTCTAATGAAGAATGTCCCCAAACTCAAATTGGAAATAATATTTTATCATATAAGTAACGGGTCTTGTGGCAGCTAACTGTAAAGAAGAGTTGACCAACTGGATACAAAGAAGCAGGTGCCACTCACATCCCCATGTGGATCCCCGGTCACTCTATTTTGTGTCGGCCTGAAAGGATTTCACTCCTGGCAGATGGCCTACCTACACACTTCATTCTTCTCTCTGACTAATGACCTGTTCTCTGTACTTAGATTACCAGGAAATAAGAAAGATAGCTTTAGTTGGCTTTTCTAGAATCCATGTCCAGTTAGTGGGCATCCACATTTCCTATGATTTCCTTGCTTTATTCATCTTCCTGAGGCAAACTGAGGAAGACAGAAAAGCAAAAGCAGAAATAAAGCTGCTTTGGACTATTTTTCTCCAAACACCAACTTCCCTGCTTATTAGAGTCTATGTGTTTTCAACCCTTAGGTTGACTGATATGTTTAAAAAAAAAAAAAAAAACCTCAGTAAATAGACTCATCTGTACTGTTTTTCGAGAAAGGGTGGGTGGAATGAATAGAGAGATTAGGATTGACATACATACACTACTACCGTGAAACTCCAATCCTTTGGCCACCTGATGTGAAGAACTGACTCACTGGAAAAGACCCTGATGCTGGGAAAGATTGAAGGCAGGAGGAGAAGGGGACAACAGAGGATGAGATGGTTGGATGGCATCACTGACTTGATGAACATGAGTTTGAGCAAGCTCCAGGAGTTGGTGATGGACAGGGAAGCCTGGCATGCTATAGTCCATGGGGTCGCGAAGAGTAGGACATGACTGAGTGACTGATTTGAACCGTGTGTAAAATAGATAGCTAGTGGGAAACTGCTATATAATACTGGGAGCTCAGCCCGATGCTCTGTGATGACCTAGAGGGATGGGATGGGGGTGGGGTGGGAGAGAAATCCAAGAGGGAGACGGTAAATATATACATATAGCTGATTCACTTTGCTGTACAGCAGAAATTGATGCAACATTGTAAAGTGATTATACTCCAATTAAAAAGAAAAAAAAACAGTAAAACTTGAACTTCAGGCCTCTTGCTTTACAAACAGAGGTCAGGGTTTCTTCTAAGATATTTGCTATAGGTTAAAACAGAAGTTTAAAAATTTATAGTTAAACAACATAATAAACTTCCTAATAATTAGAAGTATTCAAAATGAAATGGTAAATCCCAGATAGATTACACTGAATTTTGTTTTTTAAAATATTGTAGAGAAACTACAAAAAGTGAACTAGAATATTTATCAGATCTATAGATGAGTAACAAGCAAATGATTTTAAAATAGAAATATTTAAAAGATCTATAAAAAGATTTAAAGCTAATGTAATAAAAATACACTGAATTGTCAAACATGACAAAATATTAATGTCTATAAAAATAATGAGCCCATTCAAATACAACTCAAAAATTAAAATCTCTAGTAGATAAATGGTCAAAGACTGTGAAAGATAATTCACCTAAAAAGAAAATATAAAGAGTAAACACAAATGTAAGGGAAAGCTGGTTGAAAACAATAAAGTTAAAACAAGCCATTTTATGAAACCTTAATTATTTTAAAGATTAAGAAATAATATCAAAATGATAATGGTGAGATTGGCATATGCAGATTGTCACCTTGGAGAACTCATTTCAGAAATTCAATCTGGTAATATACATCAAGAGAAATAAGAGTGTTTGCAACTTTACTCAAATTCTACACCTTAAATTTTATCCACAGGAAACAAAAGAAGGAAAAAATAATATACTTGAGGATGTTGACTACATCAATATTTATAATAGCAAAAGATTGGAAAACAACTAAAATATTAGTAATAAAAAGTACTGGACAAATCTGGTACATGTACTGCTTAGGGTGAAAAGTGACAGTGAAAGTCATTCAGACATTTCTGACTCTTTGCAACCCTGTGGATTATACAGTCCATGGAATTCTCCAGGTCAGAATACTGGAGTGGGTAGCCTTTCCCTTCTCCAGGGGATCTTCCCAACCCAGGAATTGAAACAGGGTCACCTGCATTGCAGGCGGATTCTTTACCAACTGAGCTATGCCTAGAGTATACTAGACATCTTTTCAAATGTCAGGATGGATGAGAAGATGAATGATACAACCCATGCAGTAAGTTCCAATCCTGAATACCATGGCTCCCATGAGATCTATGCCATTAGACTTACTGTGTTAATTTCTCAACATAATACACCTGCCCTGTTCAAGCTCAGTGTCACTGTCTCACTGTGTGCCAAAAGCCTTTGCTTACTTCTGCCTCCAAACTACTATCATGCTCTTGTTCTTTACTTAGAATGTTTTTCCTGTTCTCCCTGTCCAGTCAAATCCTGCTTCTTATTTCAAAGTCATTCAAAAAAGACAGAACAGTGACTCCCATCTTTTCTATGAATATGTGCCACCACTCTTGGACCACAGTAGGCCTTTGACACATGGTTACTAAATGAATGAGTGAAAAATAAATAACAGTAACAGCTAATACTACTAAGGCTCTACCATTTGCCAGGAACATTCTAGGGGTGTTACATGTAACTCATTTAGTCACCACCATTATTTCCTTCTTAATTCTTATCACAGGCTTTAATTTACTTATTTATTCTGTAATTTCTCCACTAGAATGTAACCTCTACATATTTTGTTCACAGAGAAGTTACTTTAAAATATTTATTGAATGAATCACTAAATGGTCAATTATCAGAAGTCTGAATTAATAGTCCTACAAAACAATCCTTTGAGTCAAAATGATTTACTGCAAATTAACAACTGACCTACAAACTCAGAAATTTTTTATAAAATAGATTTAATGCATATTGAAATCATTTTCTTTTGTAGAAACATAATAAAATGATTTCATAAGCATAAAGCAGAACATTCTGCAAAATATGACCCCTGCTCTCTAACAAACACTATAGCATAACTACTTAATGATACCAGATACAGGCTACTCAGCAGCTCATCCAATGGATTATCTACAATTTGGCAGGTTACTACCCTCGACCAGTTAGACACCATGAGTCAGTAAGGGGTACAATTTAAAAGGATGTATGAACTGTATGTCTGGGCTCACCAGTCAATATACCACGGACACTAAGTAGCAATGAAAAGTTACTGTGTCCAAATAATATTTTCATTTAGTATTTGAATTCATTTAAAAGAAAAGAGAAGCCCTCTCAAATGTTTATAAAAAGAAATGAGGAAAGAGAACAGCAGTCATTGGATTATTTAGAATACCCTGGGCTAGAGACCTGGGTTCTGGTTCAAGGGTTGCCAGCAGCTGGCTTAAATACTCTGGGATTTATTTTTCCCATCTGTAATAGAAAAGGACTGACCAAACGATTTCCAAAATCCCTTCCAGGTTCTGAGATTCTACATCTCTTCTGTCAGAAAGTGTTCATATTCTTCCCCTCCACTTTCATTTTCAATCCTTACACAGAAGCTCATAGAAGAGAGTTTACAGCTATCCACAACAGTCACAGGGCACTGCGAAGATATATAGAGCTGGGATTTAAGGAACACTGAGACTCCGAATGGCCAAAGGGAAGACAGTGGGAGAGGGAAAAAGACAGAAGGGAGAAAGGGCAGAAGATCCCACAGGCATATGTATGTCCCACTCTCCTCCCTTAGTGCAATTGGCCAAACATACTTGTGGCCAACAGGGGCTGTGTGAGGGGTTTTGGCTGGTGAGAAAGAAGACTGTAGTCACTTCCATACTGAGTATCACTACCTACGTGAAGTCCTCCACAGCTCCCCTAGGTCCCCTCTGGCAGAACGACCTAGGTCTCCTCTGGCAGAACAACCCAGCAGTTTTCCAAATGAGGACCACCTCTCGATTTGGCCCTGAGCATCAGTCATGAGCAGATAACTATAATAACATTTGACTCCAGTGGGAAATAAGTTTTTGTTTTAAAGCCCCTGAGACATGGGGGTCGTTTACTACTCTAGTGCAACTACATCCTGTTGTTGTTATTTTAGTCACTAAGTTGTGTCCGACTCTGGCTTCTCGGTCCACAGGATTTCCCAGGTAAGAACACTGGAGTGGGTTGCCATTTCCTTCTCCATGGGATCTTCTCTAATCAGGTATCAAACCCGTGTCTCCTGCATTGGCAGGTGGATTCTTTTACCACTGAGCCATGAGGGAAGCCCAACCTACATCCTAAATACTCCAAAGATGAAACCGGAAGTTGATAAGAAAAGGTGCCTCCACTTCCTCTCCATCCTCAACACCTTCAAAACTGACACCGAGTGGTCAAAAGGCTTCTGTGGTCTTACTCAGAAGGCAGTAAATTTGAACCTTTCCCAGGCTTTTCTTCAGCTTCTTGCCCTTTAACATTACAAAACTAGGATTATGCGAAGGTACAAAAGCTCTGAGGAAAGGATGAAACAAGACCATGTCCAAATTAGGAAGACATTCTTCTATTTGCAGGGATTGGGGGCAGGATTTTTTTTACCTGGAGGATAAGAATGTTCTTTACAATGTTTGTTGGTTTCTGCTGTACAACAAGGTGAATCAGCTTTTATACATACATCCCTACCCTCTTGAGCCTCCCTCCAACCCAGCCCCCATCCCATCCCTCTAGGTCATCACAGATAGGGGGCAGGATTTAATATTGAGTGGTGAAAGTGTTAGTTGTAGGCCTGTTTGCAACCCCATTGACTGTAGCCCACTAGGCTCCTCTGTCCATGGGATTTTCCAAGTAAAGAGTACTGGAGTGGGTAGCCATTTCCTTTTCCAAGGGATCTTCCTGACTCAGGGATCAAACTTGGGTCTCCTGCATTGCAGGCAGATTCTACACCATCTGAGCCACCAGGGAAGAATAATGATCAAGCATTAAGGACACAGAGGTATAATATAAACACTGTAGAAATAGTCTGAGATACAGAAGATATTCTGAGACTTACAGTTTGTGCTTCCTTTATGTTAACTCTTATCTTTGGTCTAAAGAAACTTTTGTTTTTTCTTCTAGATTCAAATACTCCTCTTTTGAAGATCATGACTGCCATCTGCCTCAAAAAGAAGAATTACTTATGAAGCATCAATGGGATACACTTCTCAACTACTGATACTAAGTACTTCATCATCTGTAGAGTACAGTGGATTTATCTCATGAAATTTTTATACCTTTATTGTGGCCTCTCTATAATATTCTCTGGATTCTTCCTGTGGTTGTGAGGAACTCATTAATTCCAGTTGCCGTAACTCATCAATTTTAGCTAAAGCACGCCGAGCAAATGCCTACATGCAATTAAAATAAATTCAATTCATAAGACGTTAGAGTACAGTGATTAAAAATGTATCAAGAGAGTATGTTTTACTCTCCCAGACATTTGATTTAATTTGTGAATTAAACTAGGCTGATGCTGACTTTTTCAGAACATAGTGGCTGACCCATCAATCATTTCCTAGAAGCACCACTAATTTCTGTAAACCTAAAGTCAATGAAATGTTGGCTATACTAACTTTAGAATGCAGAAAAGTAAAGAAATTCAAAAAAGTAAGGAAATTCAAATTCTGGGTTACAGAGTAGCTTCTTATAGATGATCACTTCTCCGGTATTGCACATGCATGCACACACACACACATACACCCCTCCTCGGTGCTCTTCTCAAATTCTAACTTTTCCACCAAAACCAGCTGTATTATCTATTCAACTGTACACATTGTCAACTAAATTGTTAGGTCCTTAAAGGGCCTTGTTTTTATATTTCCAGTACCCAACATATAGAAAGTGTTTATTAATATCTGAGGAAAGGAAGAAGGTGGGCTTGCTTATTTAATAAGATCACCATTATTATAATTCTCTATTGCTATGATAGAGATAATAGCAAAATGAGTTTCATTCCTGTCATTTATTTTAGCAGTTCTTTCAAGTATTTTATTTATAATTTATGATTTTTCATGAAGATGTTTCTAGAACATAATAGTAACATAAAGGGTTACACTTTTCAATAAGAAAAAAATTGCAATAGGAATCAAATGGTTAAAACTATGCAAACATGTCTATCCCTGATAAATTTAATAGCTACAGCAATATGCCACCACTAGTACACTAAGACTAACTCTGCATATATGGTGAATAGTTTCTAGAATGTATCCTAGGCAAGAAAAGTATCCCACAAGGACTGAACTAAGCTATTCTCCTGCTGAAATCCAGACCCCACTGCACTCACCAAGTTATGCTCACTGGTGCAGGGATGGGATGGTCCAAAGGAAGGAATGCCTGTCTCTAATTCTTACCGGTCTATTGACAAGCAGAGTACTACATACTATAGTGAGGGTACCAGATTTCATTTGCACAGAGATGTGGCAGAGGTCAATAGAAGCTCCAACCAGTTAAGCTACATTTCAAATATTTAATCAAAAATATATACAGGAAAAGAGGAAAAATAAGAAATAGAGTATACTAAATAAATGGTGGCTGGAAGCAGAGAAAAACAAAACAAACAGATAGTAGACAGCTTGGAACACAAAAACTAAACAGGGAAGGAAAGTGGCTTGCATACAAGAATATAAAGCGGAAGGGAAGATATCAGAGATCTTATTCAGAAAAGAAGCAAAGATGGTGGAAGTGAACAGAGAATAAACGGGGAAGCAGAAAGTAAAAGCAAGAGATTCACAGAATGGAGAAGCCAGGCAAATGTCTGCAAATAAAGCCTGGGACTTGTATCCCTGCTTCATCCCAGTTCTTTGGCTTTTGTTGGTTTGCTTGTTTTCTTGCCACTTATCTAATGAAGAAAATGCTGAATATGTTGTATTTTTAAGTATTAGCATCCTCATAATTAAAAAGTGGCCTGCACGCATGCATGCTAAGTCACTTCAGTGTGTTTGACTCTTTGCAACCCTATGGACTATAGCCCAACAGGCTCTTCTGTCCATGGGATTCTCCAGGCTAGGATACTGGAGTGAGTTGCCACATCCTCCAGGGGATTTTCCCAACCCAGGGATTGAAGCCACATCTCTTACATCTTCTGCATTGTCAGGCAGGTTCTTTACCACTAGTGCCACCTGGGAAGCCCAAAAAGTAGCCTACCTCTCCATGAACACCAGCTTGGCAGTCATAGTAGCACTGGCAGACAGCTGTGTAAAGAGTAGCTCTCCACGTCAAGTACCTGATGGACAGGAGAGGCACTGAAGACTCCATACATATACTGGCCCACAGGAGGTATTCCAAGGCCTAAATCAGAAAGGGCACGATTGAGTGTCTTTTCATTTTAAGGGAATAATGCCAATTTTTATTCAATATAATCAAATGAAGAATGGTGAGCACAAGTCACTGACGCTAAAAATACACAAATAATGAGTCAACTAAAAAATAAGCATTTAAAAGTTAAAGAAGAATTTCAAGAACTCAAAATCTCAAGTTAGCCATTTTACAATGTCTTCCTGCCTAGCTCCTAGAGTCCTATGAACTCAGCTTATTCTTCTTAACATTTACCAAATGTCAACACTAGTCGAGGAGCTAATTATGAAAGGCATGAAAGTGAAAGTGACTCAGTCGTGTTTGACTCTTTGTGACCCCATGGACTATACAGTCCATGAAATTCTCCAGGCCAAAATACTGGAGTGGGTAGCCTTTCCCTTCTCCAGGGGATCTTCCCAACGCAGGGCTTCAACCCAGGTCTCCCACATTGCAAGCAGATTCTTTACCAGCTGAGCTACACAAGGCAAGCCCAAAAGTACTGGAGTGGATAGCCTATCCCTTCTCCAGGGGATCTTCCTGACCCAGGAATCAAACCAGGGTCTCCTGCATTGCAGGAGGATTCTTTACCAGCTGAGCCACAAGGGAAGCCCAAGGAGCTAATTGCAACAATGCAATTGTTATTAGCAACAAATTTCTGTTGATTGATCGACAACAGACCTTCATTGAAAAGTTTCAGTTCCTGATGCTACATATTTCTAGTAATCATAGCATCAAGGGGCTGAGAATCTAATTTCATTCCCTCAACATCACCAGCACCACCACCTGATGTCCCTCACCTTCTCTGCCCACAATCAACAAGGAATGTGCCACGTGGCATAAGAAGACACTTCTAAACATGATCTTCTTTAACCTGAAATGCAATCATTTTGATACACCTCCAGTGCATTTGTTCTAGTTATGCCTTCTAGAACAGCACAAGACCACTCAAGACTCAACTTGAGAATTATACAGCCTTCCAAGAATCTGAAAGCATCTATGCAGGCTGCCGCTCCCCCAGCACTCTCCAGGACTAAGATCCCCAAGCACTTCTATCCTCCCAGGACAAAGCTTCCCTCTCTTACCATGGTATTATTTGAGGTGGCCAATGTCCCTGTACAGTATATGACTAGAGCACAGTAAAATGAAACTCTCACTCTCTGGTTCTGGTCCCTATATCTCTATTAAGTCAACCTGGGGTTGCTTTATTGCTGCTTTAATTGTTTCTGTCATTGTTTGCTAATTTTGCCACACTGTGAACTAAAACAGAATTAACAATTATCAAAATTCTTGAGTTTCACATTATCTGCTGTAAAGAAATCCTATTGTGGATTTTTGCATTCATATAGTTGTGTTTTGCGGGGCGTGGGATTAAATCATGTACAAATTTTTCCCCCTTTATATCCACGTGGCTTTCAAAGCTCTCAGGATTCCTGGTATTCAAAACTTCATACTTCAAAATAAAACTAGCTACAGTTACCAGTTGTTCACATAATATTTGGGTGTGGTCTCAGATTTAGTATAAAAGATCCCACATCACAGATTTTTAGTGCCAGACAGAACCTTAAAAGTAACCTAATCTGACTCCAAGAGGCTAAACTGCTTGGAAGTGACAGAGCTGGGGCTGGAATTCGGGTCTCTGGACTCCTAAGGGCAGCAGGATTGTTCCCACTACACAGGGCAACTTCAATGAATAGAAGAAAAGCCATCATTCCACTGAGGGTTCTGAGAAACCATCATTCAGGTTTCGAAGCTGAAATGCCATTTCAAAAAAAAACTACTTAATTTGATTGCAGCATTTTTTTCTCGACCATAAAAGAAAGAATTATTTCTATTAACAAAAATTTGATGATTTCAACAGGACTAGTCTCTTCATTAAAAGAAAACAGAACAAAACTTTGAAAAATACAAATTTTAGGAGCCTAGCAAGAGCATGGTTAAGGTGTCCAGTAGGAAGAACCACACAAGGATTAACCAGCCGAGCCACAAGATGGCAGTGCAGCGTCACTTATTTCAGTTCTCAGCCTTTGAGGGGAGCAAAGAGAGGCACTTTAAAGTCTGGACTTGAACTTTATGTGATGGTCTGTGGAAGAATCTGACAACCATCGTTCACGCATCGGCTCTGGCCTCAGCTACATCTCTGACTATCCTAACTAGATATGCAACCCTTCCAAGCCTCAGCTTCCTCATCTGTAAGACATAAGTGATAACGCTACCTTCTCCAAGTGCTGGTGAGAATTCAACGAGTAATATGTGAAAATGGCTTAGAAGCATACCTGAGAGATGGTAAGCATTCATTCAACAAAGGACAGTGATGATAGTCTTAAGGTCTCACCC
Organism: Bos javanicus; assembly: GCF_032452875.1. Lineage (NCBI taxonomy): Eukaryota > Metazoa > Chordata > Mammalia > Artiodactyla > Bovidae > Bos > Bos javanicus. The sequence continues at coordinate 61,270,031 of NC_083872.1, read as the reverse complement.
TCGTAAGACTACCAAGGCATTATTGTGTACACAGAGCCCTTCACACAGCACTTAACGCATAGTAGGGATTCGATAAATATTCAATAATAACAAGTGGTAATCATAATTACCAAATCCTGTAGGAATAGGAGTTTAGATTGCTCTGGGGTGACACCACTAAAAACCTAAGGACCCCATGTCTGTTTCTCCTTCTGTTTTGGACTGTAATGGACTTGAACTCTAAAGTAGCTACAAAATCAGGAGGATTCAGATGGGGCCGGACTGCCAAGGGCCTGTCCCCATTAAATGGACCCATCGAGTCCATGTAGAGTCTCAGCTCAGGAGTTGACTCATCAGCTGAGGGTTTGTGAGTTTCAGGGTAAAAAATTAATTTCCTTGAATCTTATTACACTGAACATACATTGAAAGAATTCCAGCCTGATCTGCAAGTGCCAATTGTGCAGCCACCCACCATCTCAAAATTCTTGCATTCCTCACTCCCCCGACTCCCACTCCACAGACTGGGTCTATGAAATGATCCTCCTTCGGGCCTTCCTTATTCTGTCAATGAGAAACTCACATTATATGAGGGGGAGAGAAGAAATCTTACACAGAATATAAATAAGGAATTATTTTAAGATGGCTATCACGTTAAATCAAAATTCCCTCAGCATTAGCAAGTACAAACACCAACAGTTAAATGTTGGCACAGACATCTCTGCCCTTCAAAGCCTTGCCAGACGAATGTTATAAGCAGACCAAACTATGGTGATTCTGTGGAGCAGTTATTTGTTGCCACAGCAAGCACAACAGGAGATTTCCTAAATTCCTTTCAGGAAATCATCTGGAACTGAATAGAGAATCATTGGAATAGTCTCTAGGCCAAATTTACATTAAGCATGGTACAGCCTCTCCTTGTTTTAATTCACACTCAAAATGCTGGCATAGAGTTTGTTAAGTCACTGTCAGTAATAGAGCTTTTAAATGCAAGGAACAAAACAGAGAGAGAGAACACACAATTAATGCTATCCATTGAGCATGCAAATATCTTGGCATCTGTTTTTTTAAGTGTTGTCAGTTTTTAAGATACTTGGCTATGTTTTGAGGAAATAAGGAAAATAATATCTGTCCCGAGTGTCCAAATATTCAGAGCAAGTTTTTACATACAATAGAGAAGACTCATGGAGAAGGCAATGGCAGCAGCAGCAGAGAAGACTCAAATAGCAATGCTGCAAATGCCAGCAACAACTCAAGCATGGTCTCGAGGACAGAATGTTGTCCTTTCTTGGCCTACATTCCAATGACTGAATAGTGAACACAGGGAATAAATATGTCTCCTGCAGACAAAGGTGCTACCAACATGGTAAGGAAGTCAACAGAAGCCATTCCCTCCAGCTAAAACTAAGCAGTGAGTACTGGTCAGTGCGAATCTTACTAAAAAATAACGTCAGCTCATGACTTACATAGCTGAGGTGTTTGTTCACCCATCGAGTATCTGGGCCATTGGTACAGGACAAGTTCTTCAAGCAAATGTGGTCCGAGCTCCACAGCAAGTAACCCACAGGCTAACCATAGTTGACCATCCAAACTACAATACTTTTAAAAGTAAAAGTGAGCACTATTAATAATTACTCCAGGACAGCAGGCATAAACCAGGACTGTCCTGGACAAGCTAGAATGAATGGCTACCCTGCTGCTACTGCTAAGTCGATTCAGTCGTGTCCGACTCCGTGCTACCCCATAGACGGCAGCCCATCAGGCTCCCCCGTCCCTGGGATTCTCCAGGCAAGAACACTGGAGTGGGTTGCCATTTCCTTCTCCAATGCATGAAAGTGAAAAGTGAAAGTGAAGTCGCTCGGTCGTGTCCGACTCTTAGGGACCCCACGGACTGCAGCCTACCAGGCTCCTCCATCCATGGGGTTTTCCAGGCAAGAGTACTGGAGTGGGGTGCCATTGCCTTCTCCACAATATGATACTGAATATCCATCTAATAACTATATCACCCCACTCCAGTACTCTTGCCTGGAAAATCCCATGGATGGAGGAGCCTGTTAGGCTGCAATCCGTGGGGTCCCTAAGAGTCGGACACGACCGAGCGACTTCACTTTCACTTTTCACTTTCATGCATTGGAGAAGGAAATGGCAACCCACTCCAGTGTTCTTGCCTGGAGAATCCCAGGGACGGGGAGACTGGTGGGCTGCCGTCTGTGGGGTCACACGGAGTTGGACACGACTAAAGTGACTTCGCAGCAGCAGCAGCAGTATCATATTGACAAGTTACAACTAATCTGAAAGACTGAGGGACCCTGGAGAAATATCTATCCATTTGGGAAATTCTTTCTTTTCATGAATACTTTAACTGTTTACATTTTTATTTATGATCATGTTAAAGGAAAACTAAAAACAGTATACCTAGTAATACAAATACAGCCACTAACTTTTGTGATACTAAGTCATTAAATTTTCTTTGTTTAGCATTCAATGCTAACAAAAGTCTTAAGAAAACCAGGAAATACAGGGGAAGATATTCTGACAGTAAATTTCATACCTTGGAAGAATGACCTCTGATCATCAATTTTCTGCAAATAGTGTAAATGTAAATGGTACCTAGATGGAGAAAAAGATTAGTATGTTTTATAGTCACATGACAGAACTTTACATTCCACACTCTGTAGTTTAAGTTGGTAGTTCTCAAAACAAATGACTCTCTTATAAGAAAATCTGATAATGACCAAAGTTATAATCATTATAAAACTTTTTATAACTTGCAGCTAAATTTTTAAAAGAATTAATATGACCATATTTTTAAAATGTTAACACAGGAAACTTAGTCTTACTTTAAAGGCATTTTAAAGTACTGGTCAGTAAGAAGTGAAAGTGAAGTCGCTCAGTTGTGTCCAACTCTTTGGGACCCCATGGCTTCTCAGTCCATGGGATTTTCCAGGCAGGAGTACTGGAGTGGGTTGCCACTTCCTTCTCCAGGGGATCCCTGGATCCAGGGATCGAACCTGGGTCTCCCGCATTGTAGGCAAATGCTTTACCCTCTGAGCCACCAGGGAAACCCAACCCTTACTATAAAACAAAGCCAGCTCATGACTGGAACACAGCTGAGGTATTTGTTTAGCCAACTAGTATCAGGGCCATAAGTTACAGTCCAAGCTCTTCCAGTAAAATGCAGATCAAGCTCCATAGTAAGACATAAGTTTAAGTTTTGAAATATACTGAACAAAAGGACATTTTAATAGCATAATGTATATACTTTGTGGTTTTATTAATTCATATAAAATTTTATTGGTTCCCATGGTTTCCTCACAGTTGCATAACTAAAGATTTATCTCCAAATAAGACTAGGATACATATTTAATCATATAGCACAATACTCAACAAAGAAACTCATAACTTAAAACCATAATGCATAATAGGTTACATTATATTCACTTGCTGTTTCATATAATATCTACCCCATTATTAAGTACGTCCCATAAGCACTCTGATGAAAAATGCCATTTCCAACTCCTATGTAAGATCATTCAAGTACGATCATTTTTAAAATCAGGCCAATAATTAAATGAAGATAGACAGCTCATTTCATAGCAGCATTTGGAGGACAAGTGGAGAATGGCATCACCGTATATCTTTCTATATAGAAAACATATTATCAGGCTATAAACATAACCCAAAAGACAGTATGCTGCTGCTGCTAAGTCACTTCAGAAAGACAGTATAGCATGCTTTAAAAAGGCATTTAATTATAATGGCAAGCAATCTAAATATTTCCCATAAAATATCTGATCTAAAATTCATAAGCGCCACAATTCAACAATTACAAATCCTATGTTCACTTTTAAACTTAAAAAGCTTCTAAGAAAATAGCACCTGCTTCAAAACACACATCCCTTGATTACAATACACCTGCAGGCATAATAAATATGACACAAATCAGTGACCAAAATATACTGAATAAAATCTTAAATACTTAAACAACCATAAAGTTCACAGAGAATGCAATTAAGTCCTTCACATTCAGAGCCTCAGCATTCTTAATGTGCCTGCTCTCATGACGTAGAATTGTTTATCTGCAGTAAGATCCAGTAGGGAAAAATTCCTCAGCTAGTAAGAGCTCAGGCTCAGCATTCTTAACTTGGCTTTGTTGACCTGATCTGTATAACTGTGTTACTTAGGAAAAAAATCACCTAGTGAGGATATGCATAGGAGACATGTAACTCTTCACAAAACACATGACTCAGGTGTGAGCAGGGAACTCAAGACAAACATTCAGCAATGGGAACTGGGGGACTTCAGAAAGCCTCAGGAGACCACCCTCAAGAATAACAAGGGCCCTTGGTACTTCAAAGATGTACCTTTAATCTTTGCACCCCTAGTGCACCCTGACCATAATGGAATTCTTCCCTGATGGTTCAGGATATTGGCATGGCTTACAGATTCCACCGCAGAAGCCCACTGGACAGAGTAAATGGTTCAAAATGGAACACAGACTGAATCTTTATGATCTCAGAATGCCTCTGGAACTTAGTTTGATGTTTTAACCAAATCCCTGATACAGAGTGACTTGTGACAAGTGATTCCTTGACATGTGACTCCTTTTCATCAAAGACAGTCACCACCAAAATAATCTATTTGAAGGCTTAAATGATTTGTGTTCAGGTTAGTTGGGAAGTCAGATATTATCCAATATTATCCAATATTCATTTACCCAGTTAGATTTTGTGAAAGAACCAAGATTGATTAAATAACTTAAGAAACCAACTCTTATAATTGTATAATAGTCAATTAAAGAGTGTTAATATTTAGCAGGAAAGTTCGAATGTATTTTAAGAAATTGACTGGGCAGGTCATTTTTTCACAATTCAAATTCCAAAGTTTTAAAACTACAAGGCCTTTGCACTTGCTAATCTCCCAGTCGGAATGCCCTTGCCCTGAATGCTCAGATGTCTCAGCCAGGTGTTTGTTCAAATCTCCAGTGAGGTCTACCCTGACCATTCTATTTAAAATTGCAGCCCAGGCCCCAGACCAGCCATCACTCTCACTAATCCCTTTCTAGACTTTATTTCCCTCCATAGCGCTCATCATCAGGGGCTTTCCAGGTGGCTCAGTGGTAAAAGAATCTGCCTGCCAATGCAAGAGATGAAGGTTTGATCCCTGGGTCGAGAAGATCTCCTGGAAAAGGAAATGGCAACCCACTCCTATACTCTTGACTGGGAAGTCCAATGGAAGAGGAGACTGGTGGGCTGCAGTCCATGGGGTTGCAAAAAAGTCAGACATGACTAACGATACACACAGATAGTCCTCATCACCACCTGACACATCACTTAGTTTTGACTTGTTTATCATCTCTCTGAAGTACTATGGCAGCATGAGAAATAGGGTTTTTGTGTGTTGTCCACTTCTGTATCCCTAACACCTGGAACAATGCCTGCCACTTAAGTTTGAGATGAATTAATTAAAACAGGGATGGCAACTAATGACACTAAGCGCATGTATCTCCCACAATCCAGCAACCACTCCAGGGCACACGTCCCAGAAAACTCTCACACGGGTCTACAAGAGGACCGATGTGAGGATACTCACTACAGAATTATCTGTGAGGTCAGAGAAGCAGGGCAAACGAGGTGCCCATCCTTATTATGGGTCTCTGCCGAATACAATTCAGCAGGCAGTTAACAAACCAGGTTTACATATAGGAACATGGCTAGATTCTAAAACCATAGAGTTGAGCAGGAAAATATTTAGGAAACAGGATAAAATCTAGAACATGATGCCAAAGAAAAAGCACCCAGCAGAATAAAGGATGTGGAAGACACAGGGATTGTCCTTTTTAAAAAGAAAATGGGAGGGGGGTGGTTTTGTGGGAATCTTTGAAGGATTTCTGATAGGGAGTCACACTGCATCATCTCCACCCCTTAAGCTGAGCCTGACCCCAGGGCCCAACCATCAGGTTGGGTATCACCCTTTCTTGAGCACAGAAGCTCTGCTCTGGCCCAGTCCCTGCCAAGATGCATGAGCAATTCACCCAGAGACATGGCCCTGGCAACTCTGATGATGATGGGATGCAAAAGTTTAACAATCACTGACCTGAAAAATATCTCCCAGAGACACTCTCATCTCAGTAGCAAATGTAAGGTCTGATTACAGTCAAAATGTCAAAAAAAATTATTTGGGGACAGTGAAGAAGGAAAAGACTAGGAAACATACTGTCAGCTACCATGGATGAGAGGAAATCCAATATGCTTTCTTTCAAGTTGTTTTGCCCTCATCTTGTAAACTCAGAACAGACTGTCATTCTTTTTCTTACAAGAATATGTGATCCAGAGAACAATATTATAGGTTACTCCTTATAACTTCAAATTGTAACTTTAAAGAGAATTTAAATTGAATTTAAATTGTAACTCTTAAAAGAAAAAAAAGGTTACCTTTTTATAAGATTTAGATAAGATTCATTTTATGAGACATACATAATGCATACATACGTCTATCTATATAACGCATATATGTGTATATAAATAAACCATATACACATATACATGCACATTCTCAGAGTTCCTCACTCAAAAACAAGTAGGAGGAGAAGGTTGATATGTAGGAAGCCCTAGTCACTGGCCAAAATATTTGAGGAGAGGACCGATAAGTAGATGATGCTTAGAAATAATCTAACCTGCAAGGGCCCTCTGATCCTTCTCCACTTAGATTTATTTGGCCAAAAAGTTTGTTCAGGCTTTTCTGTAAGATGTTATAGAAGAACATGAATGAACTTTTGGCCAACCCAATATCGACTTACTAACTGTGGCCCCGTATTTTGTTTATATGTGAAACTGATTCTCTCCACAGCTCTGATCCTCCCTTGAGCAGAAAATCCACACACTTGCTGTATGAGTCCCTGCTGGTAAGGACAAACTAAAATGTGATAAAAATGTAACAAAGCCCACCACTGTCCTCTTATGAAATGAACATTATCTAAATCACAAGGTAATCAAGTCACCATCGAACTTGGCAATTAAATGACTTCCTGAAAGACACAATGAAAAATAAAATATTGAACACTGATATATACCATTGAAGATAATCCAGCACAGGTGCTCCTGTGGCAAAGCCACCTGCATGATGAGCCTGAAGGAGGACAAGATTTGCAGACAGTGGGTCACAGATTCTTTATTCTGCAGGTTCACATCACTGTCACAGACCAGCTGGTAGTTGCAAATATTTTTGCCATTTAAAGCATGAAACTGAAACATATGAGACAAAAAGAATATAAATAATGCTTACACAACTTAGGAAAGCACCTCTTAAAATGCAAAAAACTAAAATGAAAACAAATTATGCATAACTAACTCAATAGATCAGTAGAGTACAGGAGACTGAATGTTTGTGTCCTTCCAAAATGTATATGTTGAAACCTCACCAGCTGCCATATGAGAACATAGCGGGAAAGCAGGCCCTCACCAGACAGAGTCTTCCAGCCCCCCTGATCTTGGACTCACCAGTCTCCAGAACCACGAGCAATAAATGTTGTTTAAGCCATCCAATCTCTGGATTTTGGCTATAGCAGCCTTAGTGGACTAACACATGGGAAGAAACTTGGTAAAATAAGTTTATTCAAACCATCGATTTAGTTAAGATCATCTTTCTTTAGTCAAAAAAAAAAGTCTTACTTCCAAGAATATAGGATTGAAACAATTTTTAAAAGTCTCCCTAATGGTATGTTAACATATTAATTCAGATGTTATGTATGTACACAATTCTGTCGGCAAATGTTTGTTGAGCACCTCTGTTTGCCACACTCTGCTAAGCAACAGGGAGTCAAAGATGAGGAAGACAAGGCTCTTGACAGAGGAAAAACCCTTCCAGGCACACACAGTGTTAGGGATGCTTAAGGTGACTGCTGTGGTCACTGAGCTGAAAGTCTTTTTTAAAGTTGGGTAAGAAGGTTTAAGACAAATTGAGCTATAGAAGTGGTCCATGGTTAGAACATGGACACCATTCCAAAGAATGTGGACTAGTATTTGATTTACACTTTTTAGAAATGAATTCTGACAAAAGTATGAAAGATGCAAAGCAGATGGGGGACAAAGCTACATGCAAGAGGCTAGCAGAGATCAAAGGCTTCTGAGGTTGTCCAGAGACAAAAGGGCCCTGAAATGGGGCTCTGAAAGTGGGGATGAAGAGAAAAGAAAGAGCTAAGTCTTATCTAAGATCCATGACATTTAGTGACCAATTAGAAGTGAGAGGTAAGAGAGAGGAAGAGGCTTGCAATGGTTTCCTGCTTGGGTGATGGACTGGAGCCAATTATTGGAGAAAAGATGTTTGTTCAATTTGGGACATGTTGATTATGAGATTATGATGTTACCTCGATAGATGGGGAGTTCAGGAGAGTGATTTTGGCTAGAGAAACATCAGAACTACTAAAGCTGTGCGAGTGTACACTTATAATAACACAAATGAGCCTTATTCTACCAGGCAGATTGTCTGCTTGGATAAATGTATTTCTAGCCACCATGAAACTGACTTCACAGCTAGGGAGGTTGAGTCTAAGCATGATAATACAATAGTATAAGAGATATGGAGGCCTGGGCCAGGGTAGTAGGGGGTGGGGGGGCTCAAAAGTTCCAATTTTTCATTCAGCACTCTTCCCAATGGGGCACTGAGATATTACAATTTATAAGAAATATATATTTGGTCACGCAGATGGCCAAAATATGTTTCTCATATATGTTTGTTCTTCATCCACAGTTTCTAGCTCACAAGCCCCCCAAACCCTTGGAATTGTTTTAAGTGTTGAGAGTGACAAAGATCTTTGGCTATGTTAATGAGGTGACTTTTGGAAAGTGGCTAAGGATGGAGGTTAAGTTGCCAATGGAGCCAACCATGTGATTAGAGGTTTAGCACTTTCAGTCCCACCCCCTGACCTCCAGGGAAGGGAACAGGGGCTGGAAGTTGAATCTACAACCAATGGCCAATAATTCAATCAATCCCAATTATGCAATGAAGCCTCTCTTAGACTTTAAGGAGACCAAACCAGTCAATCCTAAAGGAAATCAACCCTGAATATTCATTGGAAGGACTGTTGCTGAAGCTCCAACACTTTGGCCACCTGATGGGAAGAGCTGACTCACTGGAAAAGACCCTGATGATGGGAAACATTAAAGGCAAAAGAAGAGGCAGCAAAGGATGAGATGGTTATATAGCATCACTGACTCAATGGACATAAATTTGAGCAAACTACAGGAGACAGTGGAAGACAGGAGAGTCTGGCATAATACAGTCCGTGAGGTCTTAAAGAATTGGACATGGCTTGGTGACCGAACAACAACAATGAAGCCTGCGTAAAAACCCAAAAGGATGGTGTTTGGGAAGTTTCCAAGATGATGAACACATGGAGGTGCTGGGAGTGGGGTGCCCACAGGGGCCATGGAAGCACTACGCCCTTTCCCCATGCCTTGTTCTATGTATCTCTTCCCTCTAGTTCCTGAGTTACATTATGTCCGTTTATAATAAACCTGTAATCTAATAACTAAAATGTTTTCACAAGTGCCATGAGCCACTACAGCAAATTATTGAACCCAAGGATGGGTCGTAGGAACCTCTGAGGTAACAACTGGAGCTTGCAACTGGCATCTGAAGTGAGTATGGGATGTGGTGGAATGGGGAGTGGTCTTGTAAGACTGAACCCTTAACCTGTGGAATCTGACTCCATCTCCTCATAGAGTCAGAATAGAGTTGAGCTGTAGGACAATCAGCTAGTGTTCCAAGAATTATTTCTTGGTATCAGGATCCCTACCCCTCCCCTCCATATTAAGCACTAACTCACATTGCCCAGTATTCTCATTCATGCACTTGTGTCACAGGCAAACTAAATGTGCCTTCAAACATGCTTCAGCATTTCTGCTTATTAAACCACATGTTGTTTTCAAGACCTAGAACAATCATTAAGTTTGGAATAACACAGCCTCGGATTCAGATGAATTAGGGTTCAAACACCAACTGTGTCTATTGCTTAAAACAACTAGGTTTTTTACTCTCCAAAAAGCCTCAGTTTCTTATCTGTAAAAGAGGCATAATCGTACCCATCTCTTAGGACTGCAATGAGGCTGCAAGATAACAGTTCATATAAAGCATTTAGAAGACTACCTAGCACATGATAACTGCTCAACCAGTGACTCATCGGTAGCAATTAACATAATAATGCTGGTATACTAGAAAAAAGCATATTTTTTTTCATATCAAAAGATCTATGTTTCCTCTCCAGAGTCACTAGTTATTATACTGTGTGATTAGCTTTCTTTTTCTCTCTTATACAATAGGGATAATAACAGTATCTAACTCATAGAGTTATTGTAAGGAGCCAATGTTTTCCAAAGTACTTTGAAGAGTAAAAGCATTCTACCAATATTAGTTATAATAATAATAAAACTGCCTACTGGATGAATAAGCGATTATAGTGACGAAATCTCCAAAGCATCTTTACAAAAGTTAATAAGTGCACTTTCTCATCCAGCACAGAAAGTATTTATTAAGCAACTTATAGTACACAGGTAAATACCACGCTAGGCAAATGAAAGACACTGAGAAGCTGTCAGCTAAAGGACAGACTGTTGCATAGCTAATATAAACGGTAGCTATTTTAGCTACCACTTTCATCTTACTGTATGTGCTGCAGTTTTGTCTCCAAAGCCTTTTGGGAAAAAGACAGTTTTGAATTGATTCACGTCTGCTTTATTCTCATCAAAGCTGATGCTGAACTCCTGAAGATATCTGCCATAGCACTGTAAAAGGGCCAATTTATATTCCTGAAATAAAAAAAAAAAGGGCTCGATGAAGGTTTTAAAATACCATTTTTCTTATCATTATTAAAATTAGGTGATATTGGGTTTCCCAGGTGGCGCTAGTGCTAAAGAACCCACTGCCAATGCAGGAAACAGAAGAGACGTGGGTTTGATCCCTGGGGTCGAAAAGATCCCCCAGAGGAGGGAATGGCAACCCATTCAGGTATTTTTGCCTGGAGAATCCCATGGACAGAGGAGCCTGGCAGGGTCACAAAGACGCAGACATGACTGAAGCAACTTAGCACACCCAACGTTCATATTATTCTCAATGATGGCAATGTTGATAATTACTATGATCACCATTACTTCCACCATGACATCATTACTAACATTATCACAACTATTTCCAAACACACACGTAACAGACACTGTTCTTGGCAATGCATGTGCATTATTTAATTCTCCTCACAACAAACCAATTGTGACATGAGACTTCAAAGACGGGGATACTCCCCAGGGCATTGTGTGTGGCAATACCTGGATATACTCAAAATCCAACAGGTTCAGCCTCAACAGAGGATAGTAATCCACCAACTCAATCACAGAGGTGGAGGAGCTGTTTAACCAGCCTTGCTTCTCTGATACCTCCTAAGCTCCAAAAAAGAAAGGACAGGTTGGGGAGGGCAGCTAGGGAGAGGAGAAAAAATGGGGGTGGGTAGAGAAAAGAAGGAAGAGGAAAAAAAGGAAGGGAGGAAAGAAAGAAAGGAGAAGAGAAGAGAAGATTGCAGGTGATGAGCTGGCTCTTTCATGTCCCATTTCTGAAGTTGCATCAGGACCAATCAGTCTGTGCTGTTGGTAGTTAAGGATTCTCGTCAGTTCTGATGCATGCTTAGTTTCCCATTACAAAGTCAGATGCCTCATTTCTGAAGCCCACAGGGCACAGCTGACCCAGAGAGTTTCAGGGCGGTGGATGCCAGCAAGGCTCCATAGATGAGTCAGCTACAGCCCTTCCTCTGCTTCTTCCCATGCCACTGTGTTTCCAGGAAGAGCAGCTGCCCTGGGTGTGAACTGCCTCTTGGGTTACCTTGCCCCTCCACAGATTCAGAGTTAAAATGCTCTTTTGTTCCTATTTCTATTGACTTGTTTGTCACTTACTCACTAATTAATTCTGAATCTTTTCCATTCTAACTTGATTCACATAATGAATTCAAATCTAGGTTCAAAACAAGAGTAGTCCAACAAGATGAGCTTTACTGTAACTAAAATAAAAATAGATTCTAGAAACCAAAGTAACCACTCAAGTTTGTTTCCAGGGTTATAAATACCTTTACCGGCCCACTTTCCCATCAGTGAAAAGTATTTAAAACATTCTGTTTCTTTAGTAAATCTTTTAGATAGTCTACCTGAAATACTCTGAATTCTTGGCCAATACCCATTATCAACTTGCTTTATCAACTTCTAACATGTTCCTTCTTCCTCCCTCCACCCATCTGGATACTCCTGAAACAACCTCAGACCGTGTTGTGTATCACCAGCTCCTTATTATGGAATTCTACAGGCAAGAATACTGGAGTGGGGTGCCATTTCTTTCTCCAGGGGATCTTCCTGACCCAAGTATTAAACCCAGGTCTCCAGCATTGCAGGCAGATTCCTTACCATACGAACTACCAGGGAAGCCTCATTATATTGAGAAGACGCATAAAAACAAAGAGCCGGGCACTCGTCTAATTCTTGTGAAAACTGTTATTCCATTTCACATGAATATAGCTTACAAGTTGGATCTCACTTGGTTTCTTTTTCTGTAGTTTCCCAAACTCTGTATTTTCAAGTCTCTAAGAACCATGGTCCAATTACATGGAGCTGAGAGGATTCTTTAATTTGGGCAGCTGAAAATAGATCTTAGTGCTCCCTTATGCAAGTTCCTCTGCATCTTTGCCTCCATTCGGTAAATTTCCAAAAAGATTCAAGCCCAGAAAATAGAAATGGAGGAGGAAAATGAAGCTGAGAAACTGTAGACTTAGAAGATTTGAAACTGTGCCTCCAAAGAGGTAAGAGAAGCTCATAACAAAATAGAAATTCATGAGCTTGTCTTACAGAACAACAGATAAGGGAAGAGTTTGTTAAAACCCCTTGGTTTGTAAACTACCTTCACTGATTAAGGTAGCTTTAGTTATTTTTTTCTCTTTCTTTTTCTTTCCTTAATTGTGTACCTTCCCACCTTCATGGCAGAAAGCGAAGAACTAAAGAGCCTCTCGATGAAAGTGAAAGAGGAGAGTGAAAAAGTTGACTTAAAAGTCAAAATTCAAAAAACAAAGATCATGGCATCTGGTCCCATCACTTCATGGGCAAATAGATGGGTAAACAATGGAAACATTGTGATAGACTTTATTTTGAGGGGGTCCAAAATCACAGCAGATGGTGACTGCAGCCATGAAATTAAAATACCCTTGCTCCTTGGAAGAAAAGCTATGACCCATCTGGACAGCATATTAAGAAGCATAGACATTACTTTGCCAACAAAAGTCATTTAGTCAGAGCTGTGGTTTTTCCAGTAGTCATATATGAATGTGAGAGTTGGACTACAAAGAAAGCTGAGCACCGAAGAATTGATGTTTTTAAACTGTCGTATTGGAGAAGACTTTTGAGAGTCCCTTGAACTGCAAGGAGATCCAACCAGTCCATCCTAAAGGAAATCTGTCCTGAATATTCATTGGAAGGACTGATAGTGAAGCTGAAATCCAATACTTTGGTCACCTAATGGGAATAACTGACTCACTGGAAAAGACCCTGATGCTGGGAAAGATTGGAGGCAGGAGGAGAATGGAACAGAGGATGAGATGGTTGGATGGCATCACTGACTTGATGGACATGAGTTTGAGCAAGCTCTGGGAGTTGGTGATGGACAGGGAAGTCTGGGGTGCTACAGTCCATGGGGTCGCAGAGTCAGACACAACTGAGCAACTGAACTGAATGGACAGCTTCAGGCTGTCCAGTTGTTTTACAGGAACTAGAGTCAGCTCTTGCCTAGAGCCAACCAACAGGGGGAAGGTTGGGACCCCCAACCCTAAAATTAGGCCTGCCCAGGCATCTCTTGACCAGTCCTTTTGACGTCAGAGGCTGAAAAGCTCTGGGCTCCCATCAGGCTATGCACCCCCATTTTGAATACACACATAACCCAGGTGCACCTGTGCAGAACTCCAACTACCTCCCTCACCTTTCCCCCTACCTCCAATCACCTTTCCCTGAGCCTAAGATCACACTGTTGATATCTCATAAATATCCCAACTCCCTCGCTTTCCAGGAGGCAGATCTGAGACTTATTCCTCGCCTGGTTGCCTTGTGAATAAACTGTTTCTCTGCTGCAAACCTCAGCGGCTCAGTACTTGGCTCGCTTCATGTCAGGAAAACAGACCTGGCTTGGTAACAGACAGAATACCTCCCATGTCTGGCCTAAAATCACTTTGTATAAAATAACACTTGGTCCAAGGAGCCTATTAATACACGTGCCAAAGATATCATATTTAACTTGGAATAATTTGGGCCCAAGCCAGAGGTTATGGGGAAAAATTCACATTTTCATTAACTGAAAACCCAGCCTCAGTGTGGTCTTATCAAACCAAATCCATGAGTCCGCAGCAATCCAAGACCCGGGCATTGATAATGGAACTAGAAATAAGGCAGGAACTCAGTTGGAATACAACACTGAGTAAGAACTGGGGCCTGTATGGAATGACTTCTGCAATTACATATGGCAAAGTGTTGAGAAGGAGCTGAAGGTCATTGAAACAAGGCACCTGGAAGCAAGCAACACAGCAGCAAGGCCCTGCAAGGGCTGTGGGCAAGGTCAGCCATGTGAAAAACAACAGGAAGTGGTGTCTGGGCTCCTTTGTATGAGGTAGGAACATGATGACTCAGCATTTCCTGTTGGGCGCCTACCACACCCTCTGCTAACTATGGGCTGTGCTCCTGCTCAGCCTCAGCCAACTGTCTTTCTGTTCAGGAACCTCTCACCTCTGGAGAATCCCAACTACAAAATTTTAAAGTGAACACTTTTTCTGTCACTGTGCCTCATTAAAATTTTTACATATCCCCTTGGATTTTTCCAACAACAAAAAATCAAATCGTGTAAAAGAGGAATGCTATCCAATAATAATAATAATTAGCCAAATGAGTTTCATTTGGGCTCTTTTTACTCCAGAGGTACTTACTTTCATTTCACAAAGGCTATCTCCAACCTTCAGAAGCTTCTCGTTGTAATAGGCAGCTGGCAGCCGGGGGGCGTATTTGGTCCAGATATTAAACAGAGAGGTGGCACTGTAAAAATTATAAAATAAAACGATATCTTCAAAGTCAGCAGGAAGCCTAAATTAATTGGCAAGCAATCCTTAAAAACTTACCTTGTGCTAAGTCTTCTTTTTTTAACTTTTTATTTTGTATTGCTGCTGCTGCTGCTGCTAAGTCGCTTCAGTTGTGTCCGACTCTGTGCGACCCCATAGACGACAACAATGCTATGACAGTTTCAGGTGAACGGGGAAGGGACTCAGCCATACAGATACATGTATCCATTCTCCCCCACACTCCCCTCCCATCCAGGCTGCCCCATAACATTGAGCAGAGTTCCCTGTGCTGTACAGTAGGTCCTTGTTGGTTATCCGTTTTAAATATAGCAGTGTGTACATGTCCATCCCAGACTCTCAAACTATCCCTTCCCCCCATCCTTCCTCTCTTGTGCTTTCCAATGTGCCATACTGTCAATGTCTAATTATTGATAAATGTAATTACGGTTATAGTATTATTTCCTTTGTACCAAGCACTGACAGCTCTTAATGTGCATTTTTAATTATTTTAAAATTTTAATATTTTTATTGAGATATAGTTTGTTTCAGATGTACTACATTGTGATTTAGTAGTTTGTACCTCTTAATCCCCTACCTCTATCTTGCCCCTCACACCTTCCCTCTCCCCACTGGTAACCACTAGTTTGTTCTCTATGTCTGTGAGTCTGTTTCTTTGTTATTATAGTTACTAGTTTGTTGTATTTTTTAGATTCCACATATAAGTGATATCATAAAGTATTTGTCTTTCTCTGGCTGACTTCTTTCACCTGGCAAAATGATGCCCTCCAAGTCTATCCACGTTGTTGCAAATGGCAAGATTTCATTCTTTTTTATGGCTGAGTAATATTCCTGTGTGTGTATGTGTGTATGTGTGTGTGTGTGTGTGTGTGTGTGTGTGTTCATGTGTGTATCACATCTTCTTTATCCATTCATCTCTTGAAGGACACTTAGGTTGCTTCCATATCTTAGTTATTATAAATATTGCTGCTATGAACACTGGGACTGACTCTTTGTATGCATTTTTAAAAATCAACTTTATTTTTTAAAGTAGTTCTAGATTCACAGACAAACTGAGCAGAATATATAGAGATTCCCCCATATACCCCTATCTCTGGCACATGCACAGCCTTCTCCATTATTAACATCACTCACCAAAGTGGTACATTTGTTACAATTAACACATTGACACATCATTATCACCCAGTGTCCCTAGTTTACATTAGGGTTTATTCTTGGTGCCGTCCATTATATGGCTTTGGACAAATGTATAGCGCCATGTATCCACCATTGAATCATAGAGAGTAGTTTTGCCGCCCTAAAAGTCTTCTGTGCTCTGCCTATTCATCAGTCGCTCCCCACTAACCGCAGACAACCACTGAACTTTCTACTCTCTCTATAGTTTTGCCTTTTTCAAGATGCCATATAGTTGGAATCATACAGTATCAATATGTAGCACTTTCAAATTGGCTTCTTTCACTTAGTTATAAGGATTTACGAATCACCCATGTTTTCCCGTGGCTTAATAGCTCATTTCTTTTTAGCACTGAATAATATTCCATTGTCTATATATGCCACAGTTTATCAGCTTACTTACTGAGAGACATCTTGTTTGTGTCCAAGTTTTAGCAATTTGTATAAAACTGTTGTAAACATCCATGTGCAGATTTTTGTATGGAGTAAGTTTTCAGCTCCTTTGGATAAATACTAAGGAGCACGACTGCTGGATTATATGGTAAGAATATGTTTAGTTTTATAAGAAAACATCAAACTGTCTTCTAAAGTGGCTTTACCAATTTGCATTCCCACCAGCAATGAATGAAAATTTTCCCATTGATCCATATCCTTGTCAGCATTTGGTATGGTCAGTGTTCTGGATTCTGGCCATGCTAATAGGTGTGTAGTGGTATCTCACTGTTGTTTTAACTTACATATTCCTGATAACATATGATTTGGAGCATCTTTTCATATATTTATTTTGTCATTTATTTATCTTCCTTGGGTAGACGTCTGCTAAGATTTTTGGCTCATTTTTAAAATCAGGTTGTTCGTTTTCCTATTGCTGAGTTTTTAAGAGTTCTATGTATATTTTAGATAGTAGTCCTTTATCAAATATGTCTTTTGCAAGCTTCTTCTCCCAGTCTGTGGCTTGGCTTTCATTCTATCGACAGTGTCTTTCACAGGGCAGAAAATTTTAATTTTCATGAAGTCCAGTTTATCAACTCTTTCTTTCATGGATCATGTCTTCAGTGTTGTACCTCAAAAACCACTGCCATATCAAAAGTCATCTAGATTTCTCCTATATTATCTTCTAGGAGTTTTATAGCATATAATTTACATTAGGTTTGTGATCCATTTTGAGTATTTTGGGGAAGGGTGTAAGGTCTCTAGCTAGATATGGTTTTCACATGTGGATGTGCAATTGCAGCACCATTTGTTAAAAAGACTTTGCTTCATTGTATTGCCATCACTCCTTTGTGAAAGACCAGTTGACTATCTGGGCTCTTAATTCTGCTCCTTTGATCTGTTTGTCCATTCTTTCCCCATACCATGCTGTCTTAGTTAATGTACCAAGTCTTGAAGTCAGGTAGTGTCAGTCCTCCAAATTTCTTCTCCTTCAGTATTGTGTTGCCTAATCTGGGTCTTTTACCAACATGAGTATTTTTCATTCCATTTTCACAACTGAGATGGGTAATATCAATATCCCAAATATACAGCTGATCAAACTGAGGCAGGGTACATCTATACTCTTAGCCAGCATATAACTGTGCCTTCCAGTCCTCTGGAATCTAAACTCCCTGAGAACAAGGACTTCATCTGTTTAGTCATTGCCCAGCCCCAAGAGTAGTGAATATCTAGTATATGTCACCACTCAATAAACACTTTTTGACAGAAAGAATGAATGGATGAAGGACTAGGGAAAAGAATTCTTTGTTTTTATTTTATGCTTTTCTATAAAGAGTTCAAAGGTCCAACTGCCCAGTCAGTCCATTTAGGGTTATGTTTCCTATGTGGTTTCTAACCAGAGTTCAAAGGGAAGCAGATCATTGCTTATTTTGTTCACCCATTTAGTTAATATTTACTCCTTCCCTCTCTCTTGGAAATTATAAATGCCTCTAGGAAAAATCTAAACTTCTCTTAATAGTTGTCCAATCCTATCTCATAAATTTTTGGTAAGAAAGGTATTATATACTGAATGTGAGTGCCTCCTCAAAATTCACATGTTGAAGCCCTAATCCCTTGTGTGGCTGCATTTGGAGGAGGCTCTGAGGAAGTAATTAAGGCTAAATTAGGTCATAAGGGTGGGGCCCTGGTCCACTGGGATTAATCCATCTAAGAAGAGACATGAACAAGTTCTCTGTGTGTGCTTCACAGAGGAAAGACTATATGAGAACAAAGTGGACATCTTTTAAGCCAGGAAAAGAGCTCTCACCAGAAACTGACACTGCCAGACCCTCATCTGAGACTTCTAGCCTCTAGAAAAATAAGAAAACAAATTTCTGTTGTTTAAGTCACCCAGTCTATGGGATTTTGCTATCGAACCCCAAACTGACTAAGTTAATAATTGACTATGCCAAAGCCTTTGACTGTGTGGATCACAACATACTGTAGAAAATTCTTCAAGAGATGGGAATACCAGACCGCCTGACCTGCCTCCTGAGAATTCTGTATGCAGGTCAGGAAGCAACAGTTAGAACTGGACATGGAACAACAGACTGGTTCCAAATCGGGAAAGGAGTACAGTCAAGGCTATATATTGTCACACTGCTTATTTAACTTATATGCAGAGTACATCATGAGAAACGCTGGACTGGATGAAGCACAGTCTGGAATCAAGATTTCCAGGAGAAATATCAATAACCTCAGATATGCAGATGACACCACCCTTATGGCAGAAAGCAAAGAAGAACTAAAGAGCCTCTTGATGAAAGTGAAAGGGAGAGTGAAAAAGCTGGCTTAAAACTCAACATTCAGAAAACTAGATCATGGCATCTGGCCCCATCATTTCATGGCAGATAGATGGGGAAACAATGGAAACAGTGGCTGACTTTATTTTGGGGGGCTCCAAAATCACTGCAGATGGTGACTGCAGCCATGAAATTAAAAGATGCTTACTCCTTGGAAGAAAGGTTATGACCAACCTACACAGCATATTAAAAAGTAGAGACATTATTTTGTCAATAAAGATCCATCTAGTCAAAGCTATGGTTTTTCCAGTAGTCATGTATGGATGTGAAAGTTGGACTATAAAGAAAGCTGAGCACTGAAGAATTGATGCTTTTAAACTGTGGTGTTGGAGAAGACTCTTGAGAGTCCCTTGAACTGAAAGGAGATCCAGCCAGTCCATCCTAAAGGAAATCTTTCCTGAATATTCATTGGAAGGACTGATGTTGAAGCTGAAACTCCAATACTTTGGCCACCTGATGCAAAGATCTGACTCATTTGAAAAGACCCTGATGCTGGGAAAGATTGAAGGCAGGAGGAGAAGGGGATGACAGAGGATGAGATGGTTGGATGGCATTACTGATTCGATGGACATAAGTTTGAGTAAGTTCCGGGAGGTGGTAATGGACAGGGAGGCCTGGGGTGCTGCAGTTCATGGATTGCAAAAAATCGGACACAACTGAGCAACTGAACTGAACTGAAGTTAGTAATTGGGCTTCCCATTTGGTAAAGAATCTGCCTACAATGCAGGAGATGCAGGAGATGTGGGTTTGATCCCTGGGTCAGGAAGATCCCCTGGAGGAGGGCATGGCAACCCTCTCCAGCATTCTTAGTAGCTCAAGCTGACTAATAGGAAAGAAGAACTTAAGGACTGAAGATGGCTCAAGTACTTATCAGGTACACATCTGGGTATTAACGGAACAACCTCAATAAAAACATGTAAAAAAAAAAAAAAAAGTCAATTAATTACCTAAATGATGGGGCTTCCCTGATAGCTCAGTTGGTAAAGAATCTGCCTGCAATGCAGGAGATCCTGGTTCAATTCCTGGGTCAGGAAGATCCCCTGGAGAAGGAAAGGCTACCCACTCCAGTATTCTGACCTGGAGAATTCCAAGGACTACAGTCCATGGGGGTCTCAAAGAGTTGGACACGACTGAGCAACTTTCAAAAAAAAAATTAAATGATAATAGCTCAGTGACAAGAGAGGAGGCGGATACAGGGTATTCCTGCCTTCATGGACAGATTAATAATATTTAAGGGTAGTAAAATATATACATGTAATCATGCCAAATAAAGAGTATAGAAAACACAGCCCAGAGAAGTTTAAAAAGGTAAATGTGTTTGGGTTTGTTTTGCCTTTTTCCCTTTGATTTCTGCTTCATGAAATGCATTATAATAAATATAGTAAATCCAAGAAATTTAAGATAGAATTCTTAAATTACATAGTTGAAAGAGTTCTTTCTTCCCAAACCTTACAGATGAGATAATGATGAGTAGGTCTGTTACTCATAAAAGAAAAATACCAACTTCATAAATCACTCAAGGTTACGTAACAGAATTTCCTTTTTTTTTAAAGTGAGCCATAAGTTCAAGTTAAAATTGCTTATTGGGAAATGGCTTACATAATGATTAAATAGGGAAAATATAACATATAATATGTAACACACATCATTTAAGAAAGTTTATTAATACACTTTTGATTGCTATTTGATTATAACTATTGCAGAGAAGGCAATGGCACCCCACTCCAGTACTCTTGCCTGGAAAATCCCATGGACGGAGGAGCCTGGTAGGCTGCAGTCTATGGGGTCACTAAGAGTCGGACACGACTGAGCGACTTCACTTTCACTTTTCACTTCCATGCATTGGAGAAGGAAATGGCAACCCACTCCAGTGTTCTTGCCTGGAGAATCCCAGGGACGGGGAGCCTGGTGGGCTGCCATCTATGGGGGTCGCACAGAGTCGGACATGACTGAAGTGACTCAGCAGCAGCAGCAGCAGCAAAGCAGAAAAACATAACTATATAAAAAGAATATCAAAATTTTGTGTGCTTATAACAAAAGCATACCTTTAAAATACATTGCACTCTAAATTTAAGGACATTGCTGGTATGATCAAAATCTGTATGTTAGGTACTACAAATTTTATACTTATATGAGACTCTACAGTTATAAAAATAAGCAATTTTTTATTTTAAAAAATTACCATCTTGTCAAATATGTTATAAAAGCAACTCCTACCTCCAGCACTCCTAACTGGTTTCCACATTGCCATCATTACTCCATTTGTACTAAGTCAAACAACATATTTTTTTTAAAAATCACATATGGTTAATTCTTTGCCAAAAACTAAGCAACGATTTCTCATTGCATTTGGAGTAAATGTAAACTCTATAAATGGCCTCTAAAACCTTGCACACCCCGATCTACTCCTCTAATCTCATCTCATACCACTGCACCCACACTCTCCACACTGTGCTAAATAGGCTTCTGTCCACTCCTCCAAAGGGCCCTGCCTCTTTCCTGCCAAGATCCTCCCACATGATTGTTCCTTCTGTTTATCCTCTTTTTCCTTGCTGGTTGACTGCCAGGCAGCCTTCTAATCTCAGCTTCATGTCACCTTCCTCACCATTCATTTGAAGGCAGGTCTCCACTATGTTCCCATTAAGCCCATGCTCAATTGTTACCTACTCTAATCACCTTATTGAAGATTGCAACCTCCTGTCTCCCACTCCATAACTTTTCCTCTCTTTTTCTCCCTAGCATTTATCACTTTCTAGGACACCACAAAATGTACTTATTTAATACGTTTATCGTTTATGTCCCCCTCTAGAATATAAGCACCAAGAGGGCAGGAGGTTTTTGTCTGGTTCATTGCTATATCCCCAGGACTTAGGGCAATACATGGCACATGTAAATTCTCAGTAGCTTCTTCCTTCACAGCGCTTATTGTTTGTGTGTTGACTTATTAAAAGCCTTCACTTATTAAAAGTGACTCATTAAAAGCCTGTCTCCCTCTCTCCATGAGCATAGATTCCCATATCTATTTTGCTCATCACTGTATAACTCATAATTGGTGCAGGCCCTAGAGCTTCCGTGGTGGCACAGTGGTAAAGAATTCGCCTGCCAAGCAGGAGATGGGGGTTCCATCCTTGGGTTGGGAAGATCCCCTGGAGAAGGAAATAGCAACTCACTCTAGTATTCTTGCCTAGAAAAATCCCATGGACAGAGGACCCTGGCAGGCTACAGTCTACAGGGTCACAAAAGAGACAGACGTGCCTTAGCAACTAAACAGCAACAACAACAGTGCAGGCCCTGGCATATAGTAGGCACTCAATAAAAATTACTCTGTAAATAAATAAAGCATGTGAGAAGTTAGAGGCTAAGGTCCGTGTCAATCCTTAATGTTTGTGAGTCTCTGTTTAAAGATGGGGCCGCTGCTGTACTTACCAACTGACCCAGATCAACAATTATTGAGAACAAAAAGGATAATTCTTAAATTCTTTCAATGCCAAATATTCATTGAATGTTCACAATATCCCAACCCTCAGGCTAGGTGCTAGATATACAGCAATGAAAAAGTGGATCACCATCTAAACTCAACAGGAAGCTTACATTCTAATGGGAGAGATGGACAATACATAAGAAATGAATATTCAATAAAAGTATAAATTGATGGGTAAACCCTGTGTTAGATATGAAAGGCCTCCTAAGGAGGTAACAACCAAACTAAGACCTGGAAGAAAAGGAGCCAGATACTTGAAAAATTGAGGAAAGAACATTTCCAACAAAGGAGGGAGCAAATATAAAGCCCCTGAGATGATAAACAGAGGTCTGTTTTCCCGGAAAGTCCTGGGAGAGAAGTGAGGGATGAGCTAAGATGAAAGAGGCAGGCAAGGCCAGAGCTTCAGACCCTGAAAGACACCAGAAAATGTCGTAATTTTATTTTAAAAGCAATGGGAAACAGAAGTCTTTAGATAAGGGAGTGGGTGATTTGTTTATAAAGGTCACCCTGATTGCTACGTGAAGGATATATTTGAGACTCAAGCGGCTGCAGAGAAAATTTGAGATGACGATGGTTTGAACTGGAATGTTGGTAGTGGAGATGAAAAGGTGAACTATTATCTAAGGCACAAAAACAGAAACATTTTAAATATAAACATATGTAGCTTGAGCTTCGCAGGTGGCGCTAGTGGTAAAGAACCCACCTGCCAATGCAGGAAATGTAAGAGATGCAGGTTCCATTCCTGGGTGGGGAAGATCCCCTGGAAGAGGGCATGGCAAGCCACTCCAGTATTCTTGTCTAAAGAATCCCATGGACAGAGGAGCCTGGCCAGCTACAATCCATGGGGTCGCAAAAAGTAGGACACAACTGAACCAACTTAGCACACATGTGCACACATGTAGCTTAGCCATGTAATGTGCTTTCCTTAGTCAATTCTTGGTTCTCATTTTACTTGGCCCATCAGCAGGATTTGCCACAATTGACTGATCATTCCTTCCTTCTTAAAGCACTTTCTCTACTTGGCTTCCAATACACCACTGGATTTCCTCTACCTCTTTGGCCACTCCTTCTTAGTCTCTACCAGTTTCTTCCCATCTCCCCCACTTGTCAGTGTTGGAGGGTTCCAAAGTTCAGTCCTTGGACTCTTTTCTTCTCCATCTATACTCACTCCCTTAGCTATTCCATCCAATGTCAAAGTTTAAATGTCATCCATATGCTGATGAATCCCAAAAGTATTTCTCCTCTGACCCCCAGACTCCACATATCCAACTACCTACATAATAACTCTACCTGGATGGTGAATTACATCTCAATCTTAATATATCTAAAAACTAACTCTTCATCTCCCTTACTCCTGCCCAAACATGTTCATCCCACAGTCACAATCGCACCCCAGGACCTTCACACTTGCCATTCTCCCAGCGTGGCCAACTCTTTGTACAGAAATCTTATCATTTGCTACCATACCTCCCTCTCATCTTTATCAAAGGTCACTTTTCCTGACTTTCCCTGACCATGTTCCCTGCCATCCCATTTTAAATTATAACACCCACCTGATATCATTATCTTCCTCCCTGCTCTAATTTTCTAGCACTTACTTCAGTGCAAAATAATTTCCTTACATATTTGTTTACTGGCTGTTTGTAGACACAAAAATACATATTCCATGGGGATATGAATTTGTATATTTTTTTCACTTGATGTTTTCCTAGTTCCTGGAATGGAACCTGATATTTAGGAGGTGCTCAATAAATATGCAGTTAAATCCATGAATGAATAGTAAATATAAGTTAAAACTATTTCTTCATATTAAATACATGGATGAAAAATATAAGATGAAACTACTGACTATTCTAGTATTCTTCGCCACTTGCCTACATTTCTAACTGTTCCATTTGCAATGTGTTTTGACTGGGAAAGAAAGATGGTTAACACAAACAGGAAAGAGCCTTAAAAACAGGTAGTCTGCAGTTTGAGATAATAACATGGTGATGGAATCCAAAAAAGGCAAACGTGCAAAATGAGTCACAAAATCAAGAACAAGTTACTGTGATGCTATTAATAGTAGCAGTTGAAAAAGGAATAAAGTACAAATGTTCACAGAATGACATACTTCATGGCATCAAGAATTAACTTTTTCATGAACCTAAGTGACCTCAAAGTTATTCCTTTCCCTCCATATACAAAACTGTACCCACAACATGGAAAGTTGTGAAACCTGTGAGTCAGCCAAAACTTCATTGGCATGCACTGGCAATTAGAAGACAGTCAGAACAAATGCTGAATCATGTGAACTTGTGAAATATGAAACATTTCTTTGTTGACTTTTATTCTGACCCGAGCAGGAAGTCAAGACACATTTACCAGGCAATAAGGATTGTAATAGCGACGAGTCTTCACTTCTTAAACTTTGTGTTTATCTCCGGGCCCTTTGGCCAGGTTCTGCATCCGCAACACCGACCAGCTCCAGGGACCACCGCCTGCCTCCTCAGAGCATCTCCTCCTCTGGCCCTGGGAGTTGTCTTCTCCGGACAGCACCCGCCCCCAGGGCCCTGCCTCTGCTTACCAAAGCCGGTGGAACTCATATTTCTGTTCCTCCGTTGTAGCTAAAGCCTTCTTTCTCTTCATGAAGTCTAGCAACTCCTGAATCTCCTTCTCACAGGAGGCCAGGAGTGGGTTTTTTGCGTCCAGCGGCCCATAAAATACTGCGAGGGGCAACAAGTCCTCGTGGCCGGCCGAGCGAGACTGTGGGCTCAGAGAGCTCGCCTTCGAGTCCACCAGGGTCGACTTCGAAATCCCAGTAGAGGGCGGGGGCGGAGTCGGCGGCGACACTGAAGTGGGAGACACGTTTGGTGAAGAGACCGAGCAGGTGCCTTGCGCCGCCATGTTGACGAGACCCGGGCCCGTCCCGGGGTGTGTGTACACGCGGTTGCCTGGCGACGGTCTCGTGGTAACCAGGCATCCCGCGAGCTTTCGGGGAAATACAGCGGCCCCTGGAGGGCAAAAGAAGAAAAACCTTGTCCAGAAAGCAATGTTACTCCTGAGGTGTTTTTGCTCTCCTGCTCACCGCTAGATGTTATAACTGAGAGGATTCTGGAGATAGAGCGAATAGGAGAGCCAGAAACTTAGGATCACATATCCAAACTATACTTTTTCCATTTCTACCACTTAATAATGATCCTCATTAATATATGCCAGGAGTTATTCTAAGCATTGGAAACAAGTAATCTCATTTACTCCATTTAATCATCATTATAACTTTGCAATTTAGGATATTACTAGTATCTCCATTTCACAGTTTAAGAAACCAAAGTTTAGGGAGGTTTAGCCATTTGACAAAGGTCAGAGTAAACCGTTGGAGGTTTACTCTGAAGGCAGGGAGCTGCCTTCAGACTCCAAAGGCTGTGCTCAAAATGACCTTCCCCACCACCATGCACTCAAACTAAGGTTAGCAAAAGAACTAAAAATAGTTTAAGAATCAATTGCATGCAACTGATCCACTCTGGTCCCTCTTATCGGACCTTGAGGTCTGTAACTGCGAATGATATTGGTGTCTAGTAGTTATGACTACTCTGTTTATTCATTTGTATTTCAGCCTTATCACTATATTTTAAATTCATAAGCATTTAACTCAGCCTTAACCTGTGGACATTAATGTGTACTAATGCTTGAAGTGGTAACTCAAAGAATTTTGCATTTTAAATGGGGATTTTAGGAGACTTTGCTTCTGATGGGGAAGCGATGGCCTCAAGGGAACTATTTGGGGGCAAGAGAAGTTCTTTCTTTCCCTAAATTATGGGCAATAGTAAGTTTATTTATAAATTTAAAGTATGAGTTTCCAACTAGTACAGAACTTGCTTTCTTTCTAAATGTTATGCAGTGCCAAAAATTGTCTAAGAGAAGGATCAGAAATATTTGATGGCTTAGGAAAAGGGGTCCTTAACATTGAAAACTGTTACTAGTCCTGTAAAGAGAGTAACCTTTACACCCTGTGAGCCCAATTTCCCACCTGAGATTAAGAAGCTTATTGGACCACAGACTGATTTCTTTCAGGGCTGACCTAATTTCTTGCAGACTCTCTGGACCTGTGCTAATTTGCAAGGTTGGCCTAGTACGTCATGTGTACTGTACCCTAATATTCTTTGAAGGCAAATGATGATGATTTTGCATTTCAAGGCAGGTAATTATGGCCCAAGAACCTTCCTGGCAAACAGCAAGCTCCTCTGACACCAGACTACCAGGAATTCAATTCTCCAATAAGAATGTAGAAATATTCTTTGATTAAGATGTTTATCTTGTCTCTAAGTGAGCAGTAAAAATGCTAAGATTTTAAAGAATTTAGGCCTAAAGAAATAATTTATCTTTGGGGCATTTACAGAAAGTATTAATAGACCTTTTTAAAAAGTCAGCTTGGTAAGTTCTTTCTCTTCCCATCCTCTTATTCTTACATAACAGACATGTCCACTTCAGATCAAAAGCTGGTATAATTTGCCACTGAGTACTGTCTTTTATATTGATGAAAGTGAAGCTGCAGGATAAATGTAAATTAAAGTGGTCAGAGAGGAGGAAAGAAAATAAAAATAAAACACATAAAGTAGATTTATTCCCCCTTGATCTGACTGCTCTCTCAAACAGCTTTCATAGCTCAGACACATATCAGTCACTGGTAAAAGAAAATGTGACTAATTAAATTCAAATACTTGAATTATGAAACATTGTATCTTAGTCATTTTCCTCCTTGCACACACACTCAAGCTAACAATGCATAACTTTCAGTAGTTTTTGAAAGCTCATCTGCATATTTAAATGGATGCTATACTCTGAATCATCACTGTGGTAAGGTGGATATTTCCATTTTCTTCAGTTTAAATTATATTTAAATCATGTTTTTTAAATATTTTTGAGATGTTATCTTTCTGATAATGAGAAGCAGCTATTAGGATATCTTTTCTATTTCCTTGTCACTTCGCTTTATTCTTTTTACTGTAGTGAAAGAATAGAGCTTTGCAACTGTCTGACAGCTAAATAATGTAAATAGCTTCCTTATAAATAATGTAAATTGCTGTTTCCTTATAATTAAGGAAATTAAGTGTCTGCAGGCTGCAGGGATCCTTTTGTCCGTTCAAGAGTCTTTATCATTTAAAGTTACTGTTAGAGAAAGAATAAATAAAGTTAAAATTCTTTCTATTCCTAATGTGGTTGTTAATCATTTGGACTGTCTGAAGTATGTAAGATATTTTTTTAAAAAAGCACAAAGATCTACCCTTCCTACCTATCTAATATTTAGACCATTCTTAATTTCATGCTTTCCTTCAGTGAAATAACAGCCATTTCTTTCGATTGAGTTCAGTCGCTCAGCCATATCCTACTCTTTCCGATGCCATGGACTACAGACACCAGGAGACGAGACACCAGGCCTCCCTGTCCATCACCAACTCCAAGAGCTTGTTCAAACTCATGTTCATCGAGTCAGTGATGCCATCCAACCATCTCATCCTCTGTCATCCCCTTCTCCTACCTTCAATCTTACCCAGCATAAGGGTCTCTTCTAATGAGTCAGCTCTTAGCATCAGGTGGAGCATCAACTTCAGTATCAGTCCTTCCAATGAATAATCAGGACTGATTTCCTTCAGGATTGACTGGTTTGATCTCCCTGCAGTCCCAGGGACTCTCAAGAGTCTTCTCCAACACCACAGTTCAAAAGCATCAATTCTTCGACACTGTTTTCTTTATAGTCCAAATCTCACATCCATACAGGAGCACTGGAAAAATCATAGCTTTGACTAGATGGACCTTTGTTGGCAAAGGAATATCTCTGCTTTTTAATATGTTAAGTGGGTCATAGCTTTTCTTCCAAGGAGCACGTGTCTTTTAATTTCATGGCTGCAGTCACTATCTATAGTGATTTAGAGCCCAGGAAAATAGAGTCTGTCACCATTTCCATTGTTTACCCATCTATTTGCCATGAAGTAAGTGATGGGACCAGATTCCATGATTTTAGTTCTTTGAATGTTGCATTTTAAGCCAGCTTTTTCACTCTCATCTATCACTTTCATCAAGAGGCTCTTTAGTTCTTCTCTTTTTGCCTTAAGGGTGGTGTCATCTGTGTATCCCAGGTTATTGATATTTCTCCAGGTAATCTTGATTCCAGCTTGTGCTTCATCCAGCCTGGCATTTCACATGATGTACTCTACATAGAAGTTAATGAGCAGTGTGACAATATACAGCCTTGATGAACTCCTTTCCCAATTTGGAACCAGTCCATTGTTCCATGTCTAGTTCTAGCCGTTGCTTCTTGGCCTGCATACAGATTTCTCAGGAGGCAGGTCAGGTGGTCTGGTATTCCCATCTCTTTCAGAATTTTCCACAGTTTGTCAAGATCTACACAGTCAAAGACTTTGGTGTAATCAATAAAGCAGAAGTAGATGTTTTTCTGGAATTCTCTTGCTTTTTCTATGATTCAACAGATGTTGGCAATTTGATCTCTGGTTCCTCTGCCTTTTCTAAATCCAGTTTGAACATCTGGAAGTTCATGGTTCATATAGTGTTGAAACCTGGCTTGGAGAATTTTGAGCATTACTTTGCTAGTGTGTGAGATGAGTGCAATTGTGTGGTACATTGAACATTCTTTGACATTGCCCTTCTTTGGGATTGAAATGAAAACTGACCTTTTCCAGTCCTGTGGCCACTGCTGAGTTTTCCAGATTTGCTGGCATATTGAGTGCAGCACTTTCACAACATCATCTTTTAGGATTTGAAATAGCTCAACTGGAATCGCATCACCTCCACTAACTTTGATCGTAGTGATGCTTCCTAAGGCCTGCTTGACTTCACATTCCAGAATGCCTGGCTCTAGGTAAGTGATCACACTATCATGGTTATCTGGGTCATGAAGATCTTTTTTATATAGTTATTCTGTATATTCATGCCACCTCTTCTTAATATCTTCTGCTTCTGTTAGGTCCATACCATTTCTGTCCTTTATCAAGCCCATCTTTGCGTGAAATGTTCCCTTGGTATCTCTAATTTTCTTGAAGAGATCTCTAGTCTTTCCCGTTCTATTGTTTTCCTCTATTGCTTTGCATTGATCACTGAGGAAAGCTTTCTTATCTCTCCTTGCTATTCTCTGGAAATCTGCATTCAAGCGGGTATATCTTTCCTTGTCTCCTTTGCCTTTCAATTCTCTTCTTTTCTCAGCTATTTGTAAAGCCTCCTCAGACAACCATTTTGCCTTTTTACATTTCTTTTTCTTGGGGATGGTTTTAATTGCTGCCTCCTATACAATGTCACAAACCTCTGTCCACAGTTCTTCAGGCACTCTAGAACTGAAGTGCCTGATTAGATCTATCAGATCTAATCCCTTGAATCTATTTGTCACTTCCACTGTATAATTGTAAGGGATTTGATTCAGGTCATACCTGAATAGTCTAGTGGTTTTCCCTGCTTTCTTCAATTTAAGTCTGAATTTGGCAATAAGGAGTTCATAATCTGAACTCCTTAAAGTTCAGATCCCAGTCTTATATTTGCTGAGTGTATAGAACTTCTCCATCTTTGGCTGAAAAGAATATAATCAATCTAATTATAGTATTGACCATCTGGTGATGTCCATGTGTAGTCTTCTCTTGCGTTTTTGGGAGAGGGTGTTTGCTATGACCAGAGCATTCTCTTGGCAAAACTCTGTTAGTCTTTGCCCTGCTTCATTTTGTACTCCAAGGCCAAATTTGCCTGTTGCTCCAGGTATCTCTTGACTTCCTACTTTTGCATTTTGCCATTTTTTTAATATGTCATAAATGCATAAATGAACCACATATTCCCTGCAAGAAGCAGATGACACATACACAACTAA
This sequence comes from Bos javanicus, assembly GCF_032452875.1. NCBI lineage: Eukaryota > Metazoa > Chordata > Mammalia > Artiodactyla > Bovidae > Bos > Bos javanicus. The sequence continues at coordinate 61,239,645 of NC_083872.1, read as the reverse complement.
CCCTGAAGAAGGCATACTATGAAACATGCTGTAATAAAGACTGTCAAATGCTATAGGAACCCCAAAATGAAGTTTGGGACTAGAGAGAGAATAAAGGATTCTAGAGGAAGTGATGTCTTGACCTTGAACCATAACCACTCTTCATTAATAGAAAGGTCTTTGCAATAGGCTTTTGCCTAATTACTGGGAAGCACTGATGGCTCAGCAGTAAAGAATCCACCCTCAATGGAGGAGATGCAGGTTCAATCCCTGGGTCAGGAGGAACCCCTGGAGGAGGAAATGGCAACTCACTCCAGTATTCTTGCCTGGAAAATTCCACGGACAGAGGAGCCTTGTGGGCTACAATCCATAGGGTAACAAAGAGTCAGACACAAGTGAGTGACTGAACACACATGTCATAACCTAGCACTGAAGACTGGCCGCTGGCAGAGTATATAAACGAGTGGTGATGGTTTAGTCACTAAGTCGTGTCTGACTCTAGTGACCCCATGAACTGTATAGCCCACCTGACTTCTCTGTCCATGGAATTTCCCAGGCAAGAATACTGGAGTGGGTTGCCATTTCCTTCTCCAGGATATCTTCCCAACCCAGAGATCAAACCTGCATCTGCTGCATTGCAGATGGTCTCAGTCACTGCAGGCAGATTCTTTAACCAGGGAAGTCCCCATATAAATGAGTGAATGAAAAGAAAAAAAGCAAGATGAAGAACATTTCGGATATTCCTGACTGAGAGAAAAGACTGAGTCCGGAACAAAGTCATAAGCACACACAGCAAGTTAAATAAGAAAATTTGCCTAGTGTGGTGAGTCATAGACAGCAGAAGATGAAGTGGAAAGAGAAGCATGATCAAATCAAATAGATAGTTAGAAAATATGCTAGAAATTTTGACTTAGTTCTGTATTCAGTGAGGAACCTCAGTTAGAAAAACAATGTCATGTAGAGGTTAAAAATCCAATTCCAAACTAATATCAGGCCAGAAATCATGGTTAAATACCCAGTTCTTCCAAGTTACTTAAGCTCAGTGTGCCTTGATTTCTTTATCTGTAAAAAGGGAATGAAATAATAATACTACCTACCTCATAGTTTTGTTTTGTTTGGAATTAAATAAGTTAATATATGTAAAACCCTTAAAACAGTGCCTGGCACATAGTGAATGCTATATTGTTGTTGTTTAGTCACTAAGTCATGTCCAATCCTTTGCAACTCCAAGGAATGTAGCCTGCAAGGCTCCTCTGTCCATGAGTTTCTCCAGGCAAGAATACTGGAGTGGGTTGCCATTGCCTTCTCCAGGGCTCTTCCTGAACCAGGAACTGAACCTGCACCTCCAGCATTAACAGGTAGATTCCTTGCTGCTGAGCCACCAGGGAAGCCCCAAGTGCTGTATAAATGTTTGTTAATATAATTATTCAGTTGGGAACCATCGAACATCCTTAAGCAGAAAAGAGTATATTTTATGTATTTTAGAAAGACAACTATTATGGTATAACGAAAGATTTGCACGAAGAAGGTTACATCTGATCTAAGCCCCACAGATCATGACAACCATTATACACAGTCAACAACGAGACAGAATCAGGCAAACAAACCACAGATATAAACAGAGCTGGAATCAGTAGGGAACCAAATTCTGATCAATTAAGTAAAATGAGAGTCATGGAGTAATACATAATTTATATAACAATTATATTAAATGTAATATATATTTTGTTTTATATTTCATTATATATATATAAACATCTGTTGTTGTTGCAAAATAGAAGAAATTCTAACAGAATGTATTTATAATCTTACAGTAAAGTCTTCCCTAAAAGCTACAAAACTGAAAGACAAAAAGGAAAATACAGATCAATTTGAATACATTAAAAGGCAAACATTTGGAAGAAGAAAGATACCACCACAGAAGTAGAACAACAAAGCATATATTGGGAAAAGATATTTTTAATGCATAACATACTGTGTGAATATTGTTTTGATAAATATCAGGAGAAGACTAATAGAAAGACTAGATAGGGCGTCTCTTCTCTTCATGTCTTTTGGGTCGACCCACCCTCACACCTCAAGGATGTATTTTCCTTTGCTTTCTAAATAAAACTGAGATGTAACACAGAGCTGTAACACTGGTCTATCCGTCACTTCAAATGTTTGCTGCAGTGAGATGGAACCAAGGAAATTATACACTCTCCTGACATATGTGGTGTTGATTCTCGGATTTAACCTGGCTGAAACAACCTCGGCTTGGCCCCCTCCCCCTCCTCTCCCCGAGGCGGAAGCCAAGCACAGCAGAAGCCCAACTCAGTGAAAGCTCCCGCAGTAGAAGCTGAAGATGAAGAAAACACAGCGCAGGGGAAGTGACAAGAAGCCCAGCATGCTGGAAACTGGAACAGCAAAAACGAACTCAGCAGAAAGCTCATGCAGCTCAGACTCAGATTCCAGAAGACCTCCTGTTAAGCCTGAACCTCCAGTTTAATTGAAACAGAAGAAACATTGTTGGAATGTGGCCGAAGAAGAGATCAAGCCTTGAGCCTTTGGAATGGGAGCACTGACTCCAAGACCCGAGATGACCAGAGAACTAACCCTAGGGAGTATCAAATAGTGAGAACTCACACAAAGGAAACCACTTGAACACAAGACCACACAACCACCAGTAGTACCCTGTGCAGGACACCTCATCTAAACAACAAACAAAAATGCAAACCATATCATCAGCAGACAGGATTACCACCTCACTCAGCCTTGACCATCAGAGGAAAAACAAAGAAACAAAAAAAAACTCAGCATAAATCTCACCATATACGAAGCTTACACAAACCACTGGACCAACCTTAGGAGGGCAGAAACCAAAAGGAAGAAAGAATTCAATCTTGAAGGCTGGGAAAAGGAGATATCAAACACAATAAGTTAAAAAAAAATTTTTTTAATAATGAAAAGGCAGAGAAATACTACACAAATGAAGGAACGAATTAGAAACACAGAAGTCCAAATAAATGAAGAGTAAATAGGCAAACTACTTGAAAAATAATTCAGAATAATGATAGTAGAGATGATCAAAAACCTTGAAAACAAAATGGAGAAAATGGAAGAATTGATTAACAAAGACCTAGAAGAATTAAAGAATAAACATACAGAGATAAACAACACAATTACTGAAATCAAAAATACTTCAGAAGGAATCAATAGCAGGATATCTGAAGCAGAAGAACAAATCAGTAGACTGGAAGACAAAATGGTGGAAATAACTTCTGAAGAGCAGAATAAAGTATAAAGAATGAAAAGAACTGGGGATAGTCTCAGAGACCTTTGGGGCAATATCAAATGCACCAATATTTGAATTATAGGGGTCCCAGAAAAAGAAGAGAAAAAGAAAGGGTATGAGAAAATTTTTGAAGAGATTATAGTTGAAAATTTCCCCAGCATGGAAAAGGAAATAGTCAATCAAGTCCAAGAGGCTCATAGAGTCCCATACAGGATAAACCCAAGGAGAAACATGCCAAGACACATACTAATTAAACTAACAAAGACTAAACACAAAGAAAGAATATTAAAAGCATCAAGGGAGAAGCAACAAGTAACATACAAGGGAAACCCCATACGATTAACAGATGATCTTTCAGCAGAAACTCTGCAGGCCAGAAGGGAATGGCAGGATATATTTAAAGTACTGAAAGGGAAAAATCTACAACCAAGACTACTGTACCTGGCAAGGATCTCATTCAAAATTGATGGAGAAATCAAAAGCTTTTCAGACAAGCAAAAGTTAAGAGAATTCAGTCCCACCAAACCAGCTTTACAACAAATGTTAAAGGGACATATATAGTCAAGAAATACAAGAGGAGGAAAAAGATCTACAAAATCAACCCCAAATAATTAAGAGAATAGCAATAGGAACACATATATCAATAATTACTTTAAATGTAAATGGATTAAATGCTCCAACCAAAAGACACAGACTGGCTGAATGGATAAAAAATAAGACACATATATATGCTGTCTACAAGAAACCCACTTCAGACCTAAAGACACATATAGACTGAAAGTGAGAGGATGGAAAAATATATTCCATGCAAATGGAAAGCAAAAGAAAGCTGGAGTAGCAATCCTCATGTCAGACAAAATAGACCTTAAAATAAAGAAGATTACAAGAGATAAGGAAGGACACTACATAATGATCAAGGAATCAATCCAAGAGGAAGACATAACAATTGTAAATATCTATGCACCCAACATAGCAGTACCTCAATACATAAGACAAACACTAACAGACATAAAAGGAGAAACTGACAGTAACACAATAATATTAGGAGACTTTAACACCCTGCTTATACCAATGGACAGATCATTAAAACAGAAAATTAATAAGGAAACATGTGTTAAATGATACATTAGATGAGATGGAGCTCATTGATATCTTCAGGACATTCCATCCAAATGCAGAAGAATAAACCTTCTTCTTAAGTGTACATGGAACATTCTCCAGGATAGACCACATCTTGGGTCACACATTAAACCTCAGTAAACTTAAGTTGAAATCATATCAAGCATCTTCTCCAACCACTACACTATAAGACTAAATATCAATTACAAGGGAAAAGAGAACTGTAAGAAGCACAAACACATGGAGATTAAACAACACGTTTCTAAATAACCAACAGGTTACTGAAGAAATCAAAAGGGAAATAAAAAATTTCAAGAAACAAATGACAATGAAAACATGACAACACAAAACCTATGGGATGCAGCAAAAGCAAATCTAAGAGGGACATTTCATAGCAATACAATCCTACCTCAAGAAACAAGAAAAAACATCAAATAGACAACCTAACCTTGTACCTAAAATGAATGGAAAAAGAAGAACAACAACAACAAAAAAATAGTAGAAGGGAAGAAATAATAAAAATCTGAGCAGAAATAAATGAAAAAGAAATGAAAGAAACAATGGTAAGGATTAATAAAACTAAAAGCTGGTTCTTTGAGAAGACAAACAAAATTGACAAACCTTTGGCTAGATTCACCAAGAATAAAAGAGAGAAGAATCAAATCAACAAAACTAGAAATGAAAAAGGAGAGATTACAACAGACAATGCAGAAATACAAAGGATTTTAAGAGACTGTTGTGAACAGTTATATGGCAATAAAATGGATAACCTGGAAGAAATGGACAGATTCTTAGAAAAGTTCAATCTTCCAAGACTGAACCAAGAAGAAATAGAAATTATGAACAATCCAGTTATAAGCACTGAAATTGAAGCTAGATAAAAAGAAAATCTCCCAAAACACAAAAGCCCAGGACCAGATGGCTTCACAGGAGAATTCTATCAAACATTTAGAGAAGAGTGAATGTCTATCCTTCTGAAACTTTTCAAAAAATTGCAGAGGAAGGAACACTTCCAAATTCATTCTACAAGGCTACCATCACCCTGATACCAATAACAGACATAGACAACACAGAAAAACAAAACTACAGGCCAATATCACTGATGAACATAGAGGCAAAAATCTTCAACAAAATTTTACCAAACAATTCAGCAACACATCAAAAAGCTCATACACCATGATCCAGTTAGGTTTATTCCAAGGATGCAAGGATTATATGCAAATCAATCGATGTGATACCCCATATCAACTAATTGAAAGATAAAAACCATATGATAATCTCAATAGATGCAGGAAAAGCCTTTGACAAAATTCAGCACTCATTTATTATTAAAACTGTTCAAAAAATGGGCATAGAAGTAACCTACCTTAACATAGTAAAGGCCATATATGATAAGCCTACAGCAAACATTATTCTCAATGGTGAAAAATTGAAAGCATTCCCCCTAAGATCAGGAAGAAGACAAGGGTGCCCACTTTCCCCACAATTATTCAATGTTGTTCTGGAAGTCCTAGTTACAGCAATCAGAGAAGAAAAAGAAATAAAAGGAATCCAGATCAGAAAAGAAGTAAAGCTCTCACTGTTTGCAAATGACATGATACTTTACATAGAAAACACTAAAGTTAAAAAAAAAAAAGTAAAAGTACTAGAATTAATCAGAAAAGTACTAGGATTAATCAATGAATTTAGCAAGGTTGCAAGATAAAAAACCAATACACAGAAATCACTTGAATTTCTATATACTAACAATGAAAAATCAGAAAGAGAAATTAAGAAATCAATCCCATTCACCATTGCAACAAAAAGAATTAAATATCTAGGATTAAACTTACCTAAGGAGACAAAAGAACTATACACAGAAAATTATAAAACACTGATGAAAGAAATCAAAGATGGCATAAAGAGATGGAGAGATATATTCCATGTTCCTGAGTAGAAAGAATCAATATTGTGAAAATAACTATACTACCAAACACAAGCTACAGATTCAATGCAATCTCTATCAAATTACCAATGGCATTTTTTTACAGAACGAGAACATAAAATTTCACAATTCATATGGAAACACAAAAGATGCCAAATAGCCAAAGCAGTCTTGAGAAAGGAGAATAGAGCTGGAGGAATCTACCTTCCTGACTTCAGATTATACTACAAAGCTACAGTCATCAAGACATTATGGTACTGGCACAAAAAACAGAAACATAGACCAATGGAGCAAGATAGAATGCCTAGAAGTAAACCCATGCACCTATGGGCACCTTATGTTTAACAAAGGAGGCAAGAATATACAATGGGGCAAAGACAGCCTCTTTAGTAAGTGGTGCTGGAAAAACTGGACAGCTACATGTAAAAGAATGAAACTAGAACACTTCCTAACACCATACACAAAGATAAATTCAAAATGGATTAAAGACCTAAATGTAAGACCAGAAACTATAAAACACTTAGAGGAAAACATAAATAGAACACTCGATGACATAAATCAAAGCAAGATTCTCTATGACCCACATTCTAGAGTAATGGAAATAAAAACAAAAATAAACAAGTGGGGCCTGATTAAACTTAAAAGCTTTTGCACAGCAAAGGAAACTATAAGTAAGGTAAAAAGACAGCTCTCAGAATGGGAGAAAATAATAGCAAATAAACAACTGACAAAGGATTAATTTCGAAAATACACAAGCAACTCATGCAACTCAATACCAGAAAAACAAACAACCCAGGCCAAAAGTGGGAAAAAGATCTAAACAGACATTTCTCCAAAGAAGACATACAGATGGCTAACAAACACATGAAAAGATGCTCAACATCACTCATTACTGCTGCTGCTGCTGCTGCTAAGTCACTTCAGTCGTGTCAGACTCTGTGTGACCTCATAGATGGCAGCCCACCAGGCTCCCCCGTCCCTGGGATTCTCCAGGCAAGAACACTGTAGTGGGTTGCCATTTCCTTCTCCATGCATGAAAGTGAAAAGTGAAAGTGAAGTCGCTCAGTCATGTCCGACCCTCAGTGACCCCATGGACTGCAGCCTACCAGGCTCCTCCATCCATGGGATTTTCCAGGCAAGAGTACTGGAGTGGGGTGCCATTGCCTTCTCCGTCACTCATTATTAGAGAAATGCAAATAAAAATTACAATGAGATATCACCTCATACCATCAGAATGGCCATCATCAAAAAGTCTACAAACAATAAATGCTGGAGAGGGTGTGGAGAAAAGGGAACACTCTTGCACTGTTGGTGGGAATGTAAACTGATACAGCCACTATGGGAGATGGTATGGAGATTCCTTAAAAAATTAGGAATAAAACCACCATATGACCTAGCAATCCCATCCTAGACATATACCCTGAGGAAACCAAAATTGAAAAAGACACATGCATCCCATTGTTCACTGCAGCACTATTTACAATAGCTAGTACATGGAAGCAACCTAGATGTCCATCAACAGATGAATGGATAAAGAAGTTGTGATACATATACACAATGGAATATTACTCAGCCATAAAAAAAAGGAATGCCTTTGAGTCAGTTCTAATGAGGTGGATGAACCTAGAACCTATTATACAGAGTGAAGTAAGTCAGAAAGAGATAGATACAGTTTTCTAATGCATATATACGGAATCTAGAAGAATGGTACTGAAGAATTTATTCCCAGGGCAGCAATGGAGAAACAGACATAGAGAATAGATGTGTGGACATGGAGAGAGGGAAAGAGAGGGTGAGATGTATGCAAAGAGTAACATGGAAACTTACATTGCCATGTGTAAAATAGATGGCCAACGGGAATTTGCTATATGGCTAAGAAACTCAAATATGGGCTCTGCATCAACCTGGAGGGGTGGGATGAGAAGGGAGATGGGAGGGAGGTTCCAAAAGGAGGGGATATATGTATATCTACGGCTGATTCAGGTTGAGGTTTGACAGACAACAACAAAATTCTGTAAAGCAATTACTTTAGTCGCTCAGTCGTGTCTGACTCTCTGTGACCCCATGAACCACAGTACACCAGGCCTCACTTTCCATCACCAACTCCCAGAGTTTACTCAAACTCATGTACATCGAGTTGGTGATGCCATCCAATCATCTAATCCTCTGTCATCCCCTTCTCCTCCTGACTTCAATCTTTCCCAGCATCAGTGTCCTTTCCAATGAGTCAGTTCTTCCCATCAAGTGGCAAAAGTATTGCAGTTTCAGCTTCAGCATCAGTCCTTCCAATGAATATTCAGGACTAATCTCCTTTAGGATGGACTGGTTGGATCTCCTTGCAGTCCAAGGGACCCTCAAGAGCCTTCTCCAACACCACAGTTCAAAAGCATCAATTCTTTGGCACTCAGCTTTCGTTGTAGTCCAACTCTCACATCCATACATGACTACTTTGACTAGATGGACATTTGTTGGCAAAGAAATGTCTCTGCTTTTCAATATGTTGTCTAGGTTGGTCATAACTTTTCTTCCAAAAAGCAAGCATCTTTTAATTTCATGGCTGCAGTCACCATCTGCAGTGATTTTGGAGCCCCCAAAAATAAAGTCTGACACTGTTTTCACTGTTTCCCCATCTGTTTGCCATGAAGTGATGGGACCAGATGCCATGATCTTCATTTTCTGAATGTTGAGCTTTAAGCCAACTTTTTCACTCTCTTCTTTCACTTTCATCAAGAGGATCTTCAGTTCTTCTTCACTTTCTGGCATAAGGGTGGTGTCATCTGCATACCTGAAGTTATTGATATTTCTCCTGGCAATCTTGATTCCAGCTTGTGCGTCATCCAGCCCAGCATTTCTCATGATGTCCTCTGCATATAAGTTAAATAAGCAGGGTGACAATATACAGCCTTAATATACTCCTTTTCCTATTTGGAATCAGTCTGTTGTTCCATGTCCAGTTCTAACTGTTGCTTCCTGATCTGCATACAGATTTCTCAAGAGGCAGGTCAGGTGGTCTGGTATTCCCATCTATTTCAGAATTTCCCACAGTGTATTGTGATCCACACAGTCAAAGGCTTTGGCATAGTCAATAAAGCAGAAAGAGATGCTTTTCTGGAACTCTCTTGCTTTTTGATGATCCAATGGATGTTGGCAATTTGATCTCTGGTAAAGCAAGTATCCTTCAAAAAAAAATTAAAAAATAAAGAAAGGCCAGATAAGGAGACTGAGTACATAAAACAGCTTTACTTATTACAGTCTACCAGTGGAGGTCAGTGTAGTCAGGCTACACAACAAAGATATCAGCATCATTATCCAGGAGAGATCGGAATATAAATTTCCATGATCTAGCATCCTCACCAGTGATGCACAATGCTGGATGGTAATATCCAGGTGTCTTTTAAGTCTCTGATGGGGAAACAATGGAAGCAGTGAGAGACTTTATTTTGAGGGGCTCCAAAATCACTGCAGATGGTGACTGCAGCCATGAAATTAAAAGATGCTTGCTCCTTGGAAGAAAATCTATGATAAACCCAGATAGTATATTAAAAAGCAGAGACATTACTTTGCCAATAAATGTCCATCTAGTCAAAGCTATGGTTTTTCCAATAGTCATGTATGGATGTGAGATTTGGGCTATAAAGAAAGCTGAGTGCTGAAGAATTGATGCTTTTGAAGTGTGGTGTTGGAGAAGACTTTTGAGAGTCCCTTGGACTGCAAGGAGATCCAACCAGTCCACCCTAAAGGAAATCAGTCCTGAATACTCATTGGAAGGACTGATGCCGAAGCTGTATCTCCAATATTATGACCACCTGATGTGAAGATCTGACTCATTTGAAAAGACCCTAATGCTGAGGAAGATTGAAGGCAGGAGGAGAAGGGGATGACAGAGGATGAGAGGGTTGGATGGCATCACCAACTCAATGGACATGAGTTTGAGTAAGCTTTGGGAGTTGGTGGTGGACAGGGAAGCCTGGCATGCTGCAGTCTATGTGGTCACAAAGAGTCGGACATGACTGAGAGACTAAACTGACTGACTAAGTCTCTGATGCTTGAAGAAATGTCTGCAGTTCCTCTGGAGTGCAGTGTTGCTTCAATTTAATCATACAGTTTCAGATACCTCCACTTGGCTCTTCTACCAAACTCTAATGCCACAGGTTAGGAATCCCATGTTAGGGTTCTGCTAGATACTAAGTCTCACCTTCAATCAGAGGTTTTGAGTTTTGAATGGCCTGAGATCTGAAAACTAGATGAGGAAGCACGATTTTCCATTGCAGTAACTAATATCAGACTTTTGCTTACCATTTCTTAACTTTTCTGATTATACATATCAAGCAGCAAATTTGTTGCCTTCTCATCCATCTATCTTGACCCTGTAACACCATGATTCATTAGTCAACACTGCATATCCCTATAGGTAGAGACACCTTGGTTGTCACTCTGGCCTGGGCTGTCCATTATGGTAATGACATCTCATGCTGGCCTTTGTTAACTGTTACTACCTGGCTTTGCCATTCTGGAATTACATCATCCCCACTAATATTATAGGGTTCCCCAGTGGCTGAGCAGCAAAGAATCTGCCTGCAATGCATGAGGCGTAGGAGACATGGGTTCAAGCCCATGTCTCTGGTCAGGAAGATCCCCTGGAGGAGGTCATGGGAAACCCACTCCAGTATTCTTGGCTGGAGAATCCCATGAACAGAGGAGCCTGGTGGGCTACAGTCCTCAGGGTCACAAAGAATCAGTCATGACTGAGAGACTGAGCACCACTAATATGATGAAACTAAAGTTCATGGCAGAATCCCTTACTGCCCACAGCCCTGGCCCACAGACAGAAAACTTCCAAACTTCTCCAAAGTTGCTGTTACTCACCTTGTTACATTCCTTGCATTCTCAGTGGAGTCGTCCTCTGACCAACTAGGGGAACATGGCCAAAAGGTAGGTTCTTTAGGACATATGTAATAAATCCATTCTAACATTTCTCTCTCTCTGAGCTTTCTGGCCCTGTCTTCAAAATCATGTCAAGGAAGTGCTGCATCTTCATTTCATTTAATGTAGAACATTATCAGATCCACACTTCCAGAAACTACCTTGTTATGTGATTAGGAATTCTGAATCATGGCTGAGCCCCTCATATTGGGTTTCCTTGGTAGCTCATTGGTAAAGAATCTGCCTGCTGATACAGAAGAAGTGGGTTCGATCCCTGAGTTGAGAAAATCCCCTGGATAAGTAAATGTCAACTCACTCCAGTATTCTTACCTGGGAAATTCCATGGACAGAGGAGCTTAGTGGGCTAGAGTCCATGGGGTTGCAATAGAGTCAGACACAACTTAGCAACTGAACAGCAATAACAACCCCCATATTAATGAATTCTACCCCATCCAGCCTTGTCTTCTGGTCTAGTGTACTCAAAATACCCTCTGAACACATGTTACCCCCAGTTTCAGCTAATCCCTGTAAGCCAGATCCTGCAATTCCTTTGGCATGTGGGCTATTTCTTCCCAGAACACAGCTTGTATTTTCCTGTTCAGGCTGTGCTGAAATGTGTTTGATTTTTAGCCAGGAGGTAATGAAGGATGTTGGGGGCATATCTAGAGGGAACAAGAATCATCTTGAAAGGCACCTGCTTCAGATTAGGTCATTGCACGTTCCTCCAGGCAAAAAAAAAAAAAAAAAAGACTCTTTTTCTCTGGCAGGTGGTTAGAGGATGTTTCTGCAACCCTGGAGGGTTCAGAGGAATTCAAGAGCTCAAAATTAGACTTGTCTACCTAAATATCTCCATTTTATATCTCTGAATCCCATTATTTTCTTGGAACCTCTGCTACATAATCAGATGTGGGCCCAAGTTTTAGCAGTCTACACTGTCATTACTCTGAGCTGCAATAGAGGCAATCTGACTTTTAGAGAATGCTTGAAGAACTTCCAGTGCCTCAAAGGAATCCATCCTACAATCCCTTTCATTAATATTGCCCCATACTGACTAACTACAATAGCTATTTGACCTCCCTATACCTTGCTCTCTACCTACACCTCATCACAATGAAACCATGGGTGAAATCACTGCATGCCAACCCAACTTATGACCACAATTGGCTCCCTATTGCTTTCAGACGGTGAATGATTCAACCCTAAAATCCCATCCTGGGGAGTCCACTTTTTATAGCTCATTTTATAGATCATTACTCTGGACTTCCCTGGTAGCTAGGTCGGTAAAGAATCTGCCTGCAATGCAGGAGATTGGGGTTCGATCCCTGGGTATTGAAGATGCCCTGGAGAAGGAAAAGGCAGCCCATTCCTCTACTCTTGCCTGGAAAATTTCATAAACAAAGGAGCCTGGTGGGCTGCAGTTCATGGGGTTGCAAGAGTTGGACATGACTTAGCAACTAAAACCGAATCACTGTGTTAACCTGGGTTCTCTAGACAACAGTTCAGTTCAGTTGCTCAGTCATGTCCGACTCTTTGTGACCCCATGGACTTCTCTGTTCATCACCAACTCCCGGAGATTGCTCAAACTCATGTCTATTGAGTCAGTGGTGATGCCATCCAACGATCTCATGCTCTGTCGTCCCCTTCTGGTAAAAGCTTAAGTGCTTGTGGTTTGTTTGGAAGTGATTCCTCTGAAACAAGAAGTAGGAGAAAAGGAAGTGCCATTAGCTCTGATGTTAATTTCATGTGTCCACTTGACTGAGCTAAGGGAAGCCCAGCTAGCTAGTAAAACATTATTTGTGGGTGTGTCTGTTAGAGTGTAAAATATTAACATTAGAATCAGTAGACTGAGTAAAGAACAATGCCCTCATCAATGGAGTGGGCATCAACCAGTGCACTGAGGATCAAAATAGAATAAAAAGACAGAGGAAGGGCAAATTTGTTCTCTCCGCTTGAGCTGGGAAATCTTTTTGCTACTGCTTTGATATCAGCACTCCTGGTTCTCAGGCTTTGGCGTGAACTGAATTACCCCTGCCTTAAATGGCAACCCACTCCAGTATTCTTGCCTGGAGAATCCCACGGACGGAGGAGCACGGTAGACTGCAGTCCATGGGGTGGCAAAAAGTCGGACACGACTGACCGAGCTTCACTTCACTTCCTGGTTCTCCAGTTCTCAGACAGCAGATCATGGGGCTTCTCACCTCCATAGTTCCGTTCAGTTCAGTCCCTCAGTCGTGTCCGACTCTTTGCGACCCCATGAATCACAGCGCGCCAGGCCTCCCTATCCATCACCAACTCCTGGAGTTCACACAAACTTATGTCCATTGAGTCAGTGATGCCATCCAGGCATCTCATCCTCTGTCGACTCCTTCTCCTCCTGTCCCCAATCCCTCCCAGCATCAGGGTATTTTCCAATGAGTCAACTCCTCACATGAGGTGGCTGAAGTACTGGAGTTTCAGCTTTAGCATCAGTCCTTCCAATGAACACCGAGGACGGATCTCCTTTAGGATGGACTGGTTGGATCTCCTTGAAGTCCAAGGGATTCTCAAGAGTCTTCTCCAACACCACAGTTCGAAAGCATCAATTCTTCGGTGCTCAGCTTTCTTCACAGTCCAACTCTCACATTCATACATGACCACTGGAAAAACCATAGCCTTGACTAGACAGACCTTTGTTGGCAAAGTAGTGTCTCTGCTTTTGAATATGCTATCTAGGTTGGTCATTACTTTCCTTCCAAGGAGTAAGCATTTTAATTTCATGGCTGCAATCACCATCTGCAGTGATTTTGGAGCCCAAAAGAATAAAGTTTGACACTGTTTCCACTGTTTCCCCATCTAGTTCCTATGAAGTGATGGGACCAGATGGCATGATCTTAGTTTTCTAAATGTTGAGTTTTAAGCCAACTTTTCACTCTCCTCTTTCACTTTCATCAAGAGGCTTTTTAGTTCCTCTTCACTTTATGCCATAAGGGTGGTGTCATCTGCATATCTGAGGTTATTGAGATTTCTCCTGGCAATCCTGATTCCAGCTTGTGCTTCTTCCAGCTCAGCATTTCTCATGATGTACTCTACATATAAGTTAAATAAACAGGGTGACAATATACAGCCTTGACGAACTCCTTTTCCTATTTGAAACCAGTCTGTTGTTCCATGTCCAGTTCTAACTGTTGTTTCCTGACCTGTGTATAGGTTTCTCAAGAGGCAATTCAGGTGGTCTGGTATTCCCATCTCTTTCAGAATTTTCTACAGTTTATTGTGATCCACATAGTCAAAGGCTCTGGCATAGTCAATAAAGCAGAAATGATGTTTTTCTGGAACTCTCTTGCTTTTTCGATGATCCAGTGGATATTGGCAATTTGATCTCTGGTTCCTCTGCCTTTTCTAAAACCAGCTTCAACATCTTGGAGTTCATGGTTCATGTATTGCTGAAGCCTGGCTTGGAGAATTTTGAGCATTACTTTACTAGCATGTGAGATGAGTGCAGTTGTGTGGTAGTTTGAGCATTCTTTGGCATTGCCTTTCTTTGGGCCTGGAATGAAAACTGACCTTTTCCAGTCCTGTGGCCACTGCTGAGTTTTCCAAATTTGCTGGCCTATTGAGTGCAGCACTTTCACAGCATCATCTTTCAGGATTTGGAATAGCTCAACTGGAATTCTATCACCTCCACTAGCTTTGTTCATAGTGATGTTTCCTAAGGCCTACTTGACTTCACTTTCCAGGGTGTCTGGCTCTAGGTGAGTGATCACACCATCGTAATTATCTGGGTCATGAAGACCTTTTTTGTACAGTTCTTATGTGTATTCTTGCCACCTCTTCTTAATATCTTCTGCTTCTGTTAGGTCCATACCATTTCTGTCCTTTATCGAGCCCATCTTTGCATGAAATGTTCCCTTGGTATCTCTAATTTTCTTGAAGAGATCTCTAGTCTTTCCCATTCTGTTGTTTTCCTCTATTTCTTTGTATTGATCGTTGAGGAAGGCTTTCTTATCTCTCTTTGCTATTCTTTGGGACCCTGCATTCAGATGCTTATATCTTTCCTTTTCTCCTTTGCTTCTCTTCTTTTCACAGCTATTTGTAAGGCCTCCCCAGATAGCCATTTTGATTTTTTGCATTTCTTTTCCATGCGGATGGTCTTGATCCCTGTCACCTGTACAATGTCACGAATCCCCGTCCATAGTTCATCAAGCACTCTATCTATCAGATCTAGGCCCTTAAATCTATTTCTCACTTCCACTGTATAATCATAAGGGATTTGATTTAGGTCATACCTGAATGGTCTAGTGGTTTTCCCTACTTTCTTCAATTTAAGTCTGAATTTGGCAATAAGGAGTTCATGATCTGAGCCACAGTCAGCTCCCGGTCTTGTTTTTGCTGACTGTATAGAGCTTCTCCATCTTTGGCTGTAAAGAATATAATCAGTCTGATTTCGGTGTTGACCATCTGGTGATGTCTATGTATAGAGTCTTCTCTTGTGTTTGTTGTTGGAAGAGGGTATTTGCTATGACCAGTGCGTTCTCTTGGCAAAACTCTATTAGCCTTTGCCCTGCTTCATTCCATACTCAAGGCCAAATTTGCCTGTTACTCCAGGTATTTCTTGACTTCCTACTTTTGCATTCCAGTCCCATATAATGAAAGGATGTTTTTTTTGGGTGTTAGTTCTATACAGCAAGAAGAGATAAGAAAGCCTTCTTCAGTGATCAATGCAAAAAATAGAGGAAAACAACAGAATGGGAAAGACTAGGGATCGCTTCAAGAAAATCAGAGATACCAAGGAAACATTTCATGCAAAGATGAGCTGGATAAAGGACAGAAATGATATGGACCTAACAGAAGCAGAAGATATTAAGAGATGGCAAGAATACACAGAAGAACTGTACAAAAAGATCTTCACGACCCAGATAATCACGATGGTGTGATCACTGACCTAGAGCCAGACACCCTGGAATGTGAAGTCAAGTGGGCCTTAGAAAGCATCACTATGAACAAAGCTAGTGGAGGTGATAGAATTCCAGTTGAGCTATTCCAAATCCTGAAAGATGATGCTGTGAAAGTGCTGCACTCAATAGGCCAGCAAATTTGGAAAACTCAGCAGTGGCCACAGGACTGGAAAAGGTCAGTTTTCATTCCAATCCCAAAGAAAGGCAATGCCAAAGAATGCTCAGAATACCTCACAATTGCACTCATCTCACATGCTAGTAAAGTAATGCTCAAAATTCTCCAAGCCAGGCTTCAGCAATATGTGAACCATGAACTTCCTGATGTTCAAGCTGGTTTTAGAAAAGGCAGAGGAACCAGAGATCAAATTGCCAACATCCGCTGGATCATGGAAAAAGCAAAAGAGTTCCAGAAAAACATCTATTTTTGCTTTATTGACTATGCCAAAGCCTTTGACTATGTGGATCACAATAAACTGTAGAAAATTCTGAAAGAGATGGGAATACCAGACCACCTGACCTGCCTCTTGAGAAATTTGTATGCAGGTCAGGAAGCAACAGTTAGAACTGGACATGGAACAACAGACTGGTTTCAAATAGGAAAAGGAGTTCGTCAAGGCTGTATATTGTCACCCTGTTTATTTAACTTATATGCAGAGTACATCATGAGAAATGCTGGACTGGAAGAAACACAAGCTGGAATTAGGATTGCCAGGAGAAATCTCAATAACCTCAGATATGCAGATGACACCACCCTTATGGCATAAAGTGAAGAGGAACTAAAAAGCCTCTTGATGAAAGTGAAAGTGGAGAGTGAAAAAGTGGGCTTAAAGCTCAACATTCAGAAAATGTTGGCATCTGGTCCCACCACTTCATGGGAAATAGATGGGGAAACAGTGGAAACAGTGTCAGACTTTATTTTTCTGGGCTCCAAAGTCACTACAGATGGTGACTGCAGCCATGAAATTAAAAGCGCTTACTCCTTGGAGGAAAAGTTATGACCAACCTAGATAGCATATTCAAAAGCAGAGACATTACTTTGCCAACAAAGGTCCATCTAGTCAAGGCTATGGTTTTTCCTGTGGTCATGTATGGATGTGAGAGTTGGACTATGAAGAAGGCTGAGCGCCGAAGAATTGATGCTTTTGAACTGTGGTGTTGGAGAAGACTCTTTTGAGTCCCTTGGACTGCAAGGAGATCCAACCAGTCCATTCTGAAGGAGATCAGCCCTGGGATTTCTTTGGAAGGAATGATGCTAAAGCTGAAACTCTAGTACTTTGGCCACCTGATGCGAAGAGTTGACTCATTGGAAAAGACTGATGCTGGGAGGGATTGGGGGCAGGAGGAGAAGGGGACGACAGAGGATGAGATGGCTGGATGGCATCACTGACTCGATGGACGTGAGTCTCAGTGAACTCCAGGAATTGGTGATGGACAGGGAGGCCTGGCGTGCTGCGATTCATGGGGGTCGCAAAGAGTCGGACACGACTGAGCAACTGATCTGATCTGATCTGATCTAAAAGGTCTTGTAGATCTTCATAGAACCACTCAACTTCAGCTTCTTCAGCGTTACTGGTTGGGGCATAGGCTTGGATTACCGTGATATTGAAGGATTTGCCTTGGAAATGAACAGAGATGATTCTGTCGTTTTTGAGATTGCCCCCAAGTATTGCATTTCAGACTCTTTTGTTGACCATGATGGCTACTCCATTTCTTCTAAGGGATTCCTGCCCACAGTAGTAGATATAATGGTCATCTGAGTTAAATTCACCCATACTACTGTTGAACTGAAGTGAACAACCTCCATAATCACAAGTCAGTTCCTTGTCAATTTATGTATATTCCTTATACATATTTCCTATTTGTCTGTCAATGAATTTTTTCTTTTGATCATGCTGTCTGACATGTGGGGCTCTTAGTTTTCTGCCCAGGAATCAAAACCGTTCCCTCTGCATTGTAAGCTGTATGAATACCTTAAACTGTGGAAGTAGCTTTGGAACTGGGTAATGAAAAGAGGCTGGAAGAGTTTTAATCTGCATGCTAGAAAACACCTCCATTTCTCATGAATGAACCTCTCTAGAAAGTCTAGAGAGGACTCAGAGAGAAAAGAGGACAGGAGATGTTGCAGAGAAAGCCTTAGTCTTCTTAAAGAATAACTAAGTAATCTTGAACAGAAGTTTGGTACATATATGGATGGTAAGTACCATTTTGATGAGGTCTCATTCAGATGGAAATGAGGAATATATTACTGGACAACAGAGGGAAGGTCATTCTATGAAAGTGGCAAAGAACTTGACTGAATTGTGTTTGTATTCTAGTATTTTGTGGAAGGTAAAACTTGGGAACAATGAAATGAATATTTAGCTGAAGCAATCTCTAAGCAAAGTGCTGAAGGTACAGTGTGGTTCCTCCTGACAGTCTATAGGACAATGTGGAAAGAAAGAAATGACCAAGCCAAAAGGAAGCTTAAAGATTTAGAAAATTCTCAGCCTATTCATAGGGTAAAAAATGAAGAAGAGTATTTGAAAGAGAACACAAAGAGATCATTCGATAAGGAGTTTATTATGGATCAGTCATCTCTACAGAACCTAGGAGCTGCTGTTCAAAACACTGGAAGAATGACCACATGGGCAATTCAGAGATCATCAGGGATGGTGCTTCCATGAGACCCAGTGTGCATGGGCCCAGACACAGAGCCATTTCCCAGGAGGGCACTCAGTGTCCAGCACTGTATCACAGTTCGAGCTCTTCAGTTACCCTAGATGCAACTTCAGTGGGCGCCAGTGGCTGCCCCTCCAGCAGGGCACTTGAACGTGCTCAGAACACTTACGTTAGCCTACAGTTGGGCAGAATCACCCAACACAGCCTGTTTCACAATGAAGTGTTGAATATCTCATGTAATTTATTGAATACTGTATTGAAAGTGAAAACAGAATGGTAGTATGTGTACAGAACGGTTGTCAATGTGTCGCTTGTTTACCTTCCTGATCATGAGGTTGACTGGAAGCTATGGCTCACTGCCACTGCCCACGAGAGAGGAGCAGATCACCATTATCACTAGCCTGGGAAAGATCAAAATTCAGCATTCAAAGAAGTTTCTACTGAACATGTATCACTTTTATGCCATCATAAAGTCAAAAATTATAAGTCAGGGACCATCTGTAGTAGATCTTTCTGTTCTGACATGAAAATAAATTTAAGGCTTTTTATTTATTTTTTAAGGCTTTTTATTTTTAATTAAATAAGAAATTTTGGAATGATGTAAACAATATGTTGTCATTTATCTATATGAAAGAACCACAAAATGATACTATAATATTTGTATTTATATGTGTGTATATATTATAAGAGCCCCAGGGAAGATGGGAGAGTGAAAGAGAGGATAAATGTGCTGAGAGGTTCTGAAAAAATCCTCAATAAATTATTAAAATGGTTATGTCTGGCAGGAAAGTAGAATTGAAAATGGGGATCCAGTGAGATTTTAGCCTTATCTTTTTTTTTTAACAAAGAAAAGATCTTCCTGTAGTATCAATGTAATTAAAGTTAATTTTAAAATGTAACAGTAACTGTAAAGTAAAACTTTTCTTTTTTTCTTTTTGGCATCCCTTAGAGAGTAAAGTAAAACTTAATAGTTTTACTTAACAGTAAAACTTCAGGTTATAAGGATATTTGTTCTGTGTTCTTTTTGGTATATTTGTTTTTCTACAATGAACATGTATTACTTTCATTGTAAAAAAAAAAAGCATACTTTTTTTGAAAGAATGAAGGTACATAACAATATACATACAAACTAAAACTAAAAATTTCGTATTCCTTAGCTAGACAGAATTTTCACTAACTGCATCATTTTGGGGGGAAGTATTTAGAAGCACAATCTTGGACTACATACTATTTGCTTTGTTTCCTGAATCTCAGAAATAGGAGAAAATGTTTGGTTTGAGGGTACCTCCCTGATATTACAGTGGATAAGAATCCACTTGCCAGTGCAGGGAACACGGATTTGATCCCTGGGCCAGGACTATTCCACAAGCCTAGGAGCAACTAAAGCCCACACACCGCAACTGCTGAGCCCTTGAGCTCCAAGTGCCTAGAGCCTGTGCTCCGCAACAAGATAAGCCACCAGGATGAGAGGCCAGTGCACCACAACAGAGAGTAGCCCATGCCCACTGGAACTAGAGAAAGCCCTTGTGCAGCAGTGAAGACCCAATGCAACCATAAATAAATAAATAAGAAAATGTCTTTGATTCATTTTGATTCACTGTAGCCTGGCAAGTTACAGTCTGTGGGGATGCAAACTGTCAGACATGACAGAGCAACTAAACAGCATGGCTATTTAAGACTGACCTCCAGCCCTTAGGGTCGACATGGACCCCACCAAATGTCCTACCTGTCCTTTTCATTCTCCCTACCACCAACTTTCTTCATTTACCATGAATTAAAATACTATGACTTCTAGTGTATTACAGGCAAGAAATAAAGAAGAATATACGAGAGGTGTGGAAATCCAGAACAATAGATCTCCTAAGGAAAAACTTAAGCAGAGTGGAGATTGGAAGATTACTGAAAAGAAGCCTCTCCAATGATCTTATCTGTCACATAACAAGTTGTTTAAAGAAAAAAAAAATTTATCTGACTTTCTGGATTGGTCGTAAAACCTCAGTCTAATTGTTACCAAACCTTTTTAGTTGAATGTATAATCAGAAATACAAAGAGCATTACGACCATAATTTCAATTTGGTTCCTGTCAGGGAGTTGCATTTAAATGCCTTTGGTTTTATCTGTTACCAAACTGGTATTAAAAACTTGCAAAGTCTTAAGGTTTTTGTACTGTTTCATTCTTCCTCGCTTGAGAATCAGCAGATTATTTTCTGATCTCATATCTTTCCTCTTTAACAAATTATTTATTTTGGTTGTGGTGGGTCTTCGTTGCTGCGTGGGCTTTCTCTAATTGTGGGTAGCAGGGACTACTCTCTTGTCATGCTCGTGCATCTCGTTGCTGTGGCTTCTCTTGTTGCAGAGCATGGACTCTAGGGCACTCGGGCTTTAGTGGTTGTAGATTCTGGGCTCTAAAGTACAGGCTCAGTAGTTGTGGCACATGGGCTTACTGTGAGGGGTCTTCTCAGACTAGGGATCAAACCCATGTCTCCTGAATTGGGAGACAGATTCTTTAGCACTGAGCCACCAGGGAAGCCCCTCCCACATCTTTCTCATGGTACCTTGGCAACTACAGCCAATAGCAACCAAATTTTATTTCCCTTCACCTAGAGCCCCAAGTTTATTCAGTATATTTTATGCTACCAAGTTATTGCAGATGTCAGTTTTACCAAATGTTTTATCACAAAATAACACGAGTAGTCATCTTTCTAGGCTCCAAGAACAATTTCCTTGCTTCCCACTCTCTGGCTCTGTAGTCAGTGCTACACATCTTAAATTTCTGTTAAAGCAGCACCCTAATTTCAGTACAAAACACTACATCAGTCTCCTTAGACTAAATTATGCTAGAGTAACAAATAATACTGTATCTCCATGGCTTACAAAAACAAAATTTTATTCTTTGCTCACATTTATGAATAATGTAGTTCAGCTAATCTCTGCTCCACATACTTTTCATCTTGGGACTAAGGCTGGAAGAGCAAGCCGTATGTGGGACGTTGTAAAATCTGAAGCAGAGGAAAAATGATCGAGGAACCATTCAATGGCTCTTTAAGCTTCTGTCCCAAATTGGCACCAATCACTTTCACTTACACTTTATTTTCAAACACAACCCAAACTATCAAGGCTGTTCTCAGTGGTGCCAGGAATTACAATCCTCCCACAGGGAGGAACAGGTAATATTTTGACTAATATAAGCTACCAGAGTACCTCAACTTTAACGTATCCAAACTAAACACACGTCTTTCAATCTCCTCCTTTCCTGCTTTCTCTCTCTCACAAGTGGAGGCGCCAGAATTTTCATACTAGAAGAGGGTTGATGTAGCAATTAGGTTAGAAAGAAGAGCTAGGAGACTAGTTTTAAAGCTGCATCTTCCAGGCAAGCACACAATTGTTATTTAGACTGCATGGTCATTTTAGTCAGCTTGATGGAGTTGATTGAAGTTATGAATTGGCTGCGGTCCCCTCAACT
Organism: Bos javanicus; assembly: GCF_032452875.1. Lineage (NCBI taxonomy): Eukaryota > Metazoa > Chordata > Mammalia > Artiodactyla > Bovidae > Bos > Bos javanicus. Next base: position 61,217,371 of record NC_083872.1, on the reverse strand, counting down.
CACTCTCTTGGCCCCTCCTTTGGATATCACCATTGCAGTTACCCAAATAAGAAACAGTGTTATCTTTGAGTTCTTCTATCCTATTCAGTCCTAGTTTTAGACCTGTGCTATCCAATATGGCAGCCATTAACTCCATGTGGATATCAAGCACTTGAAAAGCAACTAGTAAAAACTGAAATGTACTATATATGTAAAATACAAGACAGATTTTTAAGACTTTGTAAAAAAAAAAAAGAATATAAAACATTTTTATATTGTTGACATTTTGAAATGACAATATATTGGCTATATTGAGTTAACTAAAATATATTATTAAAATAACTACTTATTTTTACCTTTTTAATATGCTGCTAGATAATTTAAAATGACATACGTGTCCCTCATTTGTGTCTTGCATTGTATTTCTATAGGACAGCACTACTCTAGGCTGTCTTTTTCCTCTCCATCTCCATGGTCCTAGCCTTAGCTCAGGCCTTCATCCTATTTCAGTGAGGTTCTACAAAAGCCTCCACATTCGTGTTTCTGCCTCCATTCTGACCGTTCTCCAACTTTGTCTTCAAAGGGGCCAGAATGATCTTTTAAACTGAAAATCTAGTCAAGCTAACACAAATAGTTTGATATTGTTCTATGAGTCACCGTTGCCTTAATCTCGTAGTTTCATATTTAAAGTCGAAGCAACAGTTAAAACCAGACATGGAACAACAGACTGGTTCCAAATTGGGAAAGGAGTTCACAGGCAGTATATTGTCACACTGCTTATTTAACCTATATGCAGAGTACATCATGCAAAATGCCAGGCTGGATGAAGCTTAAGCTGGAATCAGATTGCCAGGAGAAATATCAATAACCTCAGATTTGCAGATGACACCACCCTTATGGCAGAAAGTGAAGAAGAACTAAAGAGCCTCTTGATGAAAGCGAAAGAAGAGAGTGAAAAAGCTGGCTTAAAACTCAACATTCAAAAAACTAAGATCATGGTATCCTGTTCCATCACTTCATGGCAAATAGATGGGGAAACAATGGAAACAGTGACAGACTTTATTTTCTTGGGCTCCAGAATTACTGCAGATGGTGACTGCAGCCATGAAATTAAAAGACACTTGCTCCCTAAAAGAAAAGCTATGACCAACCTAGTGAATGAAAGTCACTCAGTCATGTCTGACTTTGTGACCCCATGGACTATACAATCCATGGAACTCTCCAGGCCAGAATACCGGAGTGGGTAGCCTTTCCCTTCTCCAGGGGGTCTTCCCAACCCAGGAATCGAACCCTAGTATCCCACATTGCAGGTGGATTCTTTACCAGCTGAGCCACAAGGGAAGCCCAAGAATACTGGAGTGGGTAGCCTTTCCCTTCGCCAGGGGATCTTCCTGACCCAGGAAGTGAACCGGGATCTCCTTCATTCCAGGCGGATTCTTTACCACCTGAGCTATCAGGGAAGCCATGACCAACCTAGACAGCGTATTAAAAAGCAGAGACATTACTTTGCTGGCAAAGGTCCATCTAGTCAAAGCTAGTTTTTGACTAGACTGCTAGTTTTTCCAGCAGTCTTGTAAGGTTGTAAGATTTGGACCATAAAGAAAGCTGAGCACTGAAGAACTGATGCTTCTGAACTGTGGTGTTGGAGAAGACTCTAGAGAGTCCCTTGGACTGCAAGGACATCAAACCACTCAATCCTAAAGGAAATCAGTCCTGAATATTCAGTGGAAGGACTGATGCTGAAACTGAAGCTTCAGTACTTTGGCCACCTGACGCGAAGAACCAACTCCTTGGAAAAGACCCTTATGTTGGGAAAGATTGAAAGCAGGAGGAGAAGGGGATGACAGAGGATGAGATGGTTGGATGACATCACCAACTCGACAGACATGAGTTTGAGTAAGCTCCGGGAGTTGGTGATGGACAGGGAAGCCTGGCATGCTGCAGTCCACGGAGTTGCAAAGACTTGAACATGACTGAGGAACTGAACTGAACTGACAAAACCAACCCCTAGTTTTCAACCTAGGGCACTCCTACTCCCTAGAATACAGCAAGACTTTCCAAGGGTCTGGGCATACCTGGTTTTAAGTGAGTCAGTTTTCAGATCTTCCACTTACATATTTCTGTGCCTTCAGAGGCACCTGCAGTCAAAGTTCTCTTCCTTTTTCCCGTTGACTGTTGCTCCATTCCTCTAGGTATTCTTGACAAAACAAAAGTATCTAGAATCTTACTACGAGGCATTGAAAGAACAATTAACCAATTCCTTTAAACAAGGTGCCATTATTGCCTGCCTACCCATTATAAGATATATTGCCAATACAATATTCACACCATGCTGCAAATTTATTCTAAAATATATAAAGAAATATAGAATTTTGGGAAATGCTTTTAGGGAGTAAACAAGAAAGTCCAAAGACCATTATGTAACTTATCTCTCATGACCCGCTACCCATATCCCCACCATCACCACTTCTGTCCCCAAAACACAAACACACATATATACCTTCTCAGCTCCAGCTTTACTCAAGAGCTTGCCCTATTCAGCTAATTGGCTTGGGCTCATCAGGCTGCTCTCCCTTACCTTCCTCCCCTAGGCAACCACTTACTACAATTTCTGCTCATTTGATGGCATCATTAGAAGAGGTTACTTTTCAATTTTGTTATGCAGAGGCTTTTGCGAGGAGCGAGTTCCACCCGTGGCAAAGGTCATGAGGAAGGAGGCTTGGCATACGCAAAGGCGGGATCAAGCCTCAGGAGTCTCCCTGGAAATTCTCGAGCATCTACCCCCAAAACCAGAGTCTGCCTACTTTCTGCTTTGTGCTTTCACCTACACCTCTGACTTCACAGGGGCCTGTCCCCCACTACCTCTCTCCGAAAAAAGAGTTAGCTTACAGCTCCAGTTAATAATTCCTGGGTGTGACAGTGTTTCAACCTACAAACTCCTTTGGAAATCCTCTAGCCTGCCTGAATAGGTTTTTTCGGCCACATGTGATTGTTCAGAGCCTCCCAACTGTGAGAGGGAAGAGATGTTCTAAACTGTCTAAACACAGGTTCCTTTGAGTAGTTAAAAGATTGATTAGAAATTGTATTGGTGAAGGGTTTTTCACTTATTGGGCCAATGTTTGCTGCTAAGTCTCCATACTCCTTACCTACTGTGTCCTTGGCAGTGTATTGATTGATATAATGGGTGTATAGAAATGTAAGTAGTAGCCTCAATGTTTGTAACCTTGGACCCTTGAGTTAATTCTTTTCTTTTGAGCCCACCTCACCTTTGTCCTATAGGAATGCAGCTTTGTCCAATGCTTTTTGGAGGCTGGCGCCTGACTTTGGAATAATCACCTTTAGAGAAAAATAAGTTCCTTAAAATGTTAACAGACCTCCTGGCAAGAAGATGATGTAAATCACCTGAACTTTTGCATATGATAAGTTTGAAAGCCTGGCTTCAATTAGAACCAGGAACTGCTGTCCTTGCATGACTCCACCCCTTCCCCCATTATCCTCTATGCACAACTTAAGGTATAAAAAACTATTTTGGAAAATAAAGTGTGGGCCTTGTTCACTGAAACTTGGTCTCCCTATGTCGCTCTCTCTCTCAAATTCTGGCTGAGTCTCCATCTGGAGCGCGGAACCCGCCATGCTTGCTAATTATGCCTGGGCTTCTAAGATCCCACCGGGGAGGCCTCAGTGTCTCCTCTCCTTCAGGAGATCGGAAGGATGCCCACGGCCTATGTAAGTGGTGCAAACTTCTTGTCTTGAAGTTTTATTGGTCTCCCGCGTAAACCAAGCTACTCAGCCTCTTTTCTCCACTGAATTTTCCTACTGTGCTATCCTCATCCTATTACTCTTTATATCTTTGATAAAATATTTAAATAAATAGGTCGCCGACACCGTCCCCGCTTCGAATACCCTGGATCAGCCGGGGCTGGTCCCCGGCAGGCTTTACCAATTTTTTTCCATTATGTGAACTTTGACTTTTATTATACTTTATGAGATGACTTTGAAGGGAGAAGCAAGCAATTTCTAGCCAATGAATTTTCATTATCTTTGTAGTACCCTACACCAAGACTTCTCTCTTTCAGTAAAGAAAAAAAGTTGTTTTTTCCCCCCAAATTTGCCTGACTATTTTAAGTGTTACTGAAAGAGTACTTTCAAGCAGTTGTTACTCAGGTGTCTTTTTTTTAAACAAAACAAAAACAAAGATTTAATTATTGAAGTTATACGATAAGCAAACATTTGTGCATATGTTCAGTTCAGTTCAGTTCACTCAGTTGTGTTCAACTCTTTGCGACCCCATGAATTGCAGCTCACCAGGCCTCCCTGTCCATCACCAACTCCTGGAGTTCACCCAAACTCATGTCCATCGAGTCGGTGATGCCATCCAGGCATCTCATCCTCTGCCGTCCCATTCTCCTCCTGCCCCCAATCCCTCTCAGCATCAGAGTCTTTTCCAATGAGTCAACTCTTCGCATCAGGTGGCCAAAGTATTGGAGTTTCAGCTTTAGCATCAGCCCTTCCAATGAACACCCAGGACTGATCTCCTTTAGAATGGACTGGTTGGATCTCCTTGCAGTCCAAGGGACTCTTAAGAGTCTTCTCCAACACCACAGTTCAAAAGCATCAATTCTTCAGCGCTCAGCTTTCTTCACAGTCCAACTCTCACATCCATACATGACCACTGGAAAAACCATAGCCTTGACTAGATGAACCTTTGTTGGCAAAGTAATGTCTCTGCATTTGATTATGCTATCTAGGTTGGTCATAACTTTCCTCCCAAGGAGTAGGCGTCTTTTAGTTTCATGGCTGCAGTCACCATCTGCAGTGATTTTGGAGCCCATAAAAATAAAGTCTGACACTGTTTCCACTGTTTCCCCATCTATTTCCTATGAAGTGATGGGAGCAGATGCCATGATCTTAGAGTTCCTAAAACTCTGCACTCCAAATTACATCATAGGTCTACTGAAGTAATGTATTTTTACTCCAAAGGCTCACTGATGAGTACTCAATCATCTTACCTGGAATTCCATTTTGTATGTCCATATTTCAAGAATAAACAGTTTTCCCTGAATTTTCAGGCCCTTTGATACCCTGGTTCTACTTCCAAAATTAGTCAATCTCTAACTCCTTACCCACAATTCTGTTAAACCACAAGGATCAATCCGAATGGTCTTGAGTCAAGGCTGTAGTTGAAAAAACTGAAAGGCAAAGCCAGGAGTGAAGAATCAGTAAAACTTGATAGTGAGGCCAGGGATTTCTCCTGGGAATCTGAAACTGAGATTCTGCTGCGCATAGTAAAACTGCTTGTAAGAGTGGTCAAGTCTTCCAAGAGCTTGGAAAAACAGAGAAAGTTGTCTCGAGAGAGAAAAGCAAGACGTCTTTGAAAAGCAAAGGCAGAACCTGGAGACAGAGTATTGCCTACGTTAATGAGAGTTTTCTGGTCCAGATTCTATTCCCTCCCAGAGGCCAGCTGCCTTCATGCCATTGTTTCTGGATATCCTTATAATAAATTCACTTTGGGGGGAAAGAAGACAAAGTAATCAGATTTATTTTCTGGTGCTCTGAGTCCAGAATCATTGATTAGACAGGGCAGCAGATGATTGACTCATTTTGGGATATGTTAAATCTGCATTTTCTTTCCTTCTTCAGAAATTTTTTTTTTTTAACCCCATTTGGCCCATGTGTTCCGACATTCTTCATTATGTCTTCAGTAAATTACCAGGCCTTTTTCTTCCTGTCCTGTTAGGAGATATCTTACAACACAAGTGCATTTTTACTACCTTAACCTCAGAAGAGAAAGTACCCTTGCTTCCCAAATTTCTGAGCCTTATGACATCCGGCTGTTTATAGTGTATAGTCCTGAAAAAGGAAAGCTTTTAAGAGGTGTATGATTATCAGGAACTTCTCTGGTGGCTCAGATAGTAAAGAATCTGCCTGCAATGTGGAAGACCTGGGTTTGATCCTTAGATTAGAAACAAACACTATAGACAGTGTTTTTGTTTTTTTCTTTTTCTTTTTTTTGTTTTTTATTTTACTTTTTAACTTTACAATATTGTATTGGTTTTGCCATGTATCAACATGAATAGATAGGGTTTTTGGTTTGTTCTTTTTTTTTCTCTGTACATGTGTCTACAAGGCATGATGGTACTGTCTTGGAATAAGAGAAAATAGGGCAGAAGACATATAGAGGAAATTTGAACCACAGAATATTATACAAGCAGTGAAATGCACGTCATTTTTCTAATCTCTTTGTGGCTTCAACATCTTGAGAAAAGCCTGCAAATTTGAAACCACCTCTTTGCAAATTGATTTCTTAATGTCACCAGGCTCCACACACTCTCCGCCCACGCTTTTTCAGTTGCTAAGTGCACTGGATTGTCACAGTATGTTCCAGAGGCTCCAGGTTTCTCTCCAATGCAAAAGATGTGCTTCTAATTGGAAGCAAAGTCCTTGTCTTTCAAATACAGTGTTCTCTAGAAACAAAGAAACAGTACCCATTAGATTTCAAACAGTTCAAATTGACTCATTTCCCCAAACAAGGGAAAGCTTATAAGCTCTAAAATTCGATAATATTATTTTACAACTTGAAACCTAAAGATGATTTTTAGATTTGTTTTGCAGTATTAACTTCACTTCATTAGAAACAAAAACCATGATAGGCCATTAAATATTTATTCATAGCATGCATTGATTACTACTTAGGAGACGTATTACGAAACACTTTCAGTTTTCTAAATCAATGATATCAACAAAATTTGAGGCAAAAGTTTAAGACTTTTTAAAAGGGAGAAGGAAACTATAATAAGAAATATAGTTCAATTTAATGGGAATATATGCATAAGCTTAACACATATTTATTGATGGAATCCACAGTTACAGAGTAGAAACTGATCAGATAAAAATGCAGTCCACAGACCTGAAGAGTTTAGAGATCAGCAGAAGAGGCTGGTGATTCATTCATTTTTTCAACAAATTTTTACCAAGTGTTTGCCATAAACAAGATACTTGGCTGGGTACTAAATCTTAATGATTACACTGTAGCATCAATAGCATGGGATCACTTCCACATGTATCATCAAACTTAAACTTTTACTTTAAGATTTTTATTACATTACAAGGGATATTTTTTGAAAAACGATCAAGCCATACAGAAAAAGCTATCACCACTAGATGGGGTAACCAATATTACATTGCAGGATATCTTTCACACTTCTTAAAATAATAATAAAAATGCACACAAATACTTTTTTCTTTTTAAAAAAATGATTTTGTGCTATACACAGAGCCAGTATAGCATACTACTTGAGAACATGGGCCTTAAGTAATACCACCTCAATTCAAATTCCAGCTCAACCACATACTAAGCTACATTTGTGAGTTACCACACATTTCAATTCCAAAATTTGCTGATCTTAAAAATGAGAATAATATTAGTACATACCTCATACCACTGTTGGGAAAATGAATACTCAATCACTTAAAAACAATTCAACAAATGTCAGCTATTATTATGTAACTTGTGTTATATTTACTCAAGATTATATTGTGGGCCTCCTTCCACCTCACTTTTTTTTTTCTCAAAAAACAGATAGTACCATGGCACAGATTTATTATAATTCATGTGATACATTCTTCTGCTGGGATTCATACAGATTGCCCCAATGTGTTCATAAAGAATGCTGCAAATAAAACCATTGTGTCTATACTTCAATATTTCTAAAGAGTAAATGCTTAGAAAAGAAAGAGATGGATCAAAAACAATACATATTTTAAAGTATATTTCAAATGCTTTTGAATTTCTCTACTAGGACATGTCAATTTATATCCTGTTATAAAATATGAAAGTGACCTTTTCCCCATATAGGGGGTGTGATGTGTGTGTATGTATGTGTTAGGTGGGTTGAAAATTGATTGTGAACAAATATTCTCCTACATGTATTTATGGTACTGTCACTATTTTGTGTTTCATGGTTGTGCTTTTAACAACCTAGATTTTGGAGTATGATATAAGGCAGAAATCTACCTTTATTTTTGTCCAAATGGGTGAGCACTTGTTCCATTACCATTTACTAAACAGTGTATCCATTCCCAACTTATTTGAAGTGACACTCTTATCATACACTTAATTTCCACACATGCATAGTTCAGTTTCTACTCACTATTGTTTTCTATTAATACACTGTTCTTTCTCTATGAGTACCATATTACTTTAGTTACTATAATGTTGTACCATATTTTAATATCTGTTAACTTTATGTTCTTTTTTAAAATTTATCCCTAGAAATTCCCTTGTACCATATTTTAATATCTGTTAACTTTATGTTTGGAGAAGGCAATGGCATCCCACTCCAGTACTCTTGCCTGGAAAATCCCATGGATGGAGGAGCCTGGAAGGCTGAAGTCCATGGGGTCGCTGAGGGTTGGAAATGACTGAGCGACTTCACTTTCACTTTTCACTTTCATGCATGGAGAAGGAAGTGGCAACCCACTCCAGTATTCTTGCCTGGAGAATCCCAGGGACGGGGGAGCTTGGTGGGCTTCCGTCTATGGGGTCCCACAGAGTCGGACACGACTGAAGCAACTTAGTAGTAGTAGTAGTAACTTTATGTTCTTTTTTAAAACTTATCCCTGGAAATTCCCAGTGATCCAGTGGTTGGTTAGGACTTGGCACTTTGACTGCCAAGGGCCTGGGGTTAAATCTCTGGTTGGAGAACTAAGATCTTGTACACTGCATGGCACAGCCAAAAATAAAAAATAAATAAATAAAAGCATTCCTGTACTCTTACTGTTGCAGATTATGGCAGAGACAGCCAGCTGACCACCAAAACCTCATGCTCCTCTTTCATAATGGTCAAAGCAAGGATCAACGCTTTCAGATCAAAGCTTCGTTGCCAGCAGGAAACTACCTATTAATATCTGGGGACTACATGTTTCAGCTCCCCTTCCACCTAAAGAGGGTCATATGATGAGTTCTTGCCAGTGGAATGTGAGCAAATACAGTGTCCTTTTCAGGTCAAAGGGATGGGGAAACAGTACACCTCCTTCACTGTCATTGTCCCCATTCAGGTACTCCAACGACCTAGCAGGAGGCCAGCGCCACAGGATGAAAGATACCTGGCTTTCAGTCAGCCTGACCAGGAACTCTTGCATTAACTGTGAGTTAATGCTTTTGAATTGTGGTGTTGCAAAAGACTCTTGAGTCCCTTGGACTGCAAGGAGATCAAACCAGTCAGTCCTGAAGGAAATCAGTCCTGAATATTCATTGCTGATATTCATGACTGATGCTGAAGCTGACGCTCCAATACTTTGGCCACCTGATGCAAAGACTCGACTTATTAGAAAAGACCCTGATGCTGAGAAAGATTGAAGGCAGGAGGAGAAGGGGACGACAGAGGATGAGATGGTTGGATGGCATCACTGGCTCAATGGACATGAGTTTGAGCAAGTTCTGGGGGATAGTGAAGGACAAGGAAATATGGTGTGCTGCAGTCCATGGGGTCACAAAGAGTCGGACACAACTGAGTGACTGAACAACAAATGGAAGAAATAAATCCCTTATTGTATTAAGCCACTAAGGTTTGGGGATTTATCTGTTACATTCGTGACTATGCAGATGGTGTATTACAAATGGTGCTTTAAAAATCCAGATAGGATTTTAATTCGGATCACATTTTACTTACAGATTAATTTAAGGCAAGCTGACACCTTAACAATACTGAGTTTTCACATCTAGGAGAAATCACATCTTTACATGTATTCCGCTCTTCTTTTATAACCTTCAGTAAAGTTTTGTTGTTTTCTTTATGTGGATCCTAAAGATTTCTTGCTAAGTTTATTCCTTTATATTTTCATGCTTTGATTGTATTGTGTCTGCAGTCCTTTTCCATTACATTTTCTATCTGATTATTGCTTGTACATAGATTATTTACTTTTGTAACTTCATCTTTTATCATCTCACAGAATCTTGTTTGTGTCAGTGGCTCATTGGTTTCATTATTTCTAGTGAATAATGGCAGTTTTGCCTCTTCCTTCCTCATATTGATAATTGGTGCTTACATCACTGAAAGGACAACTTGCTTCTGCAGTGAAGATCTGGACAGTTCCCTGTGGTCTTTCCTGAGGTTTTGCTAAAGGAAGACCAAACTGGAGGATTTAGAATTAAAAATTTTTTTCATAGCCAAGAAAGGATAAGACTGTTCTTTGGCCAAAGACCCAAATTGTGAACAAGAAACAAACCCTGAATTATGGATAACTCTGAGGAAGTACAAATGCTCTAAAAGTCCACTAATAAACAGCCTCAATCTGTTTCTGAAAGTTGGCAAATTAGTGATAGCACCTGGCTTCTGAAACCAGCCAATTAGGAGTGAAAGCCACAGACAGCCTGTCAATGACAGACAATTCTGCCCTTCTAGCCAACAGCCCATCAGCTTCAAACCAGTGGATGAACCACAGCCCGGCTCCCATGACCACAGGAATGCACCTGAAAATCTGTCAATCCCTGAACACTCCTACCTTTAAAAGCCCACTAAACCCTGAATGCCCGGCTTCCTAAAACCTTACATAAGATCAGCTTTGGCCTTGTTTGGGGAAATGTTCTTCTGAGTACAGCTCTCCCTTTCAGGGAAATCTGAAATTCAGTTTTTTGTGGCTTTTTTTTTTTTTTTTTTTTGCATTGGACAGTTTGATTTATCATTAGTCCATTAACTTTCAACCTTTCAATGCTTCAAACCCTGTTTATGTGAGCTGCACTTGTGAGTGACAGACGTGTTGATGCTGTGAGATAAATTCAGTCTTCTCAGTTCTGGCATTGGTTGCTATTATCTTTTATCTATTTGAACCCCAAACTTGAAAATCCACATGTAAATTTTGTGCTGCATTTTCTAAATAGTGGTCTTTTATTAAATAAGGAGGTCTTCCTAGGTGATGCTAGTGGTAAAGAACCCACCTGCCAATGCAGTAGACATAAGAGACGCCAGTTCAATCCCTGAGTTGGGAAGATCCCCTGGAGGAGGGCATGGCAACCCACTCCAGTATTCTTACCTAGAGAATCCCATAGACAGAGAAGCCTGAAGGGCTACAGTCCGTGGGGTCTCACAGAGTCGAACAGGACTGAGGCAACTTAGCATGCATGCATTAGATAATGAAGAAGTCATTTTGAAGCTCTCAGTATGCAACTGTTTACTCAATATCAAAAATAGCAGAAAGTCAGATACTAACCGATATATACCAACAACTAAGCATAGGAGATGTATCCCTTACTCAACTATTACCAAAGGAAGTGATAAAATAACAGTATTTTATTAAGAGAAATTCAGATGAAGAAGATAAAATAATTGTACCAGAAGCTGTAATAACCTTTCATACCATGTATCAGTATCAGCATTTCAGCTCCGATGATCTAGCTAAAGTACCCCCATTGCTTTAAAAACAAACAAACAAACAAAAAAAACCCTTGTTAAGTGTGTTTTCTTTAAAAAACAGGTGAAATATTTATCCCTCTAAGTGTAGAGTTTATTTGTAAATGGAATAACACGATTTATGGACAGGAAAAGAAATTCCAACATGACATAGATAACTAATATGGCACTCCTGACAGTTTAATCACTTGAAGGATTCTATTCTTTCACAGGGTGATACGAAATTCTCTTCCAGTATGGCAACAAGTGGAATCATGTGTAGTGTTGTAGAAGAGGGAATAAAAATCAATGACATTACTCTTTTTTGTTGGTGGGCATTTTTAAATGTTATTGATCAAAGCATCACAGCATAACTCTAAAAAATAGAAAAGCAAGTTGTGGCTGAAATATTGTATTACTGTATTGTCTGCTTCAACTTTCTTAACATTGTTAACTTTCAGTACACTGGCTCACATTACTAATGTTGAGAATGCTTTCTCAGTAATGAATGTTCAATGGACAAAAGAATGAAACAAATTGACAACTGGAGAAGCTATGTTGTATAAATGGAACATGGACTGTAACTGAAAGGCATTTTATAAGCAAATTTGGCATAACAAAGAATCAGTAAGGATAGCCAAAGGAAATGCAATTAAAGGAAGAAGTATGAAATTTAGATACTTAGAATTTGTTTCAGATAAATGTAGTTTTTTTTGCATAAGTATGCAATATTTTTTTAAGTTAATGTTCTTAAACACAGGAGCTTCCCTGGTGGCTCAGTGGTAAAGAATCATCCAGCCAATGCAGAGGACGCAGGTTTGATCACTGGTCTTGGAAGATCCCCTGGAGAAGGAAATGGCAACCCACTCCAGTACTCTTGCCTGGGAAATCCCATGGACAGAGAAGCCTAGTGGGCTACACCCTACGGGGCCACAAAAAGTCAGACATGACTTTTAGCAACTACACAACAACATATTCATAAGCAATTAGAAAGAATTAAAATTTAGCTGAGTGTCCTTTTTCTAGTTTGCTCAATCTTGTAACCATAAAGGAGGGACAATTCTTGTTTTTTAATTTCCCAGAACTTAAATTGCTTGTTTTAAAAGTAGCAACCAGTTCTTGCTTTATAGGTATAATAAATTTGTGCGGATCTTTCAGTTTCCTGCATTAATTCTGTTTCCACACAGGACATTTTTGTTTCAATAGTGTGGTGTCACTCAGGCTGTTGGAATGTTCAGGAATCCTCAACATCTATCACACTTATAATTTCAGGTTTAGATTGACCTATTTAGGTAGCTGGAGTATTTGAACTCATAAAATTCTCGTGTTCTGGGCATTCTTTGCAATTTTGGGGGTAGGAGAGAGTGACTGTATTGACAAGTGGGCTTTCCTTTGGTGGTCTCAGTATCTCTCTATCCCTCAAGGCCCAGGGAAATGATGTCCTGGTTTGCCTAGGATGGTCACAGGTTACATTTCTTATCCTGGAATAATTATTAATAGCACTTGCTTTTACTCAAAAGTGTCCCAGTTTAGACAACAGATTTCATTTTCATCCTTCTCATGACAGATGGAAGTTAGCTGAGATACTGTCCCATTTCTCTCTTTGGCCCCGGCACCCACCTTGGGAGAATCTGGCAGCCTATATACCAGTTAATTTAGGGAGCAGAATTCATGGCTTTAACCTGGGGACAAGTGGTACAGCAGCCCCTTGCAGAATAAAAGACTGATACAGCTACTTCACATCCCTGTAATTATCCAACTGGCTGCCTTCTTCTGCCCTTATTACTTAACATCTTAGATTTCTTTTTCAGGGGTCATCAGAGCTGTTATCTTTCACCTTAATAGGATTATATGTTGTGTGTGTGTGTGGGTATGTGTGTGTGTGTGTGTGTATTTTAATCCCTGGTGGGTGTTATCATCCATGACTAACCCATCTGTTTTAATATTCAGTATTAAACCTACAATAACAATAATTATGGGCTTCCCAGGTGGCTCAGTGATAAAGAATCTGCCTGCCAATGCAGGAGATGTGATTTTGATCCCTGGATTGGGAAGATCTCCTGGAGAAGGAAATGGGAACCCACTCCAGTACTTTTGCCTGGGAAATTCCATGGACAGAGGAGCCTGGGGGGCTAAAGTCCACAGGGTTGCCATAGTCATACACAACTGAACACAACAATAATTATAGGCGAGATGTGAAAACTTATGTGTCAGGCACTGTTTAGCACTTGACTTGTATTAATTCTCAGAGGTAGGTACTTTCATTTTCCAGATAAGGAAACTGAGGCATAGAGAGGGAAAGTAATTTACCCAAGGGCTGGAAGACCCAAAGAGAGTAGGCAGCTTACTAAGAACCCAGCAGTTGGTTCCAGGGCTCATATTTTTAACCACCACCTAAATCCCTCATATCAGACAATAGCACTGTTCCTGGCTTTCTAGAGCTGTTCTGGGTTTAGCACTTCTATATTAGTTCTGTCATTTCTGTGGGGCTTTTAAATGAAAAGAGAAGTTAACTCATGAGTTCAGTTAACTATTTAACTGAATTTTTTTTTTTTCAAACTCAGTGTTTTGTCATTTTAAAGAAAGGTTTCTGGTCTAAAGGATTATTTTCTGTCATGTAGTCAGTCTCAACCTTAGCTAGCATTTGCTAATATGCACAAACATTCACACATGACTTCCCCCTGCTTTATCAATCTAGAAAGCTGGGTAAAAATCTGGCGCACACACACACAAAAGCAGGAAATTATACCTTGGAAATTTCCACACAGCCCCTGGACACTCCACTGAAGGTATATTATGGGTCACCTCAGGGTCCTAATTATGTATCCCTTTACAGTATACAATCCCAAAGCATATTATTTAAATCAGAAAGGAACAGTGAAAATCCGAGGCCAATCCCATTATTTTGCAAATAAGAAAACTAATTTCAAAGAGATCAAGTGATTCACCCATCATCTCACAGCTAATTAGTATAATTAGTGACAAGGCCAAAATTACCACCCAGTATCCTAACTCAGAGTTCTTTTCATTCTATCTCCCTGCCTCTCTATTTGGTTGCTTTGGGAACCGAATTAGGAAATCATTAAAATCATGTTATTATCTAGATTTTCATCTAGAAATGATTATTTTATGTAGGTTTGATCTACATCTGAACCCATATTTTAATGAAAATTATTATCTCGATTTTAAAGGAAGCCTTTAAAAGTGATTATCATATCTGTCATGGTTCCCTGCAATGTTTTCCTGAGTAATATACATGCCTGTACAGTAAACCATGTTTCTTTTCATTCCCAGAATAGCATTGACTCCTGTCTGTTCAAATACATTAACATTTTCATCTCAACTGACTCATTTGCCAAGAGCATCAGGTTTTTGTGCCAGTTCCTAGGGTCATCTGTATCACCCCTCTAGTGAAATTTGAGAAATGAAAGCTTTTTTCTTAATTCTTGTTTTTCCTGATAGCAATTGACTTTCTGTGTTACAGATATATTCTAGAAATTGCAATATTTGAAAAGTTAAAGAAGAGGCTTTGAGATAAAGGAAAAGGGGGAGAATTAAGAGATACTTCATGATTTATCATGAGATTAATATTTCACATTCTAACAGAAATAAAAATGACACTCTTGGGACTTCCCTGGTGGTCCAGTGGTTAAAACTCAGTGCTCCCACTGCAAGGGGCATGGGTTCAATTCTTGGTTGGAGAGCTAAGATCCCACAATGCCACATGGTGCAACCAAAGGAAAAAAAAGACCTTCTTGTACAAGACCAAAAGGAGACATTATAGAAGGAAAAGGGGGGTAAAAAGGTAAAAATAAGCTTATGCATTCTATCTTTTGTTATAAGGAAGAAGTTACAAGGAGACAAGATACAGAGACAAGATACAGGTATTAAGTGATAAGAATTATTGCTTTTTATCTTGAATTTATAGTTTTATGAATAATTTATAATTATGAACAACAGACTCTTTAGAATTTAGTTCCTAAGTGAAGTCGCTCAGTCATGTTGCAAAGATCGGGCACGACTGAGCGACTTCACTTAGGAACTAAATTCTAAAGAGTCTGTTGTTCATAATTATAAATTATTCATAAAAGCTATAAATTCAAGATAAAAAGCAATAATTCTTATCACTTAATACCTGTATCTTGTCTCCTTGACTGTCTCCAGTTAGAGCTAGTCAATCTGTGAACATTCTCTTTGAGACATCCAGGTTACCCACAATTCTCTCTGAAGATGCACTTCTTTGCAATCAGCAAATCCCCTCATTCCATACCACCCCTAATCACCTGGCTTGCCTTTTGCCTCTTGACACTGATGTCTAAAGTTGGAAGCACCAGAGCAATATCCTACCTACACTGCTGTTAATTCTCGCTAAAACAGCATCCTTTCCTGTTTTCTTAATAGCTGTTTTTTGCGCTTACAAATTACCTCATTTATTTACATAATTGTTGTCTGTCAGCCCTGTTTAGAGAAGATTTTTGCCTATCTATTTTACTCCACATGCAACTCCAGTTTCTAGAACAATGCCTGACACCTAGGAGGTGCTTGAAAATATTTGCTGCATGAATAATTTATTTGGCTTACTTCAAGCTTCAAAGCGTCCTGTCCTCTGGAATACCAAAGAGCAGCTACCAACTTCAACACCCACTTCAATCATCACTTGGAAATGTCCCATATCTGAAATCTTAAACCCCATGGAAATTCATTCCAACTGCTACCCCCAATTTCTTGAGTACATTTTCTACTGCTTTATTCCAAACAGCTCAAGACTCCCCAGTTGTAACACAAATGCTCCACCAATTATAATACTTCTTCATTCCTTCTGCAGCTGAGGCTGGTGAAAGCATAATTTACACCCACTAGCCTGATTTCACTGTCTCCCACTCTCTCTCAACCCAGGCACTCTGTCTTCTCTGTTCCTGCCACTCTACCCAAACTGCCTTTGCCAAGGTCACAGCCCCACAATCCCATTAGATTGTAAAAATGTTTTTGAAAAAGTCTGATACCAAATATTAGGAATATGTGGGAGAACAGGAATTTTTTACAGCTGGAGTAAAAATCAATGCAACCATTTTGGAAAGCGATGGGTAAAGTTGAAAATAGAAATCACCAACAACACATTCCCCTAGAGAAATTCTTTCACATGAGCACAGGAAGATATATATATACATATAGTGAATATTTGTCACAGCATTTGTGCATGCTCAATCATGTCTGACTCTTTGCAACCCCATCTAAACTGTAATCTCCTCTGTCCATGAAATTTTCCAGGCAAGAATACTGAAGTGGGTTGCCATTTCCTAGTCGAGGGGATCTTTCCAACCCAGGGATCAAATCCGGATCTCTTGTGTCTCCTACATTGGCAGGCAGAATTCTTTATCACTGAGTCCCCTGAGAAGCCCATTTGTCACATCATTGTTTGCAATAGCAAAAATTTGAAAATCACCTAAATGTCCTTCAAGGTAGAGACTTGTACTTGGTCCCCCAACTTTACTCTCCCCCTTCTTCATCAATAATTGAACAGCCAAATTTTAGGTGCATGGTCACTTAAAGATTCCTTTTCCCATTCTCTTTGACAGCTGTGATCACATGATTAAGTTTTAGCCAATAGAATGCAAGTGAAATTGGAGAACGAAATGTCTTCTCTTTCTTCTTTCTGTGATGCTATGCTAAGTCACTTCAGTCGTGTCCGACTCTGTGTGACCCCATAGACGGCAGCCCACCAGGCTCCCCGTCCCTGGGATTCTCCAGGCAAGAACACTGGAGTGGGTTGCCATTGCCTTCTCCAATGCATGAAAGTGAAAAGTAGTGAGAGGAATGTGAATGGGTCCACTAGAGCTGGAGCTGCCATTTTAAACTTTAAGGTGACCAGTGTGCAGAGATCCATGCAGAGTGAGGTAACAAGGTAGAGGGAGACTGGGTCCCTGAATTTGTGGCACTCCATACCATCTCTGGAAAACTACCTTTGGATCTACACACAAGAGAGAGAAAATGTTATTATCTTGTTTAAGACCCTCTTTGTTTTTTCTTGGTTATTTTTAGCCAAACTTTATTCTAGTGATCAAAACAATGTATTCATTAAGTGGACTCCAGTACAGCAATAAGTAGAGAAACAAACCAGAAAAATCTATCAACATGGATAAATCTCAGAAACATAGTAGGGCTATGAGTTTATACATATCTACATTAAAAATATAAGCACATGAAAATGATTCATGACAACATTAAGAAAACAGGAAGTATCCTCAGAGCAGGAACTATTCTGATTCTCCATTGATTAACCAGCTACATTATCATTTACATTAGCAGCAAGGATGGCCAAGATCAAACCAATGAAAAGCAACTCAGTTTGTTCCGTCTAGAGTTTTCAAGGCTGATCTGTCTACCCTTCCTTTATAAATTACTGCCATTGAAATAAAACCCTTCTCATCTCTGAGTTCCTCCTGAACCTGAGAGCTGAGATAAGCTCTTTCTGGGATGTGCCTCTGCAGACATGCCAAGCTTCAATAGAGTAGCAGCAGGAGGAGTAGCCTTGGCCACAAGTATTCAAATTCACCAACTATTTCCTGAGCATATATACTGAGTTGGGGTTAGGAATGTTGACCCTGTAAATTAATGTGAGTAAAAAAAAAAAAAAGAGCTGACCGCATTATTTTTTTTATAGCTGGGGGAAACTGAGCTTGAAATAAAGGGAAAAATCAATTTGTTAGCCATTTTGAAGTTTCCAATGGTGAGAATAATGACCGCCATTTGTTCAGTTCAGTTCAGTTCAGTCGCTTAGTCATGTCCAACTCTTTTCGACCCCATGAACTACAGCATGCCAGGCCTCCCTGTCCATTACCAGCTCCCATAGTTTACCCAAACCCATGTCCATTGAGTCAGTGATGCCATCCAATCAACTCATCCTCTGTTGTCCCCTTCTCCTCCTGCCCTCAATCTTTCCCTGCATCAGGGTCTTTCAAATGAATCAGCTCTTCACATCAGGTGGCCAGAGTATTGGAGTTTTGGCTTCAACATCAGTCCTTCCAATCAACACCCAGGACTGATCTCCCATTTGTTCAGTACTAGTCAACCTCAGATATGCAGATAACACCACCCTTATGGCAGAAAGTGAAGAGGAACTCAAAAGCCTCTTGATGAAAGTGAAAGAGGAGAGTGAAAATGTTGGCTTAAAGCTCAACATTCAGAAAACGAAGATCATGGCATCTGGTCTCATCACTTCATGGGAAATAGATGGGGAAACCGTGGAAACAGTGTCAGACTTTATTTTGGGGGGCTCCAAAATCACTGCAGATGGTGACTGCAGCCATGAAATTAAAAGACGCTTACTCCTTGAAAGGAAAGTTATGTCCAACCTAGATAGCATATTCAAAAGCACAGACATTACTTTGCCAACAAGGGTCCGTCTAGTCAAGGCTATGGTTTTTCCAGTGGTCATGTATGGATGTGAGAGTTGGACTATAAAGAAAGCTGAGCACTGAAGAATTGATGCTTTTCAATTGTGGTGTTGGAGAAGATTCTTGAGAGTCCCTTGGACTGCAAGCAGATCCAACCAGTCCATCCTAAAGGAGACCAATCCTGGGTGTTCATTGGAAGGACTGATACTGAGGCTGAAACTGCAATACTGCGCCCACCTCATGTGAAGAGTTGACTCATTGGAAAAGACTCTGATGCTGGGAGGGATTGGGGACAGGAGGAGAAGGGAACGACAGAGGATGAGATGACTGGATGGCATCACCGACTCGATGCACATGAGTTTGGGTGAACTCTGGGAGTTGGTGATGGACAGGGAGGCCTGAAGTGCTGCGGTTCATGGGGTCACAAAGAGTCGAACACGACAGAGAAACTGAACTGAACTGAGTCAATATATTGATACCAGATAGTCTATATATATTTGCTTAGTTAAAACAATTTTCACAACAAACCTACATTATTAATTTTAAAACTAAGGGTTAGAGATAGCTAATGGTCCCATAGGTAGAAAGGAGTTGACCCTAGATTCTGTTGAAAGGGCTGCCTGAATCTGAAGTCTATATTCTTGAATATTGTACTAGACCATTAACCATCACTGATAGTATTTACTTTTCATAAGCTAGTCATATGCACAGGTGAATTAAAGTTGACTTCATCATGCAATTAAAATAATGAGTACATTGTGCATTTAGAGGCCACTGAAGAGTTTACCTGTTTCCAAACATTTTCTCTATATTCTTCTATGTTGCTATTATTTATGTTACTTTTAGGTTAAGTAATTTTCCCTAAAATATCAGTAAAGTTTGTCTCTTGTGAAGGAAACGTTATCATCGACTAATCCATAGATTACTTTAGCAAATTAAACTGTAACTTAATTATAGTCTATTCAAACTAGATTCCCAAAGGAATGAGATTCACGTTACCTATACTTAAGTGGATAATGTAAAAGTCTTTCAAGAATCAGTATTCTAGGGACGTCCCTGGTGATCCAGAGGTTAATACTTCATCTTCAAATGCAAGGGGTGAGTGTTCAATCCCTGATGGGGGAGCTAAGATCCCACATGCCTTGTGGACAGAAAAACAAAACATAAAACAGAAACAATACTACAACAAATTTAATAAAGACATAAAAAAACTTTAAAAATAAGTTAAATAAGTATCAAGTATTCTTAGGAGAAATCCTATATTGGAGGGACCTGAATGGTGAAATACACCATAGGGGTCTTGGGTGCTCTATGGGTTTGGTATTGACACTGAAAACTTGATATCTGGGTGCCGGTACTGTATCAAGTCTTGGACACAGAGTTTGGGGTAAAAGAAAAGAGTGTGTGTGTGCTTGGCCATATCTGACTCTTTGTGACCCTATGGACTAGATTGCCAGGCTCCTCTGTCTGTGGAGTTTTCCAGGCAAGGATACTAGAGTGTGTTGCCATTTCCACTTCCCGGTGATCTTCCTGACCCAGGGACTGAACTCACGTTTCCTGCGTCTCCTGCATTGCACATGCATTCTTTACTTCTGAGCCATAGGGAAGCCCACCAGAAGAGTAGCTTTATTGCTTTGCCAGACGAAGGGGGACATAGCAGGCTCATGCCTCTCAAGACTATATGTCCAACCCAGGAGGATTTGACTAGGAGTTTTATAGCAATTGTTCAAGGATAGGATTAGGGTGTGTGCAGGGCCTGCACTCCTTTCATCTGGCCTCAAGTGGTCTTCTCTGGAATGAAGAATACTAACATCTTCCAGGGGTCTTTCCAGGTGGTGGTAGTGGTACAGAATCCACCTGCCAATGCAGGAGATGGTAAGAGATGCGGGTTCAATCCCTGGGTTGGGTAGATCCCCTGGAAGAGGGCGTGGTAACCCACTTCAGTATTCTCACCTGGAGAGTCCCACGGACAGTGGAGCCTGGCAGGCTACAGTCCACGGGATTGCAAAGAGTCGGACATGACTGAAGCGACTTAACAGGCACAACAGCTTCCATTTGTTGGCGGTTTTAGTTCTATAAAGGGCTCAAAGATATTGTTCTGCGCATCCCTTGAGGTGAAACTAGGACCCCAAGACGGCGCTACTGTTGCATAGCTGCTCCTGGCTTGTCTCTGTGACCCTCCCTTCCCTGATTAGTAACTGTTTCAATCTGCCCTTCGGAACTCAGGGGAGGTCATGGAGGCTGGAGTCTATTCCCTATAAACAAGAAACAGGGGACATGGAAAGGCTTCCATGCCCAGGAGCCCACAGGGTCCTACTCAGTTTCTTTATCTCCACCTGAAATGCAATGTTTGAGTAAATCTTTAATATTACCTATCACAATCTCCATCATCATCACACCCACCAAAACTATGCCCTGTACGAAAGAAGTTTAGCCCCAGAAGATTCCACCGTTTGTTCATAATCATATAAGCATATTTTAACTGTGCTAAAGCTAAGTCTCATGTCTTTAACTCCAGGATCATTTCTCCATCAAAAGTTGGAGAGAAAAATACCAAAAAGAAACTAATGAGGAGATAAAGGAATATTTGGCCCGATTCCCAATTTTAACCAGCACAAACCCACACACCCACCAACTGCCTTTATGGTTTTGGATGAGAGGAAGGGAAAAGACAGGGGAAGTAAAAAGATGACTGGGTGGGTGAGCATTCTGCCTCCTGTTTGGGAAGGAGTCTGTTCAAATCAGCAAAAAGAGCTGGAGCTCTGTTTTCTGATTCCTCCTTCCTTCCAGCCCCCTGCTGATCTGAGGAGGAAGGAGGGATGGCTTTGATAACAGGAGGAAAAGCCATTGTAATAGAGCAAGAGGATTCATCTTCTCCAGTTTCCAGCCCAATCTACTTTCACCCTGGTAACATCCCTAAGAGAAGTTCCATGCTCTAGTGAAAACAAGCCCTCATTGCCCTGGACCGATCTCATCTTTGAGCCAAAGTCAAGTTTGCTGCCATTCTCACCCTCTGGTCCAGGAAATGCCCTTTGGAATACTCAGATATAGTCACATTCTCCTCTGCATATAATCATTATCTCTCATGTATCTGATGAGTCAAGTGATAACAACAGCAAACACTTACATATAGTGCAGACTGTGTCCCAAGCGCTAGACAAAGTGTTCTGGAGTAGTTTATTTAACTTTCACAATAATTTTAGATACTATTATCATTGACCCCATAGAGAACTGAGGCATAGAGTGTTAAGAAACTTGTGCTGCTCTCTCTCTTAGTACATATTCAAGCTAGGATGCCATACTGCAAAGCCTGCAGAATCTTAGTTTCCCAACCAGGGATCAAACTCATCCCCTGCAATGGAAGCACAGTCCCAACCACTGGACCTCCAGGGAAATCCCCTCAAGCTAGGTTTTTTTTGAGTCTACTCACTCAGTCACTGTGTTACACAAACTTTTCTCCCCTATTTTCTTGCTCTCTGTCTGCTGCTGCTGCTGCTGCTAAGTCGCTTCAGTCATGTCCGACTCTGTGCAACCCCATAGACGGCAGCCCACCAGGCTCCCCCGTCCCTGGGATTCTCCAGGCAAGAACACTGGAGTGGGTTGCCATTTCCTTCTCCAGTGCATGAAAGTGAAAAGTGAAAGTGAGTCGCTCAGTCATGTCCGACTCAAGTGACCCCATGGACTGCAGCCCACCAGGCTCCTCTGCCCATGGGATTTTCTAGGCAAAAGTACTGGAGTGGGGTGCCATTGCCTTCTCCGCTCTCTGTCTAGTCCCTGCTTATATGACATGATTCTCCATTCCTTCATCCTTTCCTCTGACTCACACTCCAGTCGGTCAAGGCTGCTTCTAAACAGAATAACTGTTCAAGACTGAGCGCATTGAGAAAGCAGGCTCTGAGACAAGAGTTTATAGCATGCAGGGTGTTTATTAATGAGCTCCCTTGACATCAACACCTGAGGAAGGTGAAGAGAGCAAGGGGAGGAGTGCAAAGCAGACCTAAGACATTTTCACAATTTTTGTAGCCCTATTGGAGTATATATCATAAAATATTCATTGGCTACTCTGAAAAATGCAAACCTTGTTCAACTGACTGGATATCAGACCTGCTAACACTTTGACTACATGAAATTAATCACATGTGCTGTTTTGTCCGAAATTTTAGCTAGGCAAATTCACCCAGAACCCACCATTAAAATGTTTATGAATGATGATAATGGAAACCATTTTACTGATTCAGGTTAATCAAAATTTTATCAGAGGAAAATCAGAAAAATCTTCTCAGAGAGCTGATTTATCTTTAAAAATAAAAGGTATGTTGTTTTCATGAATGTTAAGTAAAAATCTACAGATCCCCTAAAAAGATTCTTAGACCCATTATCTGTGTGCAAATTCTTTTGTTTGTTGGTTTAATAATGCTGCTGCCAGTTGATCAACCAAGTTGTTTTACAGAGCTCTGCAGTATTTTAGCAAGTCTGGAAAATAATAGATAATTAGTCCCTGGGAAAAAAGGAGTAGAATGCCACAGCCCCCACAAATCTGTTACTAGTCAGATGCCTGTTAAAACGGCTGCTCCAAAAGCTATTAAAGTTAAACCTTGAATCCTTACCTTATTCATTTTATCAACTGTTTATATTTCAAAGATTCATACATTTGTATTCTTTTATTTATTTTTTACATTATCAATTTCAGCAATGACAATATATGCCTGGGGTTAGAGGAATTTCTATAGTATACATATTAAAAATCATGCAAATATATAAAAGGGAAATTTATGGGAGAGTTATTTTTAATAATAATGATGAATACAGAAATGAGGGGAGTTTTCAAAGGGAAATTAAAAGCAAGTAAGTTAAAATAACAGGAAATTGAATGGAATGCAGAAGAATCATCTACCTGCTAACTCAATATGCTTATTCAATGTGAACTCCAATACGGCATTGTTCCTCCACATTGTTGTTTGCAGAGAAGATATTTTACATGGTAATTTCCATTTTGAAGTTGAATTACTTCCACAAAGTAAGCCAGTCACATTCTTCAGATGCCAGACTCTTCATTACATTTTCAACAGGCCACAGCGACTCCTTCTCACACCCCTCAAAATTCACTTTACCTCCTAGGACCTTAAGATAAAACTTCTTGCTCTTTGGGTAGTCCAACTCTGTCTCTTCCACAAAGCTAAATTAATTATTTTGTTAATTTTGCATAAACATTCTCCATGGAAGCAGCTCCTCCATAGTCATACTGAGAAAACAGCAAAAGAGCTGGGTTGCTGGGTATACCCACAAGAATTATCTGTATTTTGTTTAACCCTTTTGAACTCATGAGCTTGATAGAAGTCAAAGAAGAATAAAAAGTTTATCAAATAAACTGTTCCATGCAAGTAGTTTTCCCATGAATGAATCCAAGATTTCCTATAAGAATTACATAATGTGCCTTGCTCACTTTGCCACAAGTACTTATCTTGCCTATAATACAAAGCTGAGCCATAAGAGAGATGCGTTTAAAGAGAAGGTTCAGCTGGAGGCCCTGAACCAACTTCATAGCTGTAAAGGGAAATTGACTAATCTTAGAAATTTGCTTTTCCTTCCTTGTCCTAGACCTAATCCAACTGGAGGAAATTCACTGGTATTTCATGATTTTCCTTTACAATAAGCTGTGAGCAAGCTGCAGAGGAAACTGGTCAGGTCAGAACAGAAAGGAAACTGCCTAGCACCTTCGTCAGTTTCCTGTTGCATCCAACTGATAGCAGAAAGGAGAGGATGTGATATTGTAAGTGCTGGCCTTAGATTCTTAGATGCTGCCGATAAACGCTGCCACCTTCCATTCAGTGGCCAGTGATTCACAGTTTTCTACTGATCTAATCTAGATTCAGACTTCAAAGACCACCCCTTGACTACACAGACCTTTAAAACGCTTATGCTGTGCAAGATATAGGAAGACAAGAATTAAAATATTTCAGTATTACAAACAGTATCCCTCTCCCCCCATGATCTAGTAAGCTCCAGAAATATACAAGATCTCTTTCTAGGGAAATCAGTTACCTTCAGTCTTTGGTCAGTCTCTACTACAGACATTTCCATGGCAGGATCTGGGGGAATGTCTTCTGATTTAGTCTGGGGCAGGGGTATGTTGGAGACACTTCATCAGAAACTATTTTCTGATAGGGTATATGACTGCTCTGCTCAAAAATTCCAATGACTTTCCCTTGATTATGAAATAAAATTCTAATCTATTTGCAAATAATTTGAAAGCCTCGAACAACATAGCACCTACACACCTTTTCAGAATTTATCTCAATCCATCCCACGATTATTATTTATAAAAAGGAAAAAACCAGTCTACACATGGTGTTGCAAGCTTCAGAACTTGGGCTTAGGCTCAGCTGTCAGACAAAATGACCTCACCATTTCTATTCTCTTCTCTAAGTCTTGCCCATAATTCAAAACCAGTTCAACTTACTGTTTCACCATCAAGTCTTCCCTGACTACTCCAGGTAAAAGGAATTGCTTAAACCTTATAGTATTTATTGTATCTACTTCTCACTTGGCTATTAATCACTTCCCTGATGGAGCACATTTTGTGCTCTTTTGTTGTGCAATGTTTTTTCTTAATTCTTGCATTCTTGTTTTAATGCAAGTATGTTTTAAGCATACTTGTATGCTTTTGTGGAGAAGGCAATGGCAACTCACTCCAGTACTCTTGCCTGGAAAATCCCATGGACAGAGGAGCTTGGTAGGCTGCAGTCCATGGGATCACTAAAAGTCAGACACGACTGAGAGTCTTCACTTTCACTTTTCACTTTTCACTTTCATGCATTGGAGAAGGGCATGGCAACGTGATCCAGTGTTCTTGCCTGGAGAATCCCAGGGATGGGGGAACCTGGTGGGCTGCCGTCTATGGGGTCGCACAGAGTCGGACATGGCTGAAGCGACTTAGCAGCAGCAGCAGTGTGCTTTTGTAACAACTATGTAACAAACATATATCAACTTAAGTAAAATGAAATAATCTAGCACTGAAACAAGATAATCATGTGTTTAGGGGATTTAAATAGGCTAGATTCTTACGGACTCTGAGATTTATAGATAATAGGAAATACCTTGCCTATTTTAACCAATGAATCAACCACCTATTAAGCAAACAAACATAAATTAAAAACTCTTCTGAATTTGCATGATAGTGATATAGGTTCTTCAATTATTACAAAAGTACCACTTTGGGGCAGGATGTTAATGGTGGGGGAGGCTGTGAGCGTGTGGGGCCAGAGAGTATATGGGAAATCTCTGTACTTTCTGCTCAATTTTACCTAAAACTACTCTAAAAAACATAAAGTGTATTTAAGAAAACAAACCTGAGCACCTCTGGTATTGAGTCACTTATGTGCCATACCAGATCACTCAGCAGTGTCTGGTCCCCATTCCCACACCACAGTCATTTGACGTGCTTCCACCATCAATGCAGTAGGAAGAGAAGCCCCTGCATACAGTATCAGCTGACATGGAGGGACCACTCTATGCACGGATTGGCTGCATTGGACCCTGGAGGCTCTGACTTCACCAGAGGCTACCTGAACTGGCTGAAAATCACAGAAAGCAAAAGGAGTCAATATGGTAGACTTCACCTAGTGAAAGGTAGGGGACAGGAGAACCCAACAAATAGATTGTCCTTCTTCTCATCCATGAATACATGTATCAGGAACTAACACAACACTGTAAATCAACTATACTCCAATAAAAATTAATTTTAAAAAAATCATCACATCCTTGAACTGTTCTGGCTTCCTATGGCCTCTTTGGACACCTAACAATCAGCTTTGTTTGGTTACGAAGCCAAGGCCAACTCAGTGACGCACAACCTCATATTCGTTCTTCTTTCTTTGATTCACTCCCTTTTTCCCTCTTCAGTCTTACTTCACTCTTCTCTGGGATTACACTCTAGATGTATAAGCTCTTACATCAGGCTCTGTTTTCTAGGGAATCTGAACATCTGGCAAAAACAAAACCCTGTGCTTAGTGTTCGGGAAAAGACCTAGTCCTCTACAGTTGAATGCTTTGGGTTTCTTTGTTTGTTTCATTTTCTTTAAAAGGTAATGCATTGTTAGGGTTCGAAAAAGGAAAAGCACAAGAGGGTAAACAGTGAGATTCCCCTTTCCCATGCACATGCTCCTGATACTTCATGCCTTCCACATGCTGTTACTCTCCCAGACAGATAGCTTGGAAACTGTTTCAATAAGTACATTAAAAACTTCCACAACATTTTTGGCTACGTAGTATGTCAACATGGGAATGTACCGTAATTAACTCACTTAGTCTATTATTGATGAAACATGAGGTTGTTACACTCTGATCGTGTCAGAAATAACACAAAAATAAGTAACATTCTATGTAGTTGTTTTGCACGCCTATCTGCATATCTGTTAGGCTAAACATCTGAAAATGATAATTTGTAGGTCAGAGAATATGTGCATCTACATATGCATATGTTATTACATATCCTCAACAGCACAGCATGTTAGCAAGGATTTTGCTTTTTATATATTTCAATGGCACCCCACTCCAGTACTCCTGCCTGGAAAATCCCATGGACGGAGGAGCCTGGTGGGCTGCAGTCCATGGGGTCGCAAAGAGTCGGACACAACTGAGCGACTTCACTTTCACTTTTCACTTTCATGCATTGGAGAAGGAAATGGCAACCCACTCCAGTGTTCTTGCCTGGAGAATCCCATGGACAGAGAAGCCTGGTGGGCTGCCGTCTCTGGGGTCGCACAGAGTCGGACACGACTGAAGCGACTTAGCAGCAGTAGCAGCAGTGAAAAATGGCATCTCTGCATATATTTAAATTGTACTTCTCTTATTATGAGTGAGATTAAATACAATCTTAGATGTTCAAGAATCATTTGTTTTTCCTTTTCTGTGAACTGCTTGTTTTTGAAGCCACCTTCACCAAGGGAACAATCTTCGGAGCCTCTATATTTAAAACCCCTGTGCACCATGACTCAACACAAATTAAACTGAGGTCTTTAATGTGACTCTCACTAATGCTGTTTGAGATGTTGCAATTTATGTCATCTCTAGGTTGCAAAGTCTGTCCCCGCACTCAATGAGTTCACTCACAGTCTCGGAATACAGGAAAACAGTGGGGATATGGGAGTAAATCAGTCTAAAGAATATGCAGCCATCCCAGTGATAATACCCAAAGAGCAGGACTCACTTGGCTGACAAAGGCTGATGTTTCTACCCCAAAACTCAGGCTAATTGCTAGGTGAGCTGCAGCTTGCCTCTTTAAGTATCAAGGTTAAGAGGAGGATGGAGTGTCCTGGTTCTAAAAGGCACTGTCCAGTGATGAAGCCAGACTCCAGCCAGCAGCGGGCAGGGATGGGACAGGCAGGGACATTACAAGCCTTGAGTAAAGCTACTTACAAATTCTTATAGGACTAGATAGAGAACAGGACAGAGGCGATGTCTAGAAAAGTCTTACACCTTTGAAAAGGATACATTGGAAAAACCAGGTGGAGAGTCATGGCCCTTCTCTATAAAGGGAATATAATGAACAAAGGTTAGGAGGTTTTTCTGTGAATGATGACTGATCAAGGGTGGCCAGATAACAGGGAGGGTGTGTGTGTGTGTGTGTGTGTGTGTGTGTGTGTGTGTGTTGTGTACACAGGTGAGGGGTATAAAGATGAATAGAAGAAGAAATGAAACACTCTTTAACTAAAAGTTTATGTTCCTTAGAGTTCTTCTCAACTAAGCTCAGATTTACTTATACATTTTATTTGGCATAGTAAGAAGTCCTAGCATAAATATGGCCTAGGATGGGGCACAGACAAGCTATTTTAGGGAAAATAGAAGAAGCTCACAAGGTCAAAGAGAGTTGGCCCCTTTTAGTCACAAGGCCCTTCTTCCTCTCAAATCAAAAATAAATCTCGGGGGCATGAAGGTTAACAGGGATATTTGTAAGCACAGCGCAGCACAACATTGGGGGATGGTAAAAAGTGAAAATGTCTTTAAAAAATAAGGAAATGTTTACCTCTTTTATATTTATGGTTACTAAAATTGTTAGCAGAAAGAACAATAAAAGGTATATGGGAAAAGGGGTCAGGGGAATGAAATTAGCTACATTACAGAACTCTAATGATACCCACTTCCTAAACGCCCAGTGGATTTTACTAATGAATACTCCAGAGCTGTAACCATTTAAAAAAAATCTGCTTGGCTTTAAAAAGAAAAAAAATACATGATAATTATTTTTTCAAAGAGACATTGCCAAGGTTTATCCATGCCAAAATGCTGAGCGAAATTTTAATGTGAAATGAACCACAGAAAAAATGATAATAAGAGAGGCTTACAAAAGCCCTGTCATCTGCAGACACATTGGCACCCTCTATTCTCCTTTCAGCTCCTCCTCAAACTGTTCTCTAATCCTGGATGTTTATATTATCCACTTCTTTAAAATCCAACAACTTGCAGACTCCAGGAATTTTTTTTTTTAAAGGACTGTATTCTCAAATCTTTGCACGGAAGGTAAAAGTCATAACAGAGGTTCAGATGGCCCCCTGATGTCCTAGAGCATCAGCCTTGCCTCAAGGACCTAAGCAATGGCCAGTCCAGCCAATTCTTCCTTTGTAATGACTATTGTTACATCTTGTTTGCTTAAGGACTCAGGATGAATCAGGTCAAGAACTTCCCAGTGGAGTAACAGGGGAGGTAGAGGCTGGATGCATTGAGGTTCCAGCTCTTGGGGTTCCAAGAGCTAGTTGGGAAGTAAATAATGGAGCAGGTTGGGATAGGTGAGCTAAGATTCTATACCCTTTAGCCCAATACAGACACCTTGAGGCAACCGATCAAAAGCCATTCCCCTTCTTGCCTGCCAACAAGCTTCAATTTTGTTCAGGGAAAGTGCTCAGCACACAGGATAAGGGATGACTGGTTTCATCCAATCATGGTGAACCCATTCTCCTTTGCCAGTGAAAGGTCTAGGAGTGGGCATGTGATCCCTACTTGACCATTGCAGTGTAAGGAGAAGTTGGTTGAGGGCTTGCAGGAAAGATTTTTTTTCCCTGATAAAGTGAAAAAGATGAGATAACCCTTTTGTCTCCCTCCCCTTGCTTCCTAGAGTGGTTGCAGCCATCTAACCTTCACAAAAGGAGACTCACTGTGAATACAAGGTAGGATATGCCTTCTTGATAACATTGTTGAATTATCAAGCCAACTTTGAGACAGGCTTCTAGTCAGTCATGTCCGACTCTTTGCAATCCCATGGACTGCAATATGCCAGGCCTCCCTGTCCATCACTAACTCCTGGAGTTTACTCAGTCTCACGTCCATTGGGTCAGTAATGCTATCCCACCATCTCATACTTTGTCGTCCCCTTTTCCTCCCGCTGGGAGGAAAGATGCTATCTTTCCCAGCATCAGGGTCTTTTCAAATGAGTCAGCTCTTCAAATTAGGTGGGCAAAGTATTGGAGCTTCAGCTTCAGCATCGGTCCTTCCAGTGAATATTCAGGACTGATTTCTTTTAGGATGGACCGGTTGGATCTCCTTGCAGTCCAACGGACTCTCAGGAGTCTTCTCCAACACCACAGTTCAAAAGCATCAATTCTTCAGTGCTCAGCTTTCTTTATAGTCCAACTCTCACATCCATACATGACTACTTTGACTAGATGGACTTTTGTTGGCAAAGTAATGTCTCTGCTTTTTAATATACTGTCTAGGTTGGTCATAACTTTTCTTCCAAGGAGTAAGCGTCTTTTAATTTCATGGCTGAAGTCACCATCTGCAGTGATTTTGGAACCCAAAAATATAAAGTCTGACACTGTTTCCCCATCTGTTTGCCATGAAGTGATGGGACCAGATGCCATGATCTTAGTTTTCTTAGGCTTCTGATTAAGTAAGCAACAAACACCCTTATGGTTTTAGGCTACAACTTGTTGGGTTGTCTGTTTCTTGTAGCTGTTAAAACAAATCAATCAGTAACCAGGGAAGTAGTGCTGGGGTGAAGTCCAAAGGGTAAAGATGAGCAGTAAGTGGGGAAGGGGACTAGGAGCATGTCAGAATGCAGTGTGGGGAATAGTTGGGGAAAAAGTCAGGACTGGGCAGTGTGTCTGGGGAGTTCCTGGAAGACTCCCTCAATGTGCTTCTGGCCTCATGAAACAGAGATGTGATAGACAGCTTAAAGCATCAGTGCAGGCTAGATGTCTCTGAAACCCACCTCTTCCTTTATTTTTCCGGATAGCCCACATTAGCCCAGACCCTTGTCGACCCTTGCTTGGAATCTTACTTGCTTGGAATTTCCTGACCCATCTCCCATCTTTGGTCTCTCTACCCTCCAATTCATCATGGAGATGGTTGCTAGATTAACTACCAACCTTGTCAGTTCCATATTCTGAAACCTTCATTGGTGCCTCATTTTAAAAGTCCACCTTCGTTTGTTGTTGTTCAGTCACTCAGTCGTGCCCGACTCTCTGCAACCCCATGGGCTGCAGCACGCCAGGCTTTCCTGTCCATCATCATCTCCCAGAGCTTGCTCAAACCCATGTCCATTGAGTCAGTGATACCACCCAACGACCTCATCCTCTGTTGCCCACTTCATCTCCTGCCTTCAATCTTTTCCAGCATCAGGGTCTTTTCAAATGAGTCAGATCTTCGCATCAGGTGGTCAAAGTATTGGAGCTTCAGCTTCAGCATCAGTCCTTCCAATGAGTATTCAGGACTGATTTCCTTTAGGATTGACTGGTTTTATATCCTTGCTGTTCAAGGAATTCTCAAGAGTCTTCTCCAGCACCAACAGTTCAAAAGCATCAATTTTTCAGTGCTCAACCCTTTTTTTTGTCCAGCTCTCACATCCATACATGACTACTGGAAAAACCACAGCTTTGACAATTTGGACCTTTGTAGGCAAAGCAATGTCTCTGCTTTTTAATATCTTGTCTAGGTTTGTCATAGTTTTCCTTCCAAGGAGCAAGCGTCTTTTAATTTCATGGCTGTAGTCACTGTCCACAGTGATACATAAAGCTCTTCACCATCTTGCCACTCACAGACATTTCTAACTAGACTGTAGCTCCCTAAGGAAAGTTCCAAGTCATAACCTTTTGTCTCACCTAGTTCTTAGAACTATTTCCCCACCACTTCATTACCAAAAGACCCACTTAATGAGTTTTCCTAAATAATTCTTCCCCAGAGATTAGATGCTGAGGACGAGCCATATTATCTGAGTCTGAATCCCAGTTCTATTTCTTGTTAACTCTGTCAAGTTTGACAAGTAGCTTTAATTTTTCTAAGGCTCAGCTTCATTTGTTCAAAAGGGAATAATAATTGTAGGGTTATTTTGAAGATCAAATGACATCATCCACCCAACGCCTTTTGAATAGTGGCTGGCACTTGTAAGCATTCAAGATAAAATGCTGATTGGAAGTAAAGGAAACAAGCTAAGGTAGGCCAAAAGAGAACTTTCCAATCTGTGCATTAGCTCATAGAATGGAAAGCACAGCTCCATAATCAAGCTCAGAAAAGACCAGGACCAGGGCAACCTGGGGGATCCAGATAGCAAGCAGGAAGTTATCTTTTTCAGTCTTTTGTTTCCTTTGCTTAAGACTCAAATTCCTGCAAGCAAGCATTTGATGGCCTAACTTGGGCCATGCCTACCTCTTTGTTTGCTTGAAAAAAATGACTTGTCTCCAGCAGTACCCCAAACTTAGAGGGCTGTCACTAGAAGAAGGAGTAAGGTGAAAAACAATCTTGCTACTGTTACTTGTGACTGTCTTGTTGCTCTATATTTGTTATATTATGTTAATGGGACAAGGATTATATCTTATCCACCACATTGCCTAAAATCCTAATTCAACCATTATTGATGATTGAGGTTTGTTAGTTGTTTTTATTTAACATGACTGGAAACACTGATCATTTTTATTTTAAAGAAAACTCATGTTATTAGAGGTTTTTAAACTCAGAAAGCCTGTCAATGATAATTATAAAGAGATATAATATGGCTGTTTTTCAAGGATGGAAGAAGCAGAATAAAAATGAGGTTGTTAACCAAAAAATCAGTTTTAGAGAAAAACAGTGGAGGCAAAGCATAGACAACTGACACCATCATCAGCCTGTCTTCTGCGTCCCTTTCTGAATTTTGCATAGATTTCACCCCTAAAGGATGAAGTAAAAAGGGATCGGAGGAACTGGCAGGAAAACAATTTCAATGGTTTAACTAGGTCTTTTCATTTCATCTTCAGAGGGAGTGTTCTTTGACCTAAGCATGATCAAAATGGAGATGGTGTGTTGCATCCCTAGGCCAAAACCTTAGGGAAACTGTTAACTTGTCCCTTCTTATATCCCACATTTTCAACCACCAATTTGTGTTTGTTTCTCCATTACAAACCAGTTTTTCCTTCAACTGTATTTCTGTCATCAAAGACAGCCCAGATACCAGTCACCTTGCACCTGAGGTACCAATAGCTTATTCTTGCTCCATTCTTTCCTATGAAATCATAGCGGAGTCAACTTCCTTGGCCTCATGCCTTTATAGTCATACTAAAACTCCTGATCCAGATGTGAGAGCAATTTGGCTGAGACATCCGTGGACCCTTTGTCATCAGTGATGATGCTACCGATCTGATTGGGGAGGCAGATGGCCCGGCCCCCTTCCTCACTCTTCCCTGTGTACCCTTCCCCCACAAGGCTGCACATGTAGAAACCCTGGCAAATAAACAAGCAGGGAAACATGGTCTTGGGTGAGTTTGTTTAAGGAAAGAGTAGAGAGGAAGGGGAGAGGTGGGCCTGAGACAAAGTTTTAGGGAACATTAAACAAGTCTGAAAAGAAGCAGAGAAATAGATGTCAGGGAGGTAACAGTGAAACCAGGAAAAATGGCTGTGGACGTTAAGGCAGACTCTAAAAGGGCCTCCTAAAGTAAAGAGAGGTCATAAGCAAAACGTGGGGTCTATACAGACACTGAAATATTATTTAGCCTCTAAAAGGAAGGCAATTTGAGCACATACTACAGTATGGATTAAACTCGAGGTGGTGGTTTAGTCACCAAGTTGTGTCTGATTCTTGAGACCCCATGACTGCAGCTTGTCAGGCTCCTCTGTCCATGGGATTCTCCAGACATGAATATTGGAGTGGGTTGCCATTTCCTTCTCCAGGGGATATTCCCTACCCAGAGATCAACTCCGGGTGTCCTGCACGGCAGGCAGATTCTTTACCGACTGAGCTACGAGGATGAAACTCAAGGTAATATGCTAAATGAAATAAGCCAGTTGCAAAAAGACAAGTTCTGTAGGATTCCACTCTTATGAAGAATTTAGAGTAGTCAGACTCAGAGACAGAAAGTAGAACGGTGGTTTCCAGGGGCTGCAGGGAGGGAGCATGGGGAGTTATGGTTTAATGGGTATAAAGTTTCCCTTTTAGAAGATAAAGAGAGTGCTACAGACGGACAATGATGGTGGTAGCACACCAGTATAAATATGCTTCATGCCACTGAGCTGTACACTTCAAGGGGATGAGATGGGAAATATATGTATTTTATCATAATTTTTTAAAAAGGGAAGCGAGGTCAATAGAATCAGATATTACTAAACTGTCAGGTGTAGGGAGAACTCACATATCCCCTGTGTTTAGTGTAGAAACTGCCTGTAAGAGTGGGAGAGAGATCCTGCTATCTTTCTGGATGACTCCAATAGCCACATGTAAACCTCCCTGTGGGCTTCCCCAGTGGCTCAGTGGTAAAGAATCTGCCTGCAGTGCAGGAGCCACAGGAGATGCAGATTCGGTCCCTGAGTTGGGAAGATCCCTGGAAGAGGGCGTGGAAACCCACTCCAATATTCTTGTCTGGGAAATCCCATGGACAGAAGAGCCTGGTGGACTACAGCCCATATGGTCACAAAGAGGAGGAGATAACTGAAGTGACTTAGCGTGCACACACAAACCTCCATGTGTATTTTCTGGCTCATAGCTTACTGTCTGTAAAAGTGAGTCATGACATACTCATGCCCTCTCTGGTTCTGAGTCTCACTTCTTCCTTCTCCCACTGCCCTCACTGGGGGCTTTTTTTCTCTCTCTCTCTTTTTTTTGGGGCTGCGCTGCTTGGCTTGCAGGATCTTCATTCCCCAACCAGGGACTGAATCCAACCCTCGGCAGTGAAAGCATAGAGTTCTCACCACTGGACCACCAGGGAATTCCCACTGGGTACAATTTCCTCCCCCTGGCTTCCTCTCTGGCTCCCACACATATTTCATCATTTGGGGCATAAAGCTTAAGAGGACTTAAGTGTCTTGTCTCCCAGGTAGAGTTTTTTACATCTCTCTTTGCCAATCCACATCTCTTCCTTGCTTCCAAATAGTGGCTAAGCAAGAACCTCCCTGTTCCACCTCCAAAGCCATCCCCTCAATTATTAATAACTCCATCAAAAATTCTTACCCACCATTGCCTTCATTTCCATTATCCATTTAATAATTTTTTGTATAAGAATGTCAAAATGCCATTTGTCATTTTTTAGCAACTCTTTATTAATTTAACATTCCATAAGTAGTTATAGAGCTTCTACTCCATATTTCCAATACAGGAGACACAGGAAACCTGGGTTCAATCCCTGGGTTGGGAAGATCCCCTGCAGAAGGGAATGGCTAACCACTCCAGTATTCTTGCCTGGAGAATTCCATGGACAGAGGAGCCTGGTGGGCTACAGTCCATGGGTCGCAAAGAGTCAGACACGACTGAGCAACTAACATATACTACTCCATAGCGGGTAGCATGTAGTTGCTGAAGATATAGTCTCTGTCCTCATAGACTCATTGTCAACTGGGAAGAAATTATCTCCTCCTGTTCCCCATACAAAGCTTTTGTCCTGAGGTTAAATGTTTAAATGTAAATAGTTGAGGAAAAATACATCTTTACAGAAAAATTTACGCTTTGGGGGGAGATAATACAGTATTACAGGGATTTCCCTGGTGGTCCAGTGGCTAAGACTCTGCACCCTCAGTGCAGGCAGTCCAGGCTTGATCCTTGGAACTAGATTCAACACGCCCCAACCAAGAGTTTGAATGCCACAACTAAGAGCTGGTGCACCCAAGTGAATTGATTAATTTAAAAATATACATATTTTTAATTTTTTTTCTTTTCTTTTCTTTTCTTTTTAAACTTTACATAATTGTATTAGTTTTGCCAAATATCAAAATGAATCCGCCACAGGTATACATGTGTTCTCCATCCTGAACCCTCCTCCCTCCTCCCTCCCCATACCATCCCTCTGGGTCATCCCAGTGCACTAGCCCCAAGCATCCAGTATCGTGCATCGAATCTGGACTGGCAACTCGTTTCTTACATGATATTTTACATGTTTCAATGCCATTCTCCCAAATCTTCCCACCCTCTCCCTCTCCCACAGAGTCCATAAGACTGTTCTATACATCAGTTTCTCTTTTGCTGTCTCATACACCAGGTTATTGTTACCATCTTTCTAAATTCCATATATATGCGTTAGTATACTGTATTTATGTTTTTCCTTCTGGCTTACTTCACTCTGTATAATAGGCTCCAGTTTCATCCACCTCATTAGAACTGATTCAAATGTATTCTTTTTAATGGCTGAGTAATACTCCATTGTGTATATGTACCACTGCTTTCTTTATCCATTCATCTGCTGATGGACATCTAGGTTGCTTCCATGTCCTGGCTATTATAAACAGTGCTGCGATGAACATTGGGGTACACGTGTCTCTTTCCCTTCTGGTTTCCTCAGTGTGTATGCCCAGCAGTGGGATTGCTGGATCATAAGGCAGTTCTATTTCCAGTTTTTTAAGGAATCTCCACACTGTTCTCCATAGTGGCTGTACTAGTTTGCATTCCCACCAACAGTGTAAGAGGGTTCCCTTTTCTCCACACCCTCTCCAGCATTTATTATTTGTAGACTTTTGGATCGCAGCCATTCTGACTGGTGTGAAATGGTACCTCATAGTGGTTTTGATTTGCATTTCTCTGATAATGAGTGATGTTGAGCATCTTTTCATGTGTTTGTTAGCCATCTGTATGTCTTCTTTGGAGAAATGTCTATTTAGTTCTTTGGCCCATTTTTTGATTGGGTCATTTATTTTTCTGGAGTTGAGCTGTAGGAGTTGCTTGTATATTTTTGAGATTAGTTGTTTGTCGGTTGCTTCATTTGCTATTATTTTCTCCCATTCTGAAGGCTGTCTTTTCAAGAATCTAAAAATATATATAGTACTACAATTTCAGTAGGAACTCCCCATTGTTGATAAATTAATATACTATATATTCACCACATTGGCCCTGTTATATGCCTACAGCATAACTTCTACAACAGAAATTTCTCAGCTCCCCTACCCATACTCTACATTCCAATGAAACTAAATAACTTTATTTTCCCATTTCTAAAATGCAACAGATGGTGATAAGAGATGCTATCAATTTAATAACATTTTAGAGAAAAAAGGATATAACCACAGTATATTCAGTTAGTGATTATAAGATACATACTGGTTTTACCAGTTTGGAAATGTTAAAAAACAAGGGGGAAGAAGGATAAGTGTGCATCTTAAGTTAAAAGATGGACAGGGTTTGTTGCTCTCAGAAAATGCTTTGTGTTTCTTGAGGTCCCAACACTTGCTTATGCCTTTCCTTCTATTTGGGCTTCCCAGGTGATTCAGCAGTAAAGAACTTACCTACCAATGCTGATGATGCAGGTTTGATCCCTAGGTTGGAAAGATCCCCTGGAAGAGGAAATGGCAACCCACTCGTGTTCTTGCTGGGAAATCCCATGGACAAAGGAGCCTGGTGGGCTACAGTCCATAGGGTCACAAAAGAGTGGGTCACCACTAAGCATGCACACAGATTTCCTTCTGTTTGAAACATCTCTCTTCTCCCCACCCTTCCCTACAACCTATCCAGATTCTAAGGATTCCCTCCTTCCTCTCATGAACCCTGTCCTGATCCTACCAACCAAATGTGATCTTTTGTTTGTTCATTGGTTCATTCAACAAATATACCAAGTGCCTGCTGCATGCCAGAAGCTGTTCTAGGCAACAAGAATTAGAACCTAGATAGAATATTGAAAAGCAGAGACATTGCTTTGCCAACAAAGGTTCGTCTAGTCAAGGCTATGGTTTTTCCAGTGGTCATATATGGATGTGAGAGTTGGACTGTGAAGAAAGCTGAGCACCAAAGAATTGATGCTTCTCAACTGTGGTGTTGGAGAAGACTCTTGAGAGTCCCTTGGACTGCAAGGAGATCCAACCGGTCCATTCTGAAGGAGATCAGCCCTGGGATTTCTTTGGAAGGAATGATGCTAAAGCTGAAACTCCAGTACTTTGGCCACCTCATGCGAAGAATTGACTCATTGGAAAAGACTCTGATGCTGGGAGGGATTGGGGGCAGGAGGAAAAGGGGACAACAGAGGATGAGATGGCTGGATGGCATCACTGACTCGATGGACGTGAGTCTGAGTGAACTCCAGGAGTTGGTGATGGACAGGGAGGCCTGGCGTGCTGCGATTCATGGGGTCGCAAAGAGTCAGACACGACTGAGTGACTGAACTGAACTGACTGAAGACAGGCAGACCTAGCCCTGGAGCTTATATGTAAGCTCCATATAAGTCCATGGAGCTTATATGCTACATGAAGAGACAGAAAAAAATGAAGTAAATTAACAAATGAATGAAATAACCATAAATTGTAAAGGATGCTATGAAGGTAAACAACAATGAAGGTAAGACAAACAAGGAGCTGAGACAGAGAATTATAGAGGGGAGTCTCCTCTATGATAGGTGGTCAGGGAAGGCCTATACAAGGTGAAAACATAAGCTGAGACCTGAAGGGAGAGGAGAATGAAATATGTGGCATGGGGAGAAGATGTTCCCAGGCACAGGGAACAGCATATGCAAAAGCCAGGAGGTGAGGCTGAGCTCGCTTTGTTTGAGGAACAGACCTTTCCTTCCTTTGAACCTCCAGAGCATTTTATATCTTCCTTTGAGGTTTTATACTAGTTTCCTTTAATCATAGTCCTTGTTACCATTTTCTTAGTCTCCCTTTCATGACTTACAATTAGTAAATTATTGTTTAATGTTTATTGATTGATTTGGCTGTGTTGGGTCTTAGTTGTGGCCCGAGAGATCTTCATTGCGGCATGCAGGATCTTTCGTTGCTGCCCGTGGGACTGATGGCTCTGCAGCATGTGGGGTCTTAGTTCCCTGACCAGCGATCGAACCCACATCCCCTGCATTGCAAGGTGGATTTCTTAATCACTGAACCACCAGGGAAGTTCCCACAATTAGTAAATTCTTGAGGGCAAGAACTGAGTCAAATTTATCTATGTTTATCTTTACAGAGCCTCGAACAGTATCTTATACAAACCAGATACTCTGTAATGATATTTTGAATTCCATATGATTATAAATTGGGGCTATATTTACTAAGCCCATAGATTAAGTTTCACATTACTTAGTCCTTTACTGAGCTACACTTTAATTGAATGCTTTGGGGTTTTTTTTAATTCTTTTTTAAAAATTAATTAATTTATTTTAATTGGAGACTAATTACTTCACAATATTGTGGTAGTTTTTGCCATACATTGAAATGAATCAGCCATGGGTGCTTTGGGTTTTTACCAAAGGTTGTAATAACAATGATATTAAATTCATTACAGTATTTGCCATTAAATGGCATTGAAAATATTATTCAGTATATTATTCAATGAACTCTCTAGAACTTCTTTTTGGAATTCAGTGTTAGCAAAAATTTTACTTCTGAACTAATTTGCTTCTTTCTCTTTGAACTTCAAATTTATATAACGGATTGTGTTTCATCTTACTATTGTGGGAGCTAGAAAACTAAAAATTAATCTGACTATTAAATTTGAACAATTAAGGCAGTGTATTTATCTGTATGGTTATAATATGTGTTTTACTTTTTCCCAAATTCTGACTTTTCTCCTGATAATGATTAAAATTATCTCATTCAATCTTTACAAAAATCCTGAGTTTTATGAGTTAAAAAAACTAAGACTTAGAAAAATGTCAAGCAGATAGAAAGCACTGGAGCCTGGATGGAACTGCCTGACTTCCCCACTATGAGGCATTTTAGTATCTTATCATGTGAGGCGTTTCAAACATCTTAATATAATTTCAGCAAAGAGAAGGAGAAAAATATACACATATGCTTATATAGATATATGTATATTTACATAAAGTTATTTAAACTGAATTTAAAAATAAAATACAGTAGATGTTGATGACCTATCTTTGGTGGCCATGATGCTCAGTCACTTTGGTCATGTCTCTTTGCAACCCCATGGACTATAGCCCACCAGGCTCCTCTGTCCATGGGATTTTCCAGGCAAGAATCCTCGAGTGGGTTGCCAGTTCCTTCTTCAGAGGATCTTCCTGGCCCAGGGATTGAACCTGGGTCTCCCACATTGCAAGCAGATTATTTACCGAGTGAGCTGTCATAATGAGATATATAACAAGAGTCCACAAAACCTTTGATTATTTGACATAGATAAGTAGGACCTAAAAGACAGAGTATTTTTTATACAGTTTTAGTATACAATTGAGATGTAAGAAATTTTAAGATTTCTTCAGAATATGAATTTGGACAAAGAATCCCTCCAAGCTCAAAATTCGGCCCACTGCACTGCAGTAAATTTCAAAAAGAGAATTCCCAGCTGCACTGCAGTAAAATTTCATAGATAATGTTTTGTCATGTTTTAATATAAGATTGGTTCCTAACAGGGAATTGGATCATGGGTTCCTGGCTCTTTCAGATACTCAAGTTGAAGTCATCAGGAGAATCTTACATTGTTTAACACTTAAATAACTGTATTCTGTCAGCCAAGATTGCCCTTGCGTTTTTATAGAAACAGTTTATAGAGAGAAGAAAATTATTGAAGTTTATTCCCAAGGCAAATGCTGTCTTTTGGCGGGAGGCGGGGGGGGGGGGGGCGCGAGGGGGATGGGTAGTCAAGGCTATCTTTTTTCCACTCATGATAAGAGTTTACACTGGCACTGCTAAGAAAACAGGACTATTAATATATTAAGAATGGAAGAAATTGCCAGCAAAATGAATTTCCCTTCACCAGAGCTGCAGAGGCGAAAAAGCTCAGCAGGAGAACCTGTTTCAGGAACAAACAAAGCCACAGAAGGAAATCCTCCCAGGGCATTCAGACTCATTTAGTGAGAGCAATAGCTTTTCTTTTGCAGGAAGAACAGGTGTTTCCCCAGAAAAAAAAAAAACCCTGCAGAGTCACCTTGCCGAGCTAACAGTTGGAAAACGGCAAAAACTGGATTATTGAAGAATAATTCAGGAGAAAGGTGGAATTTTTGCACTTCTACAGCATCGTGTGTTTTACTTATCTGTCACTAAGATTACCTGATAATATGATGGGGGCTTGGAAAGGGGCAAAGTGTTGTTTGCAACTAAAAAGAAAACGTAGCTCTTCTCCCTTTCATTCTGGAAGGAATTAATAGAAAAAGCACAAATTAACTGTTGTGTATTATCAAGGCGGTCAGAATTCAAATGAACAAATTTTAGTATGGCCAAGGACAGTGGAAAAAAATATGCTTTCTAAAGATAAAAAAACGATGGCATAAAATGATTGCAAAAAGAATCAAGAGACAGCAGGGACCAAGAGAGGTGCTGGAAGCAGCACCAGTAAGGGCTGCTTAATTCAGGCACGTGCTTGTTGAAACAAAGGTTTGTCAGGCAAGAACTGCAAGATGATTCTGCTCATTGTCAAACTCTACGTTTTTAATGGGATGGAGGTGGGAGGAGTAACTGATCAAGTTTATCTAAATGTTTCTCCTGCAGCACAGTTTCAACAAGTTGCTGGGTATTAGAGTCTGCCAACTCAACTTGGTGAGTCTTTCAAAACCTTTTTCAGTATTTTATCAGTCAGCTGACATATACTGGGGGCCCTCTAACTGCCAGCCACTGTGCAGGGCTGGGAGGATACAGGGATGAATAAAAGAAGGAATTCAGAGAAGGAGTTGGTATAATTAGGTCTCAGGAAAATTGTCTCCTACTCCTCAACACCCCCAGTAAATTGTTTGACGTGAAAGAAATTCATTAGATATTAATAACAATGGAAATTTTTAAGGACTTGGAGTTGAGAATTGTGAATTGGGACTCCATTCTTGATAAATACAATTGTGGAGATGAAGTCACAAATCAGTAGACTCTTTGGGAGTATAGATTTAAGAGCAAAGGGAGCTGGATTTGTTTGTAATATGTTACCTTCCCCAAAGGGGCTTCCACGCTGGCTTAGCGATAAAGAATCTGTCTGCCAATGCAGGAGACATGGGTTCGATCCCTGAGTCAGGAAGATCCTCTGGTAAAGAGGCAACCCACTCCAGTATTCTTGCCTGGGAAATCCCATGGACAGAGGAGCCTGGTGGGCTACAGTCCATGGGGTCACAAAGAATTGGACATGACTTGTGACTAGCAAGAGCAACAACCTTCCCCAAAGATACTTTCAGTCATTTCTCTTTCGATTAATCTCCCCTCCCATGAATATCCCATATTTACCCTTCAGCTAAGAATTCTGCTTATACTTACTTTCTCACATACATCTCTGATTCCTTCATATTTGTATAATAATTAAAAGCACAGGTTTTGGAGTTAAGGAGACCCAATTTCAAACTTGTGCTCAGCCACTAGCTGTGTGACATTAAGCAAGATGGTTATCTTTTCTGAGTTTCAATTCCTCATCTATACTCTGTTGTTATGGATGCAAAAGGTTACATATTGTACACTGTGATTCTGGTTCGTGGCAGCTAGCAGGTAAAGAACTGAAGAAACACCTCTATATCACTCTACCCTTAAAATACCTGAGACAATGAGGTGCTTTGGTTGTTATGTGTTTTTGTTTTATTTTGAGAAGGCTCAACTTGGAAAGGCTGGAATTTTCTGAAAGCCTGCATTTACCCCAACACTTCCCGTCTGAAGGATTCCAATTACACTGCTAGACAAAAGAAGCCACACACAAACCTTGTGCTTTTCAATGGTCAAGTTAAATTATGGTTTGGAATAAAGGCATAATATGGAACCAGTGCCTTTGCGAAATGACATACTCTGCCCTGGGTTTACTGACATTTTGTCTGTTATTTTGCAGAAATTTGCAATTATGCTGGTTTCTTCAGCAAAAAAAGCGCCAGTCATTTTCTAATGTCTGTCAAATATGTGTTGGAAAAAAACGTAAATAACTTTAATTTATGAGCTCCATTTGGAAACCTCAAAGGCCCAGAATTACTTGAAATGGTAGAGTTACTTCTTCAAGTAAAAACTCCTATTACAAACAAAATTTGGGAACTACAGTGCCCATGCAGTGTTTGGCAACACATGTAGTTTT
Organism: Bos javanicus; assembly: GCF_032452875.1. NCBI lineage: Eukaryota > Metazoa > Chordata > Mammalia > Artiodactyla > Bovidae > Bos > Bos javanicus. Next base: position 61,174,268 of record NC_083872.1, on the reverse strand, counting down.
TCTGCTTTGATGAAGAAAGAAGCTCAACATAGAACCATGAGTCACGGTTTTCTACATCACCTTGCATAGGCACCAAAGCCCTTGACAACAGTCCTGAAGACGTTTTGCCTGTTGCTTTACAGAAGTCATCAATTTCTCCAGACTCAGAGATTTGACTCATTGGGATTTAAAGACATTTTTGTCAAGAAATGGAAGCAGAATATGAAGTCATTCTTTGAAATTCCCTCCTAAAATAATTCCACAGGGGAAAAGTTATTTGTTGCTTTGATGTATTTGTTCAATTGAATAAGATAAGGTTTTTTTTTCAGCATAAGGTTCTGAGGACACCATTTTGGAAGCTAACCAAAACATACACACACCAATAAACTCCACAAGCCCTTCTGGCCAAGTTGCCACTGTGGGAGAAGAGAGTGGAAACAGACAGATAAGAACTTTGCCTGTACTGGAGGAGAGTCTCTTGGCCCTGCTTAAGAGTGATGAAACGTGTCAGTTTCTCACAAGGCAAAAATCTACAGACACCTGGAAATACTGTAGAACTTCTCCAAAGGTTAGTTTTATTCATTTGACCTTAAAATTTAAGTGTGGGTTTTAATCATTTTCTCACTGATATAAACAGCAGAGATGATTCAGACTTTGCAAAGATGACCAAACTCATTGACCTAAGAAAAGAGGAAATGATGCGACTAGATCAGCTTGAAGAATCCTAGAGAAATCCCATGTGTCTCAGCCTAAGCCTATCTGTTTGCTACAATCTGCTTTGTTAATCAGGGCTTTCTTTCAATTGTTGCTAACAAAATTGTTGTTGTTATTTAGTGGCTAGATAATGTCTGACTCATTGCCACCCCATGGACTGTAGCCTGCCAGGTTCCTCTGTCCATGGGATTCTCCCGGCAAGAATTATTGGAGGGGGTTGCCCCTCCCCTCTCCAAGGCATCTTCCCAACCCATGGATCAAACTTATGTCTCCTGCATTGCCGGCAGACTCTTTACCAATGAGCCACTAGGGAAGCCCTATCAAAATTAAAAGTCAAAACTGATAGAATAGCACAAATGACAAACACTGTGTTGTAAAGACTATGCCATAATTTCTTCTCTTCAAGTCAAATGATGATAGCCTTCTCGTTTTGCTTTGGGAAGGAATTTTAATTTTGTTATTTTGCATTTGCACACTTGGATTAATTTCAAATTTCTTCATTTGTATGAGTAAACAAGAAATGAGAAAAAGAAATTTTTTGTAAGTTTTTTTTCTATGTGAAGGAAATCAATTTCTAAAGTGATAAAATTGTGTGTGCCCAAATTGGAAGGGATGTTTATGTGCATTTTTGTTAGACAGTGATCCTTCTCTTTCATCTGCTCAATGGAGGTGAATGACACCCCCTCTCCAAAACATTTAAGAACTCTAGATTTAATAACCCTGGAGGAGGAAATAGTAACCCACTCCAATATCCTTTCTTAGGAAATTCAATGGACAGAGGAGCCTGGCGGGCTGTAATCCATAGTCACAACGGGTTGGATACAATTGAGTGACTGAGCATGGCGATTAATATGGCCACCTCATTTTACAGTGGAGACTCCAGAACACTGGAATAATTGCTCAAAGTCACAGCTAGTAAGTGTTAGAACTGGAATTTCTGTGTCTAAGACCTCTGTACTCTATTGCCATTAAAGTTCTTCAGTGGAATATGCAACGGTCACATAAGAAAGTTCTTTGGAATCAGAACAAAAAACAATCAACCAAAAACAAACAAAAAAAACTGAAAATGAAAGCTTTTGTTCCAAATGTGTTACTATTGGATTTTCTCAACTTTCACCTCCAACCTGTCTAGACCTGTCAGCTGCTTGAGCAATCCATCTGCTACCTACCTCATCTTGTTCCTGCTTGTTTTTCTTCTTTAATGACAGATGTCCCAGTTCCAAATCCTCTAGCAGACTTAAGTATCTTAAATAACCAACATTGGCCTTCACCTGGGTGTGTCTCTATTCTCTAAACCCAAACCCTAGTTTTTCCTGCTGTGTCATTTCGCCATTGTCTGAACTCTGTAAGTAACACTGTCTTAGTCCATTTGGGCTGCTCAAACAAAGTACCATAGACTGGGTGGCTTATAAACAACAGAAATTTATTTCTCACAGTTCTGGTGGCTGGCAAGTCCAAGACTGAGGCACTGGCAGATTTGGTGTCTGGTGAGAGCCCACTTCCTGTTTTATAGACACCCACCTTCCTACTGAGTCCTTCAGGCAGAAAGGACAAGGGAGCTCTCTGGGGTGTTTTATAAGGGCATTGATCTCACTCATGAGGACTCCACTTTCATAACCTAGTCACTTACTAACGCTCCCACTTCCTAATGCCATTATATTAGGGATTAGGATATAACAAGTGAATTCTAGGGGGACATAAACCGGCCTTACAATGCAAGAGCCATAAGAGTCCCAGGTTCAATCCTAGGTGGGGAAGACCCCCTGGAGGAGGGCATGGTAACCTACTTCAGTATTCTTGCCTAGAGAATCCCTGGAGGTAGTTCAGGAAAAATGTGTGCCTACTTCTAAGGAACCCCCAGGGCATTCATAGGTCCCCAGCCCAAAGTCCCCTCTCTGCAAGTAGGAACCCTTTAGGTTGAAGCAGACGTGGGTGGCATCAGGTGGGTGGTTTAAGAGGATAGATTAAATGGGAGTCAGTAGTATCCAGGGGCAGCATCAGTTTTCACAGACTCAGCTTCCTGAAAACATGGTAGTCTCCAGCAATGGAGAAGAACAATTAGATATTACCCATGACAGCTGACCAGACAGAAACACAAGTGAAAAACTTATTCCCTGTAGTGACTCTCAAGTACACTTTGGGAAAGACTTTGCAGAAAGATGGGGAGGGCCCTGGAAACACAGGTTCCAGAGTGTTAGGCAGTCAGCAAATAGGATAAAGACAACAGAAACACATGTTTATGATAACCATAAATGAAGAATGTGATACAAAATTACCTGTATATTAAGATTTATGAAGGCTTCCCTGGTGGCTCAGATGGTAAAGAATCTGCTGCAATGTGGGATACCCAGGTTCGATCCCTGAGTCAGGAAGATCCCCTGGAGAAGGGAATGGCAACCCACTCCAGTATTCTTGCCTGGAGAATCTCATGGACAGAGGAGCCTGGCAGGCCACAGTCCATGGGGTTGCAAAGAGTTGGACATGGCTGAGTGACTAATACTTTCACTTAAAGATGCATTAATATGAAATAAAGGCTACAGAGAGATACTTCACAATGGTTAAAGTTATTGTGTTGAAAAATTATGGGTGATTTTTCTTTCATTTGTGTTCTGACTCTTTTGTAATATTATTATAAATTTTAGAGTTTTTACCCAAAAAGATAATGGGCAAAGAGAACATTTAATTAACACTTTTATCTTCTACAAGAAAAAGAGAAAGTTCTTAAAAACCCTAATAACTTTTCCTTCCATCCTTTGTCATTTTTTCAAGGTTTGTCTTCAAGCTGATTCTCATTCTAATTTGTTCTTTCTTTCAAATAAAATAATTACTCTCCCTCAGGCTCAATTATGATATAGTTTGAGCCTGTTGTGTATTGCTGGCCAGGGTGTCACTGGAGTGAGCCATACAAACATGCCTAAATCTGAGCTGGAAGTACGTGACTTGCAAAAAAAAGCTGACATACAGTTTATAAGACAGCAGAAGACATGAATCAGATACAAAAGGACAAGCGCTGTTTCTCAAGGGAAAAATGGAAAAATTTAGGTGCCACACTTGAAGACTGAAATTGTTTTAGATGGGAAAGCTGGAAACTTGATTCTAGGGAAAGAAATAGACCAATTCACATTTAATGGACTTACAATACAAATAAAAGCTAAATTTATTTCTGAAGATTATTTTTAAATAAAGGATTCCCTTGTAGCTCAGTGGGTAAAGAAACTGCCTGCAATGCAGGAGACCCAGTTTCGATTCCTGGGTGGGAAAGACCCCCCGTAGAAAGAAATGGCAACCCACTCCAGTATTCTTGCCTGGAGAATCCCATGGACAGAGGAGTCTGGCAGACTACAGTCCATGGAGTCATGAGAGTTGGACACGACTTAGCGACTAAACCAACCAACCATTTTTAAATAAATTTGAGGATTCACATCTATTGTGAAATAAAATGCTTAATTTTTCTAATAGAAGTTTAGTACCCAACTTAATCTTGCTATGTGTAAACACTAGATGAAAATTTTGTATGTCTCTTCACCATAACTATCAGATCGGATCAGATCAGATCAGTCGCTCAGTCGTGTGTGACTCTTTCCGACCCCATGAATCGCAGCATGCCAGGCCTCCCTGTCCATCACTAACTCACGGAGTTCACTGAGACTCACGTCCATTGAGTCAGTGACTATACTATTCTGTAAAAACAAGTGCCTAGGCAGTAACCTGCAGGGGTCCAGCCCCGGCTGATCCAGGGTATTCGTCAAAGACATAAAAAGTAATAGAATGAGGATAGCTCAGTAGGAAAATTCAGTGGAGAAAAGAGGCTGAGTAGCTTGGTTCACGCGGGAGACCAATAAAACTTCAAGACAAGAAGTTTGCACCACTTACATAGGCCGCAGGCATCCTTCCGTTCTTCTGAAGGAGAGGAGACACTGAGGCCTCCCCGGTCGGATCTTAGAAGCCCAGGCATAATTAGCAAGCATGGCGGGTTCCGCGCTCCAGATGGAGACTTAGCCAGAATTTGAGAGAGAGAGAGCGCGACATGGGGAGACCAAGTTTCGGTGAACAAGGCCTGCACTTTATTTTCCAAAGTAGTTTTTATACCTTAAGTTATGCATAGAGAATAATGGGGGAAGGGGTAGAGTCATGCAGTAAGCCAGGCTTTCTTCCTGCAAACTTATCATATGCAAAAGTTTAGGTGATTTACATCATCTTCTGGCCCGGAGGCCTGTTAACATTTTAAGAACTTATTTTTCTCTAAAGGTGATTATTCTAAAGTCAAGCACCAGCCTCCAAAAAGCATTGGATAGAGTTGCATTCCTATAGGGCAAAGGTGAGGTGGGCTCAATCAAGAAAAGAATTAACTCAAGGGTCCAAGGTTACAAACATTGAGGCTACTGCTTACATTTCTATAAACCCATTATATCAATCAATACACTGCCAAGGACACAGTAGGTAAGGAGTATGGAGACTTAGCAGCAAACATTGGCCCAATAAGTAAAAAACCCTTCACCAATACAATTTCTTTTCTTTTTTTTTTTCCAATACAATTTCTAATCAATCTTTTAACTACTCAAAGGAACCTGTGTTTAGACAGTCTAGAACATCTCCCGCCTCTCACAGTTGGGAGGCTCTGAACAATCACATGTGGCTGGAAAAACCTATTCAGGCAGGCTAGAGGATTTCCAAAGGAGTTTGTAGGTTGAAACACTGTCACACCCAGGAATTATTAACTGGAGCTGTAAGCTAACTCTTTTTCAGAGAGAGGTAGTGGGGCACAGCCCTCTGTGAAGTCAGATGTGTAGGGAAGAGCACAAAGCAGAAAGTAGGCAGACTCTGGTTTGGGGGTAGATGCTCGAGAATTTCCAGGGGGACTCCTGAGGCTTGATCCCGCCTTTGCATATGCCGAGCCTCCTTCCTCATGACCTTTGCCACTGGAGGAGTTCCTCACGCTGGCTCCTGGCAGTGATAGACTTCCAGTTGAGCTCTTCCAGACCCTGAAAGATCATGCTGTGAAGGTGCTGCACTCAAAATGCAATATGCACTCAATATGCAGTATGCCGGCTCCCGGCATCAACCAAATAACTAACTTCAAATTTTAATTTTCAAAATATTGTCATGCAGACAAAATTGCTAAAGAATGGTATGGCCCATTCACAATCTGGCAAAGGACTAAAGTCTATTTCAAAATGTCTTGATTTCTTTGTTTCACTGTTTATCAAATCACTCAAAGAAAAACAGTCACCTTTTGTCTCTACATGCAGAGCAGCTGTTTTTTGTTTTTTTTTTTTTTTGAGACTGGATTGCTGCTAATATTTCAATTAATATTTACAAGCCATTGGCATTTGAAATAAATATATCAATAGTTTTAAAAGGTGGGACTTTCCCGGTTGTCCAGTGGTCCTGTACTTCCTCAGTCAGGGAACTAAGATCTCAAATGCCATGCAACTCAGACAAAAAAATTAAATAATAAAAATGAAAAAAAAAAAAGACAAGTTTTCTTTTTTTTTTTTTAAAGTTATAAAAGGAGTAGAGATAGCCTGCCTACCTTGCAAATTCTTCCTGGCTAGAATACTCCGTCAAATCACATGTTGAGCATTCCATGTAGTCAGGAATTACAATTTAAGGTACTTCTGCATTTTCTATAGCACTCAACACTAGACTTCTAAGTAGTCACCAATAAGTGCTTGTTGACTGGTCTTCTGTAAGAGAGTAACCTGCCTTGATTTCCTATACACTCCACTTCTCTCAACTAGAAGTCCTCCTCCTCTTCCTAAGTAGCACATTCAAATCTTAATCTTTTTTTTTTATGGGGCTTATGGGATCTTAGCTTGCCGACCGTTCCACCAGGGATTGAACCCAGGTAACAGCAGTCAAAGTGCTGAGTCCTAACCACTAGGCATATAGATGGTGTATGGCACGTGTGCTAACTTGTGTCTGACTCTGAAACCCCATGAACTGTAGCCCTCCAGGCTCCCCTGTGTATGGAATTTTTTGGGCAAGAATACTGGAGTGGGTTGTCATTTCCTACTCCAGGGAATCTTCCCAACACAGGGATCAAACCTGCGTCTCTTGCTTCTCCTATGTTGGTAGGCAGATATTTTACCACTGGCGCCACCAGGGAATTCCTCAAATTTTTATCTTATGCAATTAGTTATTTTTGAGTTACAATCAGACCTTTTTCTCCCCTCATGGGGAGGACAGAGACATTGCTTGTTATCTTTCTATTCCTTACCGTGCATGGTACATTGTAGATGCCAAATAGCTATTGGCTGGGGTAATACTTTGAACAAAGTGATCATTGAAAAGTAAACATGAGAATTGGAAGACTTCTTCCACTTCCCAAACCTGAAATTGCTTGAGAATCACTGATAAAATAAATTGAGGTTTATTTTTATAGTTGTACTTATAAATACAAGATGTAAAAAGTAGAAAAATAAGAATTTATATTCATGTGTTTTGTTATTCTTCCAGGAAAATCTTTACAGATCACAAAGTACATGTGTTTTATTCATAGTAACTATTACTGACCCTTCACATCTGAATGTTAATGCTTGTGATGAAACACACTAGGATATAAACACCTCTTTTCTAAATGGAGTTGCTAATCTTCCAGTCAAAGTATTTGTATGTATTTCTTTTTTTCTGAATATTTTGGCTCGTCCTCTTAGAAAACAGATTATTTCTCTTGAGCATTATAAACTTAGATCTCTGCCTACCTAGATGCCTTTTCATCGCAGTATTTTTCCATGACTTTTATAGTCACAGTGTGCAGTAGAAGGAAGAACACCAACATTTACTCATTGCCTGTTAAGTGCCAAAGACTGTGTTAGGCACTTTTACATTTGGTGTCTTGAATCCTCGTGAAAGACTGCATGACATACGCCCATTTTACATATGATGAAACTGAAGCTCAGAAAGATAGACTATCTTTCTCATTGCCTTACAACAGATAGTGGAGCTGAGATTTAAATCATTTCTCTTTGAATCCTATAGTCCAGGGGTCCTCAACCCCCGTGGGGTTAGGAACAGGGTTGAACAGCAGGAGGTGAGTGGTGGGTGACTGAGTGAAGCATCACCTGTATTTATTGCTGCTCCCCATCATTCGCATTACCACCTGAGCTCTCCCTCCTGCTCAACAAACCCAATATGTGAAATGAGCTTGAATCATCCAGAAACCATTCGCCTTCCCACCTGTCCGTGGGAGAATTGTCTTCTACAAACCAGTCCCTGGTGCCAAAAAGATTGGGGACTGCTGCTATGGTCTTTCCATTGTTTCATGGTAAAACTTTTGTGAAAATTTATGCAAAATGAAAGGGCATGTCTGACTCTATTTACTCCTGATAGTGAGTAGAAGGTAGTGAAGGAATGAAGCAGTCCTTGTAAAATGTCTTTGTGTTTCTAGGTGTATGAGAGGTAATACTAAAACATTTAGCACTTCTGATGCCTTCCAATCAAACTAGCATTTGCACATAGGTTAACTGTTATGAGCTATGGAAAGCAGTCCTGACTGTGATCTATCTAATGGCTTGAGTTTCAGGTGCCCAGAGAAACAGGATGTCCTGCCCAACAGCAGGTCTCCCCCTGCCTAGAGGAAAAGCACTTTCAGTTGCACAGATAATCTATATTTCAGGACTACAAAAACAAAAAATATATATATTCAGAAACTTATATATTTAATACTATAATCTGCTTTAAAAGGATGCTCTAGATTTCAGTTCAGTTCAGTTCAGTCCCTCAGTCGTGTCCGACTCTTTGTGACCCCATGAATAACAGCACGCCAGGCCTCCCTGTCCATCACCAACTCCCGGAGTTCACCCAGACTCACGTCCATCGAGTCAGTGATGCCATCCAGCCATCTCATCCTCTGTCGTCCCCTTCTCCTCCTGCCCCCAATCCCTCCCAGCATCAGAGTCTTTTCCAATGAGTCAACTCTTCGCATCAGGTGGCCAAAGTACTGGAGTTTCAGCTTTAGCATCATTCCTTCCAAAGAAATCCCAGGGCTGATCTCCTTCAGAATGGACTGGTTGGATCTCCTTGCAGTCCAAGGGACTCTCAAGAGTCTTTTCCAACACCACAGTTCAAAAGCATCAATTCTTCGGCGCTCAGCCTTCTTCACAGCCCAACTCTCACATCCATACATGACCACAGGAAAAACCACAGCCTTGACTAGACGAATCTTTGTTGGCAAAGTAATGTCTCTGCTTTTGAATATGCTATCTAGGTTGGTCATAACTTGCCTTCCAAGGAGTAAGCGTCTTTTAATTTCATGGCTGCAGTCACCATCTGCAGTGATTTTGGAGCCCAAAAAATTAAAGTCTGACACTGTTTCCACTGTTTCCCCATCTATTTCCCATGAAGTGGTGGGACCAGATGCCATGATCTTCATTTTCTGAATGTTGAACTTTAAGCCAACTTTTTCACTCTCCACTTTCTCTTTCATAAAGAGGCTTTTGAGTTCCTCTTCACTTTCTGCCATAAGGGTGGTATCATCTGCATATCTGAGGTTATTGAGATTTCTCCTGGCAATCTTGATTCCAGCTTGTGCCTCTTCCAGCCCAGCATTTCTCATGATGTACTGTGCATATAAGTTAAATAAGCAGGATGACAATATACAGCCTTGACGGACTCCTTTTCCTATTTGGAACCAGTCTGTTGTTCCATGTCCAGTTCTAGCTGTTGCTTCCTGACCAGCATACAAATTTCTCAAGAGGCAGGTCAGGTGGTCTGGTATTCCCATCTCTTGAAGAATTTTCCACAGTTTATTGTGATCCACACAATCAAAGGCTTTGGCATAGTCAATAAAGCAGAAATAGATGCTTTTCTGGAACTCTCTTGCTTTTTCCATGATCCAGCGGATGTTGGCAATTTGATCTCTGGTTCCTCTGCCTTTTCTAAAACCAGCTTGAACATCAGGAAGTTCACGGTTCACATATTGCTGAAGCCTGGCTTGGAGAATTTTGAGCATTACTTTACTAGCGTGTGAGATGAGTGCAATTGTGAGGTAGTTTGAGCATTCTTTGGCATTGCCTTTCTTTGGGATTGGAATGAAAACTGACCTTTTCCAGTCCTGTGGCCACTGCTGAGTTTTCCAAATTTGCTGGCATATTGAGTGCAGCACTTTCACAGCATCATCTTTCAGGATTTGAAATAGCTCAACTGGAATTCCATCACCTCCACTAGCTTTGTTTGTAGTAATGCTTTCTAAGGCCCACTTGACTTCACATTCCAGGATGTCTGGCTCTAGGTCAGTGATCACACCATCGTGATTATCTGGGTCATGAAGATCTTTTTTGTACAGTTCTTCTGTATATTCTTGCCACCTCCTCTTAATATCTTCTGCTTCTGTTAGGTCCATACCATTTCTGTCCTTTATCAAGCCCATCTTTGCACGAAATGTTCCCTTGGTATTTCTAAATTTCTTGAAGAGATCTCTAGTCTTTCCCATTCTGTTGTTTTCCTCTATTTCTTTGCATTGATCACTGAAGAAGGCTTTCTTATCTCTTCTTGCTATTCTTTGGAACTCTGCATTCAGATGCTTATATCTTTCCTTTGCTCCTTTGCTTTTTGCTTCTCTTTTCACAGCTATTTGTAAGGCCTCCCCAGACAGCCATTTTGCTTTTTTGCATTTCTTTTCCATGGGGATGGTCTTGATCCCTGTCTCCTGTACAATGTCACGAACCTCATTCCATAGTTCATCAGGCACTCTATCTATCAGATCTAGGCCCTTAAATCTATTTCTCACTTCCACTGTACAATCATAAGGGATTTGATTTAGGTCATACCTGAATGCTCTAGTGGTTTTCCCTACTTTCTTCAATTTCAGTCTGAATTTGGCAATAAAGAGTTCATGGTCTGAGCCACAGTCAGCTCCTGGTCTTGTTTTTGCTGACTGTATAGAGCTTCTCCATCTTTGGCTGCAAAGAATATAATCAATCTGATTTCTGTGTTGGCCATCTGGTGATGTCCATGTGTAGAGTCTTCTCCTGTGTTGTTGGAAGATGGTGTTTGTTATGATCAGTGCATTTTCTTGGCAAAACTCTATTAGTCTTTGCCCTGCTTCGTTCCGTATTCCAAGGCCAAATTTGCCTGTTATTCCAGGAGTTTCTTGACTTCCTACTTTTGCATTCCAGTCCCCTATAATGAAAAGGACATCTTTTTTGGGTGTTAGTTCTAAAGTTCTAATAGAACCGTTCAATTTCAGCTTCTTCGGCATTACTGGTTGGGGCATAGGCTTGGATTACTGTGATATTGAATGGTTTGCCTTGGAAACGAACAGAGATCATTCTGTCGTTTTTGAGATTGCATCTAAGTACTGCATTTCAGACTCTTTTGTTGACCATGATGGCTACTCCATTTCTTCTAAGGGATTCTTGCCCACAGTAGTAGATATAATGTTCATCTGAGTTAAATTCACCCATTCCAGTCCATTTTAGTTTGCTGATTCCTAGAATGTTGATGTTCACTCTTGCCATCTCTTGTTTGACCACTTCCAATTTGCCTTGATTCATGGACCTGACATTCCAGGTTCCTATGCAATATTGCTCTTTATAGCATCAGACCTTGCTTCTATCACCAGTCACATCCACAGCTAGGTATTGTTTTTGCTTTGGCTCTATCCCTTCATTCTTTCTGGAGTTATTTCTCCACCTATCTCCAGTAGCATATTGGGCACCTACTGACCTAGTGGTCAGTAGGTGCCCAATATGTTAGGTTCTAGATTTAGCAGGTCAATATTTTATACAGGGTCAAGTAGGTTTATAATAGGAATGGCTCACTTACTATTGCCTACTGCTACATTCTTTTTCACCATAGAGAGAAATCTGTCAAAAAAAAAAAAAATACAATCTTATTTGTACTCTTCATTAACCTCTTCTTTGACCTTGAGGCTAGATACTACCTATGATTTAAGAGGTGTGACTTATATATATATGTATATACATATATATATATAAATATTTAGAGAAAGTCTGCATCTATAATACTGTCGAAAAATTCAGACTTGTACAGACAGGTGAGGTAACATTTTTAAATGCCTTGAAACAGGATAGTGTTTTGGAATACATTTTCTCTCTCTCTTTTTAAATAGTATTATTAAGTTATTATTAGCATGAAATAAATTGCACATAACTAAAGTGTTCAATTCGATGTTTTCACACATGTGTACACCCATGAAACTCACAATACAGAAAAAAAGAACATATCATCCTTCCAAGTGTACTCATGCCTCTTTTAACTTTTCCCTTCCTCAGGCCCAAACAGTCACTGATCTTCTTTCTCTTACTGTAGATTAATTTGCATTTTTTACAATTTTGTAAAAATGGAAACATACAGTACGTGTACTCTTTTTCCATCTGACTTCTTTCACTCAACATAGTTATTATGGAGTTCCTCCACACTGTTGCATATATAAGTAACTAATCCGTTTTTGTTGCTGAGTAGTGTCCTATGTTAAGTGTGAATACACCACCCTTCATCTATTTATTCATTCATTTACTCAGTCCTTTTGGTTCACCCTGCCGTCCACACTGAAATTCCTTTGTCTAATTTGCAGTTTCTGATTATGCCCTTGGCATTTACTCAGGTACAGTGGACCCCTGCGATTTTTGACTGTCCTGTACCCCTTCCCACTTACATTTGTCAATAGCATTTGACAGCTTCGTCTCCCCCATTCCACATGATCCAGTGGGACTCTTTTGATTGTAGGGTGGACACATATGACCCAGGTTGGACCAATCAGGGTTCTTCTTTGAACTTTTCTCAAAGAAATTCCTTTCCGTTAGATTAGGAACTGTGAAGGTGTGATACCAGAAATGCCAGTGAACTTGAAAAGAATCACGAGAGAAAGAGGTAGGTGCAGACTGAAGCTCAAGTGAAAGATGAAGTGACTGTTCTGAGGCAGACTTCCTGGATCCAACTGATGAAAAAGCTTGCTTGGTTCCTGGCCTTTTGCATTTTAATTACGTGGATGCTTGCATCCACCCCCTACTTATGGTAAGAGTAAACTCCCATTTTGTTTTGGAGGGAATCTCTCTTCCCATACTCTCAGTGTATGGTATCCAGGTGAAGCAAACTCCACCCTGGCGTTAAGGGTAGAGTATATGTGGCCACTCACTCAATTGCCTTGGCCACAGTGACATTCATGGATGCAAGCTGGGCTAATTAGAGTCAGGTTTGTGCTACAGATGTTGCTCCCTTTTTCAGGAAAGACTTGAACCACAAAGTTTCGAACTACAAATATTGCAGCCATCTTTTGACCTAATGAGTGGATAACCAAGGTTACCAAAAGCAGGACCAAAGGAAGGAGAGAAAGTGGGTGTTGACAACTTCATGCGAACTTCTTGGATTGGATGTCCCTGAAGTCTGTACTACGTCTGGTTTTGCAGTTATGTAAACAACAAAATTCCCCTTTTGTATAAATTATTTGTAGGAACCTGCCTGCCAATGCAGGAGACATAGGAGATGTGTGTTCAATCACTGAGTAGGGAAGATCTCCTGGAGAAGGAAATGGCTTCCCACACCAGTATTCTTGCCTGGGAAATCCCATGGACAGTGGAGCCTGGCAGGCTACAGTCCTTGGGGTCCAGAAGAGTAGTAGGATATGACTTAGCGACTAAACACTAACACTAGATTATTTGAATTTCTGTTTATGTTACTTACAAAAGAATAAGTTGTGATATAGGTGTTTTTCATTCATTACCTCAACTCCTACAACCTGGTAAGTATGTTATCCCAATTTTACATATGAGGAAACTCTTAGTTAAGTAACCAACCAAAATCCCACAGTGGCAAAGCTAAGATCGCTATCCAATTACTTGATTGCAAAGCGCAGGTCCTTTGCAAATACTGCTTCAGGGCTACAACACTAACCTGCTTAGTCCTGTGCTTTTTCTAGTCTTTCTATTACATAAAGTTTAATATTAATTAACATTTGCAACTTCCCTGTGGCTGAAATAAAATTACATTTATGAGACTTAATTCTTTTCCTTCTTCTCTGTCCCTGCTTTTTACCTTTCTTTTCATCTTTTTTCTCTCTCTTGTTTTCCATTTTTTGAAGGTTAAATGCCTAACATTTCCTCTAGTCTCCTCTTCATAAGTCATACCAACTCTAAAATGATCCTAGGGTCCTTCCTATTGGCTTGGGTAAGGCAAGTTGATTTATTGAGAAACTTGCCCTTGTGATCTAATAAGTAAGACTAGAAGGATCACATCTACAAATCAGCCTTATAAACTTCTCTAAGAGTGAACCAGTGGGCCAAATTTCAAAGATGACCAAATGAAAAGGCCATTGCAGCTCTACTCCCTCTCTTCTCTCATTCTTTCAAGGATGAAAAAAGGTCAGTAATCATTCCGACAAGCCCTTGGGAAAATGGCTAATTACCACATCTCCCTTCTTAATATGCTTAAGAGGGAAAAACCTTTACACCCCTAACTCTTCACTTTTTTTTTTCTTTTTAAGGGGATGAATTTGTTAAATCTTAAAGATAGTTTTATGCATTGCTTCGTTTCTCAGGAAGCTCAAATACTGATTCACAGACCACCCCTGCTTTTTCTTTTTTTTTTTTTTCCCAGTAGACAGACCATCAATTTAGTTAAGAGCAGTTAATATCACAAGGTTTAAAAAACAAAGAAAAACTATTTAATTCCTGCTTAGTCTCTTAATACAGCCTTGTGTGGAACCTTACTGGAAGCCTGGAGACTAACACTCTAGAGACCAAAAAAATGAAGCAATTTTCTCAACAACTAGAGAACAACTTTATTTTAAAATGAAATGGTTGAAAACTATGCCTTCCTTAACTGCCAAGACTGAGTTTGGTTTCTGGATTTGTTTCCCTTGGAAGGACACCTGACATCACTTTCCTGAGAGCCTTTTATAATGTTGCCCAGACTGTACCAAATATCCTGGATGCTATCTATTAACCCTTTACAGTTAAATTCAGTATTTCAAACATTGAAAATTTGAAAATTAAGATGTAGACAGGGAAGAAATTTCCCTCCCCAGATTTGTAAATTGTATGTCTATGGCGATATTCTGATAATGATTGTAAACGGATCTGACTCTGTAAACTAACTCTCTACAGTTAACTTTTAAAATAATGGGCTACAGCCATATCATTATGCATTGGTATCAAGCTCTTTTGCAAATGTTGGATTGGTACAAAATGTTTATAAAAATTAAATGTCGAGGTGAGGCTAGCTGTTCGGTTTTCAAAGCGTGTTCAAAAAAATCCTTGGAAAATAACACTTTTCTTGCTAGTTTCACTTTTGTTGTTGTTGTTCAGTCACTTAGTCGTGTGCAACTCTTTGCAACCCCATGGACTGCCAAACACCAGACTTTCCTGTCCTTCACCATCTCCTGGAGTTTGCTCAAACTCATGTCCATCAAGTCAGTGATGCCATCCAACCATCTCATCCTCTGTCTTCCCCTTCTCCTCCTGCCTTCAATCTATCCTGGCATCAGGGGCTTTTCTAATGAGTCAGCTCTTCACATCAGGTGGCAAAAGTATTAGAGCTTCAGCATCAGTCCTTCCAGTGAATTTTCAGGACTGATTTCCTTTAGGATGGACTGGTTGGATCTCCTTGCAGTCCAAGGGACTCTCAAGAGTCTTCTCCAACACCACAGTTCAAAAGCATCAGTTCTTTGGCACTCAGTCTTCCTTATGGTCCAACTGTCACATCCATACATGACCACAGGAAAAACCATAGCTTTGACTATATGGACCTTTGTTGGCAAAGTAATGTCTCTGCTTTTTAATATGCTATCTAGGTTTGTCATAGCTTTTCTTCCAAGGGGCAAGCATCTTTTAATTTCATGGCTGCAGTCACCATCTCACTTTTATGAAACATAAAATTACTTTGCTCAACTAATATTAGGGGATGATAGTTGATTGCTGCCCTTAGCTTAATTTGCTTCATTCCTATTGCAAAAAAATAAATGTATGATGCGTTTGGCCTAGCAAAACAGAGAAGTGCATAGACAAAAAAGCTTTTCCTCAATTTGTTAAGTTAATTTCTTCGAGGACTTTTTTACAATTATTAATAATTGGAAAGGCTCCAGAAACTCATACATGTGGAAAATCGTTTTGTAGACAGGTAAAGCTATATATTGATGTTGTGTACACAAGTGGTTCCAAACTTTCCTGTTCAGTGGAATCCAGCAGATTTAAAACTGCTTGCTGGGCTCCATCCCAGAGTTCCTGATTCAGTTGGTGTCAGGTGGGGCCTGACAATTTTCGTTTCTAAGAAATCCCCAGGTGATATTGCTGCTGTGGATTAGAGATCATTGTTTGAGAACCACTGATGTAAGGCAACTGAAAATCAGCTTAAGAAAACCAGCTTCTTTTTTCTGTATCTTATCTGGTCATGTTTCATATTTGTTTTCCAGGCTATATCACTCTCAAAGTGTGAATCACAGAAAATATTTTCTGTCTCCACCTCCATCTACTCCTTGTGCAAAGTTCAATGACCTTCAAATTCTCCCCTTCAAGAGCCCCCTTTTCTGAGGCTGAAGAGTAAATGTCTCAGGCTTCAAGAGAGCAGTTTCCCAAACTGCTCATCAGCAATTGTGTGTTCCTCAATATTTTCATATATGTCCTGTGATAAAGCTACTCTAGGATCAGAACATTTTGGGATACACTGGTTCAGCTGGAGAGAAAATTACTTTTAGTGTCAGGACTTTTCAGAGCTTTTAATATATAAATGTGCATTGTGAATCTCCAAAAGAGATTAAGTAGTTGGATTGAATTTGAAATCCTTCTCAACCCTTTTCCCCCACCAAACTGTGCGTGTGCTCAGTTGCCTCAGTTGCATCTGGCTCTTTGCGACCCTATGGATTTTAACCTGCCAGGCTTCTCTGTCCATGGGATTCTCCAGGCAAGAATACTGGAGTTGGTTGCCATGGCTGCCCTTCCACCCCAGGGATCTTCCCTACCCACAGATCAAATCTGCACCTCCTGCTTGGCAGGCAGATTCTTTACCCATGAGCCACCTAGGAAGCCTATCAAGCTCTAGGAAATATCTATCTAAGCACAGTTTGGGAGATCTATAACTTTATCATTTAACTTGATTCTACAAGGTTAGGAAAAAAAAAATCTATATTACAACCTAGGGAAAAGGCCAACATGCCAAAATCATGACGTGTGAATTTTAAATTGGTCTTAAAAATTAACTAAATGCACGCACCCATTATTTTGACTGAATGTGACTTTTTCTTTTCTTTTTTTACAATTGCATAAGAACAGATAAAAAGATATCTACCCTCTTAAATTCTTAAGGGCACAATACAGTGTTGTTAACCATAGGCACAAAGTTGTACAGCAGATCTCTAGAACTTTTTCATCTTACATAATTGAAACTTTATACCCACTGAGTAGCATTCTCCATTTCCTGCACCCTCTAGCTCCTGGCTTCTCCTATTTCCTGCTTCTGAATTTGACTATCATAATTCATATAAATGGAATCATGAAGCATTTGTGCTTCTGTGATTGGCTTATTTCACTTAGGGTAAAGTTCTCTGGTTTCATCCATATGTAGCATCATTTCCCTCTTTTTAGTGGCTGAATAATATTCCATTGTATGTAAATACTACATTTGTTTTTTATATGATATTTTCTAGATTAAATAATTTACTAAGTTGATACAAAGAAAGAACACATGGCTTTCAGCCTTTGTTGATAATCAAGACTTCCTCACCTCACCACTTTTCCTGTTCTATCAATTTCCTTTGCATTACTATTTCATTAGATTTCTCATGATATGAGTTATGAATTTCTTAAGTGATTACATATTTATTGCTTGTTTCTACCACTAACAAACAGTTCCATAATGGCTATATCTTTTTGGTCTTGTTCACTTCTATATTTTCACTGCCTAGAACAGTGCCTGGCACATCAGGAGTAATCAGTAAATTTTTCTGATGGAAAGAACACATAGATGGATACGATCATTAACTAAGCTCTAATTATGAAATCCTTATTGTAATAAAAGATATAGGAAGAGGAAAAGGTACTTTTCACCAGCTTTAGATGGGGCAATTAAAATAATCTTTTGATTTACAATGAAGTAATTCTAATATAATGATAGAAGGGGAATTATTGATGTGTAACTCAGAATGTTATTTTGTAAACTTACTTTTATTATGATTTCTAACATCACTAAGGGTCCAAAAAAAGATGTACAATTATTTTTTTTAAATAAGGCAAGTATGTGATAAATATTTGGTATATAAGTAGGTCTTATAAAAATACCAACTTTTCTGTCTTTCCAACCTTAAAAGATCTCTGAATCATGCTACTTCTTGCCATATTACAAAGTTCTTTGACTTGGACAAATTTAAAAAGCGTCAATTACAGTTGTTTTTTTTTAAGCCCACTTGTTCTAAAAAAGAGCTTGTTGTATATTTGTGTTCTTGTATGATAAGCAAGTGTTAAATATGTGTAGAGCACAAATGCCGCTAACTTACGGATTCTGGTAATTTTAGATGTATGGGAGTGGTTTGATTGAAATGTATGATTGTTGAATATTACAGTAGATACATTCAGTTTGGTCCAACAAAATAAGAGAAATAGGCAGACATTATTTTTAGGGAGAAAAGATTCACCCAGGAATCCGAAATATAACTGTCAGAAGTCCTTAGGACATAATGTGATTTGAAATTACATTAAAATTTTAGTAAGTCTATTTCTGGGTATTACAATGGAAAAATATTTATATCTCACTTCACTGGGCCTTTTATGTGGTTTTAATTTTTTTTTTTTTCTTGTTTAGGTTGTCTACATCCGGTTTCCATTCTCTTTTCAGTCCTCTCATGATCTCCCTCTAGGGGGTTATATTTTTGTGTTTACTTTATGCTTTTATCCTTTTTAAATGAAAAAAGTGGGTCAGTATTACTTCAGTCTGTCTTCACTTTCACTCTGCTGTTCATTCCTGAACTAGCTTTTAGCCTCTGGGAGAGAAGAAAGTAAAAACATTTACAGAAACTGGGCCAACCTCTCTCCGGCCCCCCTCCTCCAAGAAAACAAAACCTAACCAGCTCAGCAACAGAAGTTCCTTTCTGTTCTCACAGCACCTTCTATTTCCCTTCTCATAAAGCTCAGGTTTTTATTATAACTGCTTATGGCGTATCTTTCATGCCAGTGAGACTCTCAGTCCTTTAAAGACCTAGTATATTGTCAAAAACATAATATAAAGGAGATTGTAGTTTAACTGAATAAATGCTGCCTGTGTGAGTGATTGCTGCTCTCGTATTCACCCAGCCGCCCACAATAAAGGAGAAAAGTTGCAGCAATCAAGCTCAAGTGCGGGTCCTTTGACATCAGCTTTCTAGAGAACGAGTAGAGAACTGTGGCAATGGTATCTAAATTACATAATTACTTGGATAATTTAAGCCACAGTTTTTGTGTTGGTGGGGAGATGTTGAAAGATGAAGGGGCTGAACCAGTGAGATTTCTTCTCCAGTCGCCGTGGACAGGCACTGCCTAACCTTCACCCTCGTGGGGTCTCATCACCTCTCCCACCGCCCTCTCGCCACCCCAAAAGCGGTGCACTTGAGACAGAGGGCCCCCACCTCGGGGTGGGGGGTTTCCCGGGGATACCCCGCCCCGCCTTCTAGGCCCCGCCCCCGCCGCGGCCACCGGCAGGGGTCGCGCTGCCCGCGGCGAGCGGCTCGAGAGCTGGTGGGGGAAGCTCCCGCAGCCGGTCGCCTTTCTCTGCTGCTGCTGGTTGGAGCGTTTCAATAAAAGTCTTTTTTTCTCTCGCGCTCGCTCTCCCCTGGGAAACAGGCGGAGGCGTCAATCCGCAGCCGCCGAGTGAGAAAGCGACGCACACGCAGCGGCGAGCGTCTCGTCGGCTCGGCACCGTCCGGCGGCCCCAGAGAAGAAGAACCCGTGTCCGGCCCGGCCGCCTCAGCCGGGCGTCGGCGCCTCCCTGCCCGCCTCGCTCCCACCCCGGCTCCTCCAAGGGGATTAGTGGGCCGCCTGCGCGACTCGGCGGCCCGGGAGCCATGTTGTCCGGGGGGCTTGGCAACGCGTGAGCGACCCGCAGCCCCTCCCGGAGGCTCGGACTCTTCGGCGAGAGCTGGAAGGCGGCTGCGGCGGCGGAGGCCTGCGCGTCGGAGGCGCCTCGGGTCGGCCAGCGGCTGGGACCCGGACCTGCATCCGGTCGCCGCGGGCGTCGGCGGAGCCGCTTTGCCTCTGCGCCTCCCTCGCCTCGCCTGCTCTCGGGACGCAGCCCCCGCACTTGCTGGTGAGTTGGCGGCCGGCGGCGGCGCGGGGCTTTCCCTCCTGGCCCGCCGACCCCGGGCGGAGTGGGGCCGCAGGGTGCTTGAGACTGGGGGCCGGGGCGAGCGGCTGGGTAGGGGCGTGGGAGGCTCAGGCCCGGTCGGGAAGTTGAGAGAGGGCGGCGCGGCGCAGGGGGCTCGCTGGTGCTTGTTGCCCCTGGGGTCCAGCGCGGACCCCGGGCATTTCCCCTGGCGTGGGGTGGGGTGTGGGTGTCTGACGCTCTGGCTCCTTCGCGGGAGGCGCCTTCAGCCGCCGCCGCGTCCGTGTTTGCTGTCGTTTTGGTCTCCGGGGGCAGGCCGGACTCCCCGCGAGGCCGAGGAGGGGAAGAGGCAGAAAGTCTCCCGAGACACAAAGGTCCCCTCGGCGGGGGTGGAGCTGCGGGAGCGGGCGGCGCAGCCCCGAGGGGAAGGAAGGGGCGCGGGTCCGCGGGAGGTGGGCGAAGAGGCGGCGGCTGCCGCGTTTCCAGCTCCTTGGAGACGCCGGAGGTGTGCGCGGGTGGGGAGCGGGAGGAGGAGCCCTCGCGTGGGGAGCCGGCTGAGACAAAGCTCGGGGCAGCCTCCCGCTGGCGGGTCACACCCCTGAGTGTTGGCCAGAGCAGAGGTGGAGGGAAGGTGGGAAACCCCAGTAACCGATGGGGAGGGGGAGATGAAGGGGCTGCCAAGTACTGTCGTCTGCGTCGCAGTTGCTTTTCTCAGGGTTTTTGTGCCCGACGGTTTTTGCTCCCCAACTCGGCTGGAGAGCTCCAGATCTGCTCCCTCCCATCACCCCCTCCGTGCCACACTGACTCTCCTGCGGTTTTCCCCTCGTTCTTCCCTTCTCACCCACTCCTTTTCGGGTAAGCAGCATTATGCCTTCAGCTTGGGGAACGTTTGCTAATGACAGGATGTCTGAGCTTGTTCTGACCCTGAACTGCCTTGAACTCCTCTTTCTTCCTCCCACCCTTTCCTTTCTGGGATCTTATAATGTCACATGGCCGTTAACAATTAGCTTTTCTTCTGCAAAAATGGCAAAAGCATGTAGCTGAAATCCATGGCGCTCCTCCTCTATAATGTGTCCACCAGAGACACGTCGCTGGTCATGGATTATCACATTTTACTTATTAGCCAAATTAACGTTTTAGATACAGAAGTGGCAAATTTTGTTTTGAATTTTGACTGTTCCTAGGGTCAGCAAGTATATCCCTGGCAGCCACTAGCTCTTCTGTCACTTATCAGGAAATGCTTGACTTAGACAATTGTTTACTCAAACTTTGCTGGTTCTTTCTCGAGTCTTTGTTGAAGGATTTCTTTTAAAAGGCTCTTACGTAAGAAGGTCAGAGTAACAAATTTAAATTACTATGTTTTAGGCGTATTGACCATTAGAAGAAAATGAATGGGATTTTTAAGATCTTTGATGTCCTGAGTAAAGGAGGGCCTTCTAGAAGGTAGAAATCAGGTTCAACCATACTGTAAGAAAAGGACTTGCTACCATTTAATTGGTTTTGTTCTGTTCTTTTGTAAGATTAAGTAGTTGGTTTATTTATTAAATGTTGATGTTGCTTTGTTAATGAAGTTATTTCAGTCTTTGTATTCCTAATATCTGCATACTTCCATAAACAATGGGTTGGAACAAAAGAAAAAATGTGGCTATATTTAAGGAATTTTTTTTTTTAATGGAAGAGATTTCCAGATGTAGAAGCGGTAACCTTTTATCTGGTAAATTATCTTATGGGCCAGGAAAACTAATGGTTTTGAATATTGGGCTTCAAAGAATTTTGTCTTTGAATTTAAACTTTTAAAATGACTGTGCAAATATATTATTGATTTTTTTAACAGCAAAAATAAAAACATGTTGAAATGTGTTTGACATCACTGTTAATAATCATTTTAAGAACAGTCTCATCTTGCTGCTTATAGCCATTAAAATGTTGACACTATAAAAATTGTGAAAGGGACTTCAGTTTAGGGATCAGTCTGAATTGAAAGACTCCCTAAATTCTTTGTGAAATTAACAGGTCATATCATTAATAATCAATGTTTTATATATTTATCAAAAGGCTGTATTGAGGATACACTGATTTCCCCCCCTCTACATAATTATTAGTGTCTAATTAGTTACTTGAAGTTTTATCCTCACTAGAAGGAAATCTACCAAAAAGTCATCAGAGATCTGGGTAGTGGGACTTACAGATGAATAAAAATACATTTCTGTATCTTTCAAATTTTCACCTGACCTTTACAGTCAGTAAAAAAAATATATGGAGAATTAAATTCTTGTTTAAAAAAATTGTTAATATTCTGATTTGCCTGTTGTTAAAAGGAGCTTCTATAGAATGTGTAATGTATTCTCATCTTTGGATTCAGGTCCATTAAAATCACTTTTAGTGTTAGATATTTGAAATAGTGCAGCTTGCCAAATGAGTCTGATTACCTGAAGAAAAAAGAAGCAATACATAGTAATGAAAAGGCAAAAAGATACATAGTAAGGAAAGATGAAGTTAGAATAATTAATTCAGTGTATGATAGCGATTCAGTGTGGTAGTGGTAGCTTTGTACACCAGCAGTCTTGTTCTAATAAGTCATTAGTTTTACCAATAAAAAAATTAATTTTTTTTTTTGGAGCACAAAATAGCTGTGTTGACTAAGAACATTTAAAAGTATATAAGTGTTGATATATTTAGTTTTCATTTACCGGTTTAGTCCTATGATTATGGTGAAAAGAGATGGCATGGAAAATTTACTCTGTCATTGCCTTTGTTTTTTCCCTTATTTTCAGCAGTATTTTTCTCTTCTGTTGGTGAAATAGTGCTAGCTAAAACACTGCAATATTGTGAACAATGGCTACTGAGATAGACATTCAGAAGTAAAGATAATAATGTTACTTAATATAAGAAAATTTTCTATGAACACAGTTTTTGCCCTGATATTTTGTTATTGTCTAACAATACTGAATATTTATAGGGCATTACATTTTGAATCTTTATTACTGTTCTGTAGTCTTAATAAAAATTAGACCATCATGACATGACATTTATATGGCTTTTATACTTCCATGATGTGTAATTGTAATGAATATATTGCTGTATTATAGAAAAAAGACATTATAAGTTAAATCCAGCTTATAAAATATTCTTTAGAGTATTTTATCTATTTTAAAAGTTGTCCCCTTTCACATAGGTGAAGGAAAAACAGTTCTTTGAATTTTGAATGTGTAGTTTCTGCTTAATCTTTTAAATGGAAAATATTTTAAATGCATTTTGTAAATGAATTATGACACTTAGCATTTGAAATGATGAAGATAAACAGTAGATTGATGGTATCTTAAAATGTGCTTTATATAGTATCTATGAAGTAAAATCAGCCTACAATAGAAAACCTAGTATAATTTACTAGCATTCAGCTTACAGTGTTGGCAATTTCTTTGAACTGGTGGGGAGAGGACCTGTTAGACTTTCAAAAAAAGATTTCTGTGAGATACTTACAAAATTAATTCAAGAATTTTTACTGTCCTTCGTGAATTCTTTGTCATTGTTTTGCTCCCAGATTTTTTAGTGGCAGTCAGTTTGATATCTGCAAAATATTTGACCTGAAGAGAGAGATTTTAAGGACCAGAAAAATATATTAAATATATCTGAGATGCAGCTTACCTTTCCTAGCCTGTTTTCCTCTCTTTTGGCCAACTTGGAAAATCAGTAGATGTCTATCAGTAAATCTAATAGGTGGGATGCCTACTATAAATAATGTTATGTTCTGCCGTAACATATGATATTGAACACTATATGTAAGGAGATAGATTTATAGATCCATGACATTGGGATAATCGAAAGTTGTGTATAATTTTCTTGAAATGTAAAATTAGTTCACCTTATTTGAGCATCTACCAAATTTTATTGTAATAAAGTTCATCCTTAATGAAATCTATCCATTCATCTGTTCATCCATGTCTGAAGTACATGTCTACCCCGTACTACCACTGTGGTCAATGCTAGGATACAAAGATGAGGAAACTGGCACATAGATATTACAGTGCTTGGAGAGAAATTCTCTTTTTTGAGGACAGTGTTACTTCCTCGAAGTTGTCTTTGATTCATTCTGGCAGAGTTACTGTGATCCTGCTATAGCATTTATGTCTACTATAGGACTCAATGGAGAAG
This sequence comes from Bos javanicus, assembly GCF_032452875.1. Classification (NCBI taxonomy): domain Eukaryota; kingdom Metazoa; phylum Chordata; class Mammalia; order Artiodactyla; family Bovidae; genus Bos; species Bos javanicus. Next base: position 61,150,181 of record NC_083872.1, on the reverse strand, counting down.
GCAATGGCAACCGACTCCAGTACTCTTGTCTGGAGAATCCCATGGACGCAGGAGCCTGGTAGGGTACAGTCCGTGGGGTCGCTAAGAGTCGGACACGACTAAGCAACTTCACTTTCACTTTTCACTTTAATGCATTGGAGAAGGAAATGGCAACCCACTCCAGTATTCTTGCTTGGAGAATCCTAGGGATGGCGGAGCCTGGTGGGCCGCCATCTATGGGGTCCCACAGAGTTGGACACGACTGAAGCGACTTAGCAGCAGCAGCAGCAGCAGCATAGGACTCCATGGGGCCTCCCTGGTGGTGCTAGTGGTAAAGAACCCTCTTGTCAATAGAGGATGTAAGAGCAGAGGTTCAGTCCCTGGATCGGGAAGATCCCCTGAAGAAGAGCATGGCTACCCACTCCAGTATTCTTGCCTGGAGAATCCCCAAAGACAGAGGAGCCTGGCAGGCTGCAGTCCACAGGGTCTCAAAGGGTTGGACACAACTGAAGCGACTTAGCACCCTGTATGGAACTTAATCGGAGAAGGCAATGGCACCCCACTCCAGTACTCTTGCTTGGAAAATCCCATGGATGGAGGAGCCTGTTAGGCTGCAATCCATGGGGTCGCTAAGATCCATGGGGTCGCTAAGAGTCGGACACGACTGAGCGACTTCACTTTCACTTTTCACCTTCATGCATTGGAGAAGGAAATGGCAACCCACTCCAGTGTTCTTGCCTGGAGAATCCCAGGGATGGGGGAGCCTGGTGGGCTGCCGTCTATGGGGTCGGTCACACAGAGTCGGACACGACTGAAGTGACTTAGCATAGCATAGCATGGAACTTAATACATTGTGTTGTAATTAATTATTTACAAGTCTTTACCCTTTTGACTGCTTTGTGCACCAGAGGGACCATGCTTTTTAAATTTTGGTATTTCCCCCATATTATGTATTGCTTAATTGAATGAAGTGATAGAATTAGAAAAAACATTGAATTAGTAAATTAGAGTCAGATTAGTTATGGCCTAGAAATAGTCAAGTAATTTTGATACAGTAGAAAATAAAGAGCCTGTGTTTCGTGTATGCTGTGTTTTTATGAGAGTAATCTGGAAGCAGTTACTAGGCCAATTTGGAGGGGCAATAACTTGGTATTATTGGGCCTTTTAAATTACATGTGAGATATACGCAAATGAAAAGAAAAGAGGTGTAATCTTCAAAGATTTTTCTTTTAGACAAATTAGATCTATCAATTACAATATCTATATGTAAATACAGTATCTATATGTAAATACAGTATGTGTGTGTACACGGTCAGTTGTGTCCTATTCTTTGCCACCCCATGGACTGTAGCCCGCCAAACTCTGTCCATGGGGTTTTCCAGGCAAGAATATTGGTGTGAGTTGCCATTTCCTCCTCCAGGGGATCTTGCAAACCAAAGATTTAACCCATGCCTCCTGATTCTCCTGCATTGGCAAGCGAATTCTTTACCACTCTACCACCTGGGAAGCCCATGTGAATAAAATAGCTATTTTTAAAGGTCTAAAAACATTGGTTAATATCAAGAAGAAGATTTGGATGAAATTTCATCCTTAATGAAATCCAACTGTTTAGCTGTAGAGTACTAGGCTTAAATTCATTAAAATACAGAATTGCACTCAGAATAGCGCATTTAATGTCATTCCTGTTAACCTTATAGTTTATATATATACACACACACACACACACATAGATACTTTTCATTGAAATTACTGTACTTAAATAAACTGCTTTATTGTCAGCTTTTAAAATTAGACATTTCATTGAGGTTTTTAAAATTGAGTTTTAAATTATATCTTTGATACAGTATGTTATAAAAACTAGATTTGAGAAATCAGATAGCTTAATATCTTGATGTGACATTTAAAAAAAAACAAGTTTTCACAATTTGTAAGAGTTGATGCTTTTTCATATTCCTCAGTTTATTATATAGCCTTAAAATGCTGAAAATGTTTATATCAGTTAAATTTTCAAGATGATACATACCTACATTTTATCACTCCAGAAACAGAAGTTAGCATTATATTTTTCAGTAATTTTTGCCTGTAAGTTTGTGAACATGGATTTTTGCCATTCCTTTTGCAGATATTATTTACATTTTTGTTTTCTTCTGACCCCTGTTTTTCCAGGAAGCTATAAAATGGTTGACATTTTAACTTTTAGCTATAATATTTTGTAAAAAAACTCTACAACTCATTTCTATTATGTAAAGTTTAGAATTGATGATAGTTCCCCCCCCCCCCCAATAAAGACTACTTCAGTAATAACTAATAACTATGTGATCTTGAGCTACTTAAACTCTTCAGGGTCATTTTCTTCTGTAAAATTGGGAATGACAGACCCTACTTTATAGGGTTATAGAAATTCAATGGTATGTATAGAAGACTGCAAAGTACCTTGCACCTAGTGAGTACTCAGTTAGCAATTATTTTTATTACTCTGCATTATTATTATTTCTCTGGGAAAAACTTGGTTATGGTACTAGAATTGCTTTGCAGAGCCATTGCTTCAGGTTGATGAATATCTAAGTGATTCACAAGGATAATTGAGTCAAAATCATCTCTGGCGTTTTAAACTATAGATATACCCCGTGGATTTTCTAATATGCCTTCCACCGAATTTGAGAATCAGTGTGTTAGTGAGTTAAGTTTACTGATGGGTGTATGTTGCACCCTTTATGTGTATTGGCAGGAGGGGAGTAGCATAGGCTAGTGGACTAAAGTGGGATATTCATTGTTGTTTCCTATCTAATGACCGTTAGGGATAAAACTGTCATAATCTTCCTGATGAGCACATTGATAAGCTTTTCCTTAGGGCCAACCAAATTTTTCTTGTAACCACCCTGTTTTTCTGTGCTATACCATTTATTTGACATCTTAATGGTCTAGACAATATATATATATATACTTTCCTTCTTGATGAGTTTATGTGTGACTCAGATTTTCTGAAGTCAAAATAGAATAACAGCTAATATAACTTACCCATCAAAAAAAGAAACTAGTTTTGCATTTTTCCGTCGTCATAAAATCTGCTTAGATTTTTGCTGTTTACTGTGTTTTTATTCTCTTATTTGTAGGTCAGTGGCCTTAACCTGAACTTCAGAAGGACACTTGTTGATTAAAAATGACAAAACAAGAAGCCTCTGTGTGTGTGTAAAATTTCAAGCTCTGTTCTAGAGCACCTGAATTGGGATACTCTGGGTTTGGGTTTTTAAAGAATATTTCAAGTAATTCTTGAATTTTAGAGTCATTGTTCTAGGATTTAGCATAGTGTCAAGGGGAGGAACCACTCATATATAAGTTAAAGTAAAGGCAAAGTGATTAAAAATTTTCATCATTCCATCTTATTTTTTTCTTTTTATTCTATTTTATATTTCCTAGTTTAATTGTGTTTGGGGGAAGGTTTTCTTAGGTTGATGTACTTCTGTTCCAGTTATTTTATTTACTTTGGTGAATGTTTTTGTCTTGCTTTTTAGTTTGTTTGGTTAAAAGGTAAACTGAGGGGACTTCCCTGATGATGGTCCAGTGGTTAAGAGTACACTGCAGGAGGCATGGCTTTGATCCTTGGTTGGGGAACTAAGATCCTGCTTGCCACACAGTGCAGCCAGAAAAAAAAAAAAAAACAGCCAAACAAAAACCAGTAAATTGAGGCACATTAAAAATTTTCAACTTTATTTGAGCATACCTTGATTTGAATCAGGCAGTACCAAGCCACAAGTGGTTAGGAGTGCTCCACCAATAGGAGGTGGGTGGAGGTTTTTATAGAGAAGACATGGAAGCAAAGAAAGGAAATTAACTTGACTGGCTATAGCTTAAGTGATTGCCTTATTTAGGAAAGCCTAGTTGGTTGGTTGTCCTAAAGTTTAATTTTCTCAGATACAAGTGTATTGAGTCTGGCTTAGGTTTTAGTCTGCTTATGTAGACTACCAAAGCATTGGAGCCACCCCAGTCTAATGCCCTCTTGTTCAATAATTTTAGTTTCTTTCCAGTGTCTTACTGTTTCCTGCCTTTATAGTCTCAATTATCATGTTTTGAAAATTATCTTTTAAGTATAAGAACATAAAATAATGTAAAAAATAGACTTTAAATTCCTTGCAGTGGTTATCATCTTCAAATAGTCCCTTTGTCTTTTTTCATATTTAGAGTTAAATATTTTTGCCCAGGTTCCTTTTTATAATGTAAGTTTTTATGGTAATACTAATTCTTATGGCTATAATTTTTAGTGGTTAATCATCAATCAAAAGAATTTAAACATTTCATAGTGGTTGATAATTATTAAATTATCACTTTAAAATTTTCACTATTTTAAATTGTGCAGGGACAGACTCCAGCATGTGACCCACCACCTCCATTTTACATTTCCTTAGCATGCGTTAGATATACAGAAATGGACTTCCCACATCGAAGCCTGTGAACCTTTCTGGTAATGCCTGTTGTACCAGTGCTGCTGATAATCTACCACATCTATTTTCAGTGATACTAATATTTAAAATATTTGCTTCTGATAATTTGCTTATAGAAAGATAACCATTTTATTTGAATTTCTTTGATTGCTAGGATGTTGGTTTTTGTTGTTTTTTTCCTTCCCTCTGTATTCTCCCCTCAAGCTGCTAGGGAGGAGACTATTAGCATTCCCTAAATCCTCACAGCTTTGTTGTTGTTCAGTTCAGTTCAGTCGCTCAGTCGTGTCTGACTCTTTGCGACCACATGGGCTGCAGCACACCAGGCCTCCCTGTCCATCGCCAACTCCCAGACTTTACTCAATCTCAAGTCCATAGAGTTGGTGATGCCATTCAACCATCTCATCCTCTGTCGTCATCTTCTCCTGCCCTCAATCTTTCCCAGCATCAGGGTCTTTTCCAATGAGTCAACTCTTCGCATGAGGTAGCCAAAGTATTGGAGTTTCAGCTTCAACATCAGTCCTTCCAATGAGCACCCAGGACTGATCTCCTTTAGGATGGACTGGTTGGATCTCCTTGCAGTCCAAGGGACTCTCAAGAGTCTTCTCCAGCACCACAGTTCAAAAGCATTTATTCTTTGACGCTCAGCTTTCTTTATAGTCCAACTCTTATATCCATACGTGACTACTGGAAATATCATAGCTTTGACTAGAGTTGTTATTTTGTGATATTTTCTTTGTATCAAATTACTACACATAAAGCTTTTTTTCTTTTCTAAAGTCAGAGAATTCATTTTGGTGATCTTATGTTTTGGTGATCCATGTATTCTTGTACTAATGCCAGCTTATTTTAACTTTTCACCATATTATATCTTCCTGCCTGGTATGGCAAGATGCTGGATATTTTCTCCCAATAATTTTGATATTATATATATATTTTTATTCTACTTTTGTAAATGACAGGCCAAAAAAAAAAGTAGATATAGTTGTCTCCTTTTTTTTTTTTTTTGCAAAACTGGTCTTCTCTGCTATAAAATTTTAACCCTAAATAGGTCAACACATCTAATAAGAGTTGTATTAGGAATCAGAATAGACTTCTATTTACTTAGTCCAGATTATGCCATGTAAAGAGCATCTCAGTAAAACTTACGTAACTTAGAATAGATTTTATCCATTTCATGCTCTCACTAAAGGTGGACTTGGTTAACCTGAAGAGAATGAAGGAATGACTTTTAGCCAAGGGTATTAGGTAGATTTCTCAGAGGAGATGCTAAAGATAATTAGCTCTACATACAGAAAAGAAGGGAAGCATTCTCAGATAAAAGAAGTGGGTGAAAAAGAGGTATGAATAAAGACTTTAAGCATTATTTTTAAAAGAATATATTCTCTATCAACCACTTGTAGTATAATAGGAATAGAGAAATAGTGGTAGAAGATGAGATCAGAGAGGGAGATAAACCAGCAAGGAGTTTGGATTTTATTCACCAGTGGAACATTTTTAGGCATAATATAATCTTTTCTACTGTGAGTTTTGGGTAAGTTTTGTGAACAGCTGCAAGTGAGCTACTTCTGAGTGTTGAATGGACAGCTTTTTGTGATGGAGGCCTTAGAGGATTGCTTTCCTACTTTAAAAAGAGCTCCCTGTGTCCTTGTTCTCTGGTTTGGTTCACCTCAGAGACATGAAAATTATTTTACTGGCTCTTAGGAGCACTTGGATGTGGGTTTTTGTTTGCAGACCCCTGCCATTTTTATCTTCCAATGAGAATATGTTTCTGTATGTTAGAAATTGGTTTCATCATTTTCTTGGGGAAATAGAAAAAAATAGTAAATTATAGCTTGTAGAAATAATAGATACTTTTAATTAACCTTAAGTATCAGCTTATAAGTCAATAACACAAATATTGTGCTTATACAGATGATTTTGTAGTTCTTTAGACTTTATCTTTGTGCTAATAACGAAGGTTATTTTACAGCACTATAATTATTTGTCAAATTATTTGTCTAATTATTACTATACAGTTAAGTTTTGAGAATAGGGTAATTTTAGCAGGTATAGTGGGGAAGGAAATGGCAACCCACTCCAGTGTTCTTGCCTGGAGAATCCCACGGATGGGGGAGCCTGGTGGGCTGCCGACTGTGGGGTAGCACAGAGTCGGACACGACTGAAGCCACTTAGCAGCAGCAGCAGCAGGTATAGTACATTTCAGCATTTTTTTTTTTTTTTATTAAAGCTTGCAATGAATTTTTGGTACATAATTGTCCCTAAGCGGGAGCTATTTTATCTCATAATATACTTACTCTTCAGAAATGATTCTTTCCTTTCCTCATTCTTTCTTTCTATTTGAACCCTTCAATTTTTTTTTATAGTTGTAGGCATTAAAAATTATTTGCAGAAATTAAAATTAAATTTTTTTGGAATAAGTAATGTGATTATGGGGCTTCCCAGGTGGTGCTTGTGGTAAAAAACCTGCTTGCCAATGCAGGTTAGACGTAACAGATGTGGTTTCTATCCCTGCGTTGGGAAGATCCCCTGGAGGGGAGGGCACCACAATACCACCACTCTAGTATTCTTGCCTGGAGTATCCCCATGGACAGAGGAGCCCGGCAGGCTGCAGTTGTAGGGTGGTACAGAGTCAGAAACAACTGAAGGGTCTTACTTAGCATGCACCCAATGTGATTATAAACCTAGAAGTATGTATAGAGACACACAAAAGTTTTGTTTCCTCTTTTGCTTTCTTCTTGTTTTTCCTCACACGCCTTTTATAGGCAAACATTTCTTTTAGTATCCTGCTTATTTTTCAAGTGTTTTTTTGCAAATGTAAATAAATATATATATTAGTTTGGAGGCTTTTTTCATATATAAAGATCTTCCTTTATTTTTAAGGGTGGTTTTACTTCTATTGAATATATGGTCACTCAGTCCTGTAGGGATCTTTGTGTTGTTTCCTATTTTCTGCTATTATTTCGCCAAACAAATAACATATGCATACTATTTGCATAAGCAAATGGATAATTTATAATCCAAGAGCATTCAACAAACTAACATCATGGCATCCAGTCGCATTACTTCATGACACGTAATTGGGGGAAAAGTGGAAACAGTAGCAGATTTTCTTTTCTTGGACTCCCAAAATAACTGTGGGTGGTGACTGCAGCCATGAATTTGAAAGACGCTTTCTCCTTGGAATGAAAGCTGTGACAAAGCTAGATGGCATATTAAAATGCAGAAATATCACTTTGCCAACAAGGGTCCGTATAGTCAAAGCTACAGTTTTTCCAATAATCGTGTATAGATGTGAGAGTTGGACCATAAAGAAGGCTGAGCACTGAAGAACTGATGCTTTTGAACTGTGGTGTTGGAGAAGACTCTTGAGAGCCCCTTGGACAGCAAACAGATCAAACCAGTCAGTCCTAAAGGAAATCAGTCCTGAATAGTCTTTGGAAGGATTGATGCTGATGCTCGAATACTTTGGCCACCTGTTGCGAAGAACTGACTCATTGGAAAGACCCTGATCTTGAGAAAGACTGAGAACAGAAGAAAAGGGCAACAGAGGATGAAATAGCTGGATGGCATCACCAACTCAATGGACGTGAGTTGAGCAAAGTCCGGGACATAGTGAAGGACTGGGAAGCCTGGGGTGCTGCAGTCCATGGGGTTGCAAAGACTTTAGTGAGACTTGCAAAACTTAGTGACTGAACAATAACAATAGCAACATAGTCTAAGAGCAAGTATTTCCCTAAAATTCCCATGTTGAAACCTAATCCCCAGTGTAATGGTATTTGGAGGTGGGACCCTTAGGGGATGCTTATGCCATGAGGGTGGAGCCCTCATGAATGGAATTAGTGGTAAGAAATCAAGGATATCCCTTGTTCTGTGAAGACACAATAAGAAGACAGCAGTCTGTGAGCTAGAAAGTGGGCTCTCACCAAATACTGAGTATGCAGTAGCTTTGGTCTTGGACTTCCCAGCCTGTAGAACTGTGAGAAAATAAATTTCTGTGGTTTATAAGCCACCTAGTCTAAAGTATTCTGTTATAGCAGCCTGAATAGGGTGAGAGTTAACTTCAGCAGTCATAAATTACATTAATAATATAGTGTGTTGAGAATAGCACTTCACCTCTGTGGTCTTCCTCCCCCAAATTGTAACCCAGGCTAATCATGAGAAAACAATCAAACAAATCTCAATTGAGGGGTATTCCACAAAATAACTGAACACTACTCTTGAAAACTGTCAGGGTCACCCAAACTGGGAAAGTCTGAGAAACTGTCACTGCCTAAAGTAGCCTGAGAAGATGATTATACTATAATGTGGTATACTGCATGGGATCCTGGAACAGCAAAAGAACATTAGATAAAAACTAATAAAATCTAAATAAAGACTTCAGTTAATTATATCAGTTTGGGTTCATTAATTGTGACAAACCATGGTAATACAAGATCTTAATAGCAGAAGCTAAGTGTTTGGTGTAGGGAGACTCCATACTATCTTTGAAATTTTTCTGTAAATCTAAAACTATTATAAAACATTTATTAAACAATACAGATAGGTGTTTCTGTAAATCTGTTAGATGTATCTAAAAACTTTTTTTTAATGAACTGGTGTAACTCACACTGTGGTGTTTGTCTCATCATGAATGACATTATTTTTTTAATATGTCTAGTGGGCATTTAACTTATTTTTCCTTTCTGTTAACATTCATGTTCTTTATTCTGTTTGGTTGTTGGCCTTTTTCTTGTTAATTTCATGAGTTCTCTATAGGGATATTAGCACTTTTTAAAAAAATTAATTTTTAATTGAAGGATAATTGCTTTACAGAATTTCGTTTTCTGTCAAACATCAACATGAATCAGCCATAGGTATACATATACCCCTCCCTCTTGAACCTCCCTCCCATTTCCCTCCCCATCCCACCCCTCTAGGTTGATACGGAGCCCCTGTTTGAATTCCCTGAGGCATACATTGAATTCCCATTGGCTATTTTACATATGGTAATGTAAGTTTCCATGTTATTCTCTCCATACATCTCATCCTCTCCTTCCTTCTTACAGTGACCATAAGTCTGTTCTCTGTATTTGTTTCTCCATTGATGCCTTTCAGATAAATTCATCAGTACCATCTTTCTAGATTCCATATATATGGAATCTAGTTCCCTGTGGGGAGATTAGCCCTTTTTGTGATATGGGTTGTAAGTGTTTATGTATAGATTCTCTGATTTTTTTCATGCAGATTTTTCCTTTTTTATATGGTAGTTTTTTAGTGTTTCTGAATTTTGAAATATAGTTAGAAAAGTCTTCACCATTCCAAGGTTGTGAAGGAATTCATCCACATTTTGTTCTAGTACTTGTGATTTCCTTTTTTACACTTAGATCTTAAAAGTTTGAATTCTTCAGTTCCTCCCAATTATTGAGTCATTTTAAATGCTTAACCTTTTCTTTCATGCCTGTGTAAGCATGCCTGTAGCCTTATTGGTACTTTAAATGATTTATAGTAGAAGAAATCTTTATACATTTACTCTTGGTGGATATGAAATTTCGACTTTATAGAAAATACATTAAGCATTTCATTGTATCTTAATTCTGAATCATGGTTTGAAAGTTTTACAGAAATAAAGACTCTTAAAGTTTCTTTTCACTGTTATACTGTTGTATATTTAGCAGTATTTTTTCTTCCAGATGATTAGCATTGTGGATTATTCATATATTTAGTTTTTACCCCTTCCTATTTCTCCTTTGATTCCTATTTAGATATTAAACCTCTCTGATTTATCTTCTATCTTCCTTAGAACTCTTCACTGGTTTTATGGCCCCTTTGATGTCAGTAATCTCTTTATTTCATTTTATTTAGAAATTAGTGTAACTCCTTAAGAAACTGGGGCCAGTAGTGTCAGCATGTGTTGCGTAATACAGAGTGCTGATTTCTTACACCGTTTTATTTAGCTATCCATATTTTCCTCATAGTACTTGTGAAACTAGCATTGCTGAACTGAATTTAACAGACATTTGAGAAACTATCTGGTAGTGCTGTGGAATGTTGGTTCCTAGAAAATACTACCCAAAATAACTTGGTGAGTTTGTTGCTTGTGATAGTAAAGGAGGACACCACCTTTCCTGAGTTGGTAGAATCTGCTGGGACAAGAGGGGTATGTGTGGGTGAAAAGAATAGCAGAGTTAGGAAGGAGAACAAAGTTGGAATATTTATTGAAGATTTGAAATCTTTAATGCAGGTATTTCAGTGTAGGAGCTTGATTAGAATTAGTAGAGGTCATGATGTTATAGTTTAGGATTGATAGAGTAAAGCAAGGATTTTGAGGTGAGATTTTTTTTTTTCCCAGAATCTTGGAAAGTAAACAATCATTTGCTACTATTTATTGAAAAGTTGAACAGTCTGATGTTTTATAGGGGGTTTTGGTGAAGTTCCTGGAATGAACAATGAAGTTATTTGCAATTCTTATCTGCTTGGGCAAGAGTTTCCTGGAATAGTAAAGTGTGTTGTTGAAGACAGCTGAATGTGATGTTAATGTGGACTGTAAACTCTGGGTGCAGATGGTTTCAGTTCTCAGTGCCCATTCAGAACCATAGTAAGTTTGAAAATCTGTTTGTAAAAAGTCCAATCCTTAGGCCCGTCTACAAAGACAGTGCATTCTCTTGGTGAAGAGTTTGACATTTTTTTTTTCTCCCTCCTGAGGAATGAAGCCTAACTTCATTACTGAGACACCTAAGTAGTTGCTTGTATGTATGAGACTGCCTGCCAGTGCAGGAGACGTAAGAGACGCAGGTTTGATCCCTGGGTGGAGGAGATCCCCTGGAGAAGAGCATGGCAACCCACTCCAGTATTCTTGCCTGGAGAATCCTATGGACAGAGGACCCTGGTGGGCTACAGTCTGTGGGGTCACACACGAGTCTGCAATATAGTAAGAAGAAATATACTTAGGCCTAAAGAGTTCAGTGCTTAATGGCTGTACTGTGTATGTGTGTGAGTGAGTGAGAGAGAGTGGCCAGAGAGGTAGAAAGAAAACCAGGATATTGTTATGTGGTCTCTGGAGATGTGGCTATAAAGAAATGGGGTCAGTACACAAAACCCTTTCATGCCTAAAAGGAGAAAGACCTATTGGCCCCTGTGATGAATTTTCACTCAACAGTTCTTATACATGTACAAAAATACAGACTGTTCACAGAACTATTTGCTCTGTCATGATACTCTTCACATAAGAATTGCCTAGTGGGCAGTTCTGTTTGCAGGGTAATTATTTGAAATTAAGAATATTTTCTTAGAAGTTATTTTACCATCTTGCCCCGACATTACCCCATAAAAGTTATTTAATCTCTCATTTTGACTGTGATTGAGGAAAGGAGGTCATTGGTGTGTAGCCAGCAATTTTATATATAGTGTATATATTTGCTGCTCATAATTTGGGAGAAAGTTACATTCCTGGTAACTCAGATGGTAAAGAACCCGCCTACAATGCGGGAGGTCTGGGTTCATTCCCTGGGTTGGGAAGATCCCCCTGGAGAAGGGAACAGCAACCCACTCAAGTATTCTGGCCTGGAGAATTCCATGGACGGAGGAGTCTGGCAGACTGCAGTCTGTGGGGTTGTAAAGAGTCCGACAGGACTGAGTTGCTTTCACTTTCTTTCTTTACATTTGTTGAATGCCTACTGTGTGCTAGGCACATATATATATATATTCTAATGTATATCTCACATTCTTGTTAATTCTTTTCTTCCAAGTGAAAACTAAGATTGGTTTTCTCAACATTCTACTTCTCACTCTCCTTAATGTCTATATGAAGGAAAAAAGATTTGAACTTGAGTGAGGCTTACATTCCCTTTCACCAAGTGGACATGCTATAAACCCTTCGTTAACCAGAGCCAAACTTGTATGTAGTTAACATTTTACCACAGTGGTTAATTAAATATAGAATGTGTTACCTCTTAGCTTTTGAGATTGTGACTGACTGTACAGGTAGTAAGCAATAACAAAGCAAAGAAGAGAGGATCTAGGCCCTTACTATCTAGAATTCTTAACTGGAATCCATTTAATTTCACCTAAAGGAGATACTTAGGAATTGTCATTTTACAATATTTTTCTGTGTCCTTACAGGTAACCTTTTTTTGGTTACTTTTTAAAAAGGTACATTTTACCATCTTTGTTCTTCAGTTGTATTCATCTAATTTAGTTCCTTACTTTTCTTGTTTCTAATACGTAAAGATTTCCTAAATAAGTAGAATTAGTAGACTAGAAAATGCTAGAGAGAAAAACTTGTGGAAAATACCAGCATTGTAGCTATGGGGGTTAGGGGCAAATTTTCTTCTTAATGTTTTGATTGAACTCTTAACCCTAGCATCTACTATAGATCTTATAAAGTAAATTAAGTGTGCTTGTTAATTGACTGGTTGTTTATGCGCCCTCCCTCTTAGTATTGGTATGTGAGCAGTTTCTAATTTTCCATTTAGCAAGTAATGTGGTGTAGAGGATTTTTTTTTTTTCCCCCTCAAATATCGCAAGAAGGCTTTTCTGATAGTTTTAAAAATTTGAGATCAACTGATACATGATTCATTCTTAGGATGATCCTTTTGGGGGGTATTTTCTGTTACCTTTAAAACTAAGTGACCACTCTGTAAGAGTGTTTTTCCCCCCTAAACAGCCCTTTCTTCCCCAAAGAACAACTACCAGAAGATTGGAAAGTGCTGGCATTTTTAATGCCACTGTTGCTGAGGAAAGTTGGCCACTATCCAGTAGAATTTGTCTTACCAAAGCTTTAATGATGTGTTAGTTTAAAAAAAAAAGGAAGCTATTATTGAATCACAAGTTACGGAATGACAAGATAACACATTCAGTTATCTAGTTCAGATGTTTATTGGAGAGAGGCTAGAAAGTTGCCTACACAGTTTTCCTTTTTTTAAACATCAAGAACAAATTCATATTTATCTTGTGCCAAGTATGGTAACATTCTCAGTGAATCATGGATAAAAGTAGATGATTTTGTGAAATTTGTACTTCATATAAAAACATATAAACATATAAAACATATAAACATATATAAAACAATACATAATTTATTTGGTAATTGAAAAATGTGTGATTTTTTTTTTTTAAGGAGTGGAAGTTTTATTTTTCTAATAGCCATAGGAATGTGACCTTCTAAATATCTAAATGTGTATTTTACATGATTCTTTTCCTAAAATGCTTTTTTAACTTCCCTTCTGTTGAAGTTAGGAGGTGGTTGGAAGAGTGAATGATTAGCTGAGCCTCACAGCAATATCTTTATGTTAGTGAGGTCATTATTTGTCACCATGTGACAAAGTCTGACCTTTTGAGTTATGTGGGCTAACATTCCTGTTCAGTTTATTTTGAGGTGATGTGGTATTGTAGAAACTTGTATGTAATTTAGGTATAAAGTATAGTGTTGATTTAGAAATGTACAATGAAGAAATAGACTTAATGCAGCACTTTTTGGGGATATGAGTGATGTGATGAGGGTAGGTAGAGACACAAAGATTTTTTAAATGTTTCTGTTGTTAAAGAGTTTTTAATATCGTGAAACTCAGGAACTTTCCATTTACATAGCTCACTTATCTTGGTAAGTAAATCAGTTTAGAAGACCAGATTTTAGATTTCAGGATTGGTTGAACATAGCTTTTTAGACCAGTGGCTTTTCAACCTTTTTTGGTCTCAGTATTAAAAAATTCTTCAATTTATACATTAATTTACTTAAAGATAACAAGTGTTGCAAATAAATAAAAACTGTTTTCAAAAAATACAGTGAGAAGAGTAGCATTGTTTTCATATTTGCAAATCTCTTTAATGTCTATCTTGGTAGAAGACAGCTAGCTTTTTATATCTTTTATATTTCAGTCTCTTGCAATATTATGTGAAATGTAATCTGAAAAACTCCACTTTATACTCATGAGAGAAAAGTAAAAAAGGCAAATATGTTTTTAGTATTATTGCAAAAATAGTTTTGACCTTAAGAACTCCCCCCATGGTGGCTCAGACGATAAAGAATCTGTCTTCTATGCAGGAGACCTGGGTTCGATCCCTAGGTTGGGAAGATCCCCTGGAGAAGGGAATGGCAACCCACTCCAGTGTTCTTGCCTGAAGAATTTCATGGACATGGACAAAGGAGCCTGGCAGGCTGTAGTCCATGGGGTCACACAGAGTCTGACACGACTGAGCCGCTAACACAAGTACCAGCCCCCTTTAAAGATTCCACGGACCACACTTGGAGAACCTCTGCTTTAGAGCAAAATGAAATTGGATCCTAATCCTGCCCTTTATCATCCTTTCTATATTAGATATTCTTAGGGACTATGTCTGTTAAGCTGTAGTAACGCACTGAAATAGTAATTCTATTTCTCGAATCTACTTCTTGCTGTCTTCTGTGAAGAGCCTTGGAGCTATAGGCCTTGATTTTTAATATTCCCCTCCTGCTTTTGGAAATGATAAGGCTTGCTAACTATAAGAATTTAGGCAAATTCATTAACATTTTGACTGTTTTCCTTATTTGTAAAAATGGGCAGAGCACTTTTTAACTACCAACTCATAAGTCTTTCATGGAAATCAAATTAGATAACTAAAGTTATATACAGTTGCTAATAGAATCTTTTATTAATATAACTTAGCAGAAAGAATGCTACCTGAGGTATGCTCTAATTTTTCATCGCCTTTTCTTTATAAGTTACTCTAGAGAGTGACTTTTTTTTTTTTAAACTGTTCTCCTTTTTGTCCTGTCCAACACTTATGTGAATCTTTTTTTTTAGATCTAGGTCCTCCAAGGAAATGAAATTTTAAAACAAGAACAGTGAAACATCCTTTGTCTGCAAGTTTTCTTAGTTTCATACTTAAACTAATTAGGAAAAAATTGGAAGATGCTACATAAACGATGTATATGAAAATAAGGACAACGTAGTGTAGGGACTGTATTCTCTAGGTAAAAGTAGAATAAGGAAAGGAAAAGGATTAGTATGTGCCTTATTTCTTAAAAGCTGATTTTTATAACTCCTAGAAGAAAGGAAATCTATTAAGCATCTATGCATGCGTGCTAAGTCATTTCAGTTGTGTCCGACTCTTTGCATCCCCATGAACTGTAGCCCACCAGGATCCTCTGTCCATGGGATTCTCCAGGCAAGGATCCTGGAGTGGGTTGCCGTGCCTTTCTTTAGGGGTTCTTCCCAACCCAGGGATCGAACCCACATCTCTTTGGTCTCCTCAGTTGGTAGGTGGATTCTTTACCAGTAGCGCCATCTGAGAAGCCCATTAACTTTCTTAGCTTAATTCATATTTATTGAGTGAAGCAATGTGTTAAACCCTATTCTGGATATGTTAGTTCAGAGCATGAACTTGGTAGGGTCTTACATTACTTGGGTTCCAGCTGCCTCTTGTGCTGTAACCTTGAGTAAGTTTTTAAGTCGTCAGTGACAGCTTCTTTAGATAAATAAAATGGGGATAATTTTAATAATATTACAGGGTTACTGTGATAGTTAAAAGAAGTTAATGTAAATAAAGCACTAGAATACATTGGCACATCAAATTATTAACTACTTTTCCTATTACATAAAATTGGGAAAAGATAATTTCCTTGATAATGTTAACTTCTGGTAGTCTCAGAGATTTTATATTTTAAAAGGATTGATGAAAAATTATATAATGTGAAAGGCTAATTTTGTCTCTTTTTGTTGTTGTTATCCAAAGCACGGTTTTTATTACTTTGGCTTGCACAAGAGGAGAAAATTGATTAAAGGCCAGATCTCTTAACAGTTAAAATATATTTTATCTAGTGAAAGTCGCTCAGTCGTGTCTGACTCTTTGTGACCCCATGGATTATACAGTCCATGGAATTCTCCAGGCCAGAATACTGGAGTGGGTAGCCTTTTCCTTCTCCAGGGGATCTTCGCAACCCAGGGATCAAACCCAGGTCTCCCGCATTGCAGGTGCCTTCTTTACCAACTGAGCTACCAGGGAAGCCCGTACTTTACCTAAATTCACATTAATAATCTTAAGTACTTATTTCCACTGAATTTATTATAGACACCTTCTTACATGATAATGCTAGAGAAACTAGTGGGCAGGGAAGTACCTAAACTTAAATCTCACTTGTTGAGAGAAAAATTGTTCATTAATATCACTGGGTACTAGTTGTTTTCTGTACATTCCTAATCATTTTCCAGTGTATAGGGAATGCATAAACTTGTGAGTTACCTGGTTAACCTTACAGAGAATTGCTCATAATTTTCATGTTGAGACTGATTCATTTGAACAAGTCTTTCAAGTAGTTCTTGGTAAATCAAATTTTGGATCAAAACCAGTGAGTGTCAGGTTGAGTAGTAAACTATAACAATTACTACATTCTAGAGCAATGATTATTGAGAGGTAAGAGGAGTCTTTTGAACAATCATTGAAAATCATTTTTAAGTTTAATCACTTCTGCTTATAGAAATAATAGAAAAAGAGTAGAAACCTTTTTTTTTTTTTTCACTAAGGATATCAAGAGAGCTAGAAGTGCTAGTGCAGTGAGTATACAGAAGGCAAATACGCATTAGGGCTCTAGGAAAAACTTCATTGATGTTATATCTCTTTGGTAAAAGAAGCCGTATTTCTGGAAGCAGTTGTCATCACAAAGAAGAGTCTATTTTGGACTCCTTGAGAAGCACTTTGATGCTCCTGGCACTTAAAAAAACTGTATTAAATTGAATGCACTTGCTCATGGTAATTAAATAATGGACCCCCCCCCCCCCACAATGTTTGAATAAAGTTAGAGTAAAATATATTCTGGAGTTCAGTAATAATTAGTTCATACCCATTTTACTGACTCTTACTACTCATGAGTTCTGGAGAACCTTGGTAGGTACTGTTAGGTTTTCTTTCCTATTGATTGCATACCCAATGACTTGGATTTTAATCATATATTCAGCTTGCTGTTATGGAAGCAGTCATATAAGTGAACATGTGCTCAGGTGCCTAGGAGCTCACTATAAACCTTGTGCCAAAGCATGATAAAACAAAAATTGATTTTCCAGCATCAGGTCAAATTCTGTAATACTTATTTTTAATTTTATATACAGTATATAGGAAAGCTTTCCTCAGTGATCAATGCAAAGAAATAGAGGAAAACAATAGATGAAAAAGACTAGAGATCTCGTCAAGAAAATTAGAGATACCAAGGGAACTTTTCATGCAAAGATGGGCACAGTAAAGGACAGAAGTGGTATGGACCCAACAGAAGCAGAAGATATTAAGAAGACGTGGCAAGAATACACAGAAGAACTATACAAAAAAGAACTTTACAACCCAGATAATCACGATGGTGTGATCACTCATCTACAGCCAGACATCCTGGAATGCGAAGTCAAGTGGGCCTTAGGAAGCATCACTACAAGCAAAGCTAGTGGAGGTCATAGAATTCCAGTTGAGCTATTTCAGATGCTGAAAGATGACACTGTGAAAGTTCTGCACTCAATATGCCAGCAAATTTGGAAAACTCAGCAGTGGCCACAGGACTGGAAAAGGTCAGTTTTCATTCCAATCCCAAAGAAAGGCAATGCCAAAGAATGCTCAAACTTCTCCAAGCCAGGCTTCAATAGTACGTGAACCGTGAACTTCCAGATGTTCAAGCTGGATTTAGAAAAGGCAGAGGAACCAGAGATCAAATTGCCAACATCCACTAGATCATCGAAAAAGCAAGAGAGTTCCAGAAAAACATCTACTTCTGCTTTATTGACTATGCCAAAGCCTTTCACTGTGTGGATCACAACAAAACTGTGGAAAATTCTGAAAGAGATGGGAATACCAGACCACCTGACCTGCCTCTTGAGAAATCTGTATGCAGATCAAGAAGCAACGGTTAGAACTGGACATGGAACAACAGACTGGTTCCAAATCGGGAAAGGAGTATGTCAAGGCTGTATATTGTCACCCTGATAATGTAACTTATATGCAGAGTACATCATGAGAAATGCTGGGCTGGAAGAAGCACAACTGGAATCAAGATTGCTGGGAAAAATATCAATAACCTCAGATATGCAGATGATACCACACTTAACAGCAGAAAGAGAAGAACTAAAGAGCCTCTTGATGAAAGTAAAAGAGGAGAGTGAAAAAGTTGGCTTAAAGCTCAGCATTCAGAAAACTAAGGTCATGGCATCTGGTCCCATTACTTGATGGCAAATAGATGGGGAAACAGTGGAAACAATGACAGACTTTATTTTGGGGGTGGCTCCAAAATCACTGCAGATGGTGACTGCAGCCATGAAGTTAAAAGACACTTGCTCCTTGGAAGGAAAGTTACGACCAACCTAGATAGCATATTCAAAAGCAGAGACATTACTTTTCCAACAAAGGTCCATCTAGTCAAGGCTGTGGTTTTTCCAGTGGTCATGTACGGATGTGAGAGTTGGACTGTGAAGAAAGCTGAGTGCTGAAGAACTGATGCCTTTGAACTATGGTGCTGGAGAAGACTCTTGAGAGTCCCTTGGACTGCAAGGAGATCCAACCAGTCCATCCTAAAGGAAATCAGTCCTGAATATTCATTGGAAGGGCGGATGCTGGAGCTGAAACTCTAATATTTTGGCCACTTGATGTGAAGAACTGACTCATTTGACCCTGATGCTGGGAAAGTTTGAAGGCAGGAGGAGAAGGGGATGACAGAGGATGAGATGGTTGGATGGCATCACCGACTCAATGGAAATGAGTTTGAGTAAACCCCAGGAGTTGTTGATGGACAGGGAGGCCTGGTGTGCTGCATGCATGGGGTTGCAAAGAGTCCGAAGCGACTAAGCGACTGAACTGAACTGATATACAGTAATCAAATCTTAGTTGGTATCTACATTTTCAAGTAGTATTTGTAGTAGTAGAATGAAATAAAAAGTTTCTCAGTGGAATTTAACCTTATTTTAAAAAGATCACATTCAAAGAGGTAGGCTGATAAGATTATACAATAAAATTTTTGTTTAACTGGAATACTGAGTTAGGTTCTTTCCTTTTCTCTGGTTAAATTCTTTTGCAGTTAAAAGAAGTTTTTTTAAACCTGTGTAGAAATTTTATTACAGTTTGTTAGCACTCCATTTAGAAAGGAAAGTTCTGGCAGTTAAAAAATTGGTTACATTAAAGTATTTTGGATCATGTAGATGATTGCATGCTTGCAAAGTCTTCTGTGTGCAGTGTTTAAGAAGACAACTGAAGGCGTAGTAGAAGCTCTGACTCATTGTCCCTCTGTAAGACTGCTGGTTGATGGTCATGTCATGTTTAATAGTAACCAGTGACTAGTAGTGTGGTCTTTAGTTTGATCTTCTTTTCCTACCAGTTGTTGTATGCCAGCTTTACTTGTAATTATATAATTTAACCAAATATTACCTAAACCAATAAAATTTCAGTGTATAAGGAGAGTTATTTCTGTGAAAACTTGGGACGGAGTTGATAAAGGCTGGTTGATGTTTAAAAAAAAAAAAAATCATTTGGAATTAGATGTAAGGAAGACAATGAAAAACCTGGAACATTTATATAAATCTCACAGTTGGGCATTGATTGCTTTTCAGGTGTTTCAGCTGTTCCCTTCAATTTAAAAGAAATCTTCTAGAAATGGTAGTGTCTGCTTTGGCACATGTGTTTATGTAAGAAATTCCAATCTTGGCTTTTGTTTTAACAGCAGAAGATTGGTAAGCACATTTGAATGTTTTAAGTTAAAATGCATAAGGTACATACGTGTAATTTTTTCCCTTTTGTGATTTATTGAATTACTGACTTGATTAGTGGACTGGTCCTGAGTTCACGAATTCTTGTTTTTAGTGACTATCCCATTGTATCTGAGACATTTTTCTTAAACTCTCACTTGAAAGAAAGCAGTAGATTTGAAGCACTTTTTCAAACTTTAACATGTATTTTGTAGTAAAATTGGAATATTTTGTGATTCCATAGTTAGTACCACTTGTGGTTATAGCAACAGTCATAAAATTTTGCAATATAGCTGTCTCCTTTAAGAAAACTTTGTAATTACCTAGGTTTCAGTTCAGTTCAGTTCACTCAGTCATGTCCAACTCTTTGCGACCCCGTGAATCGCAGCACACCAGGCCTCCCTGTCCATCACCAACTCCTGGAGTTCACTCAAACTCACGTCCATCGAGTCAGTGATGCCATCCAGCCATCTCATTCTCTGTCGTCCCCTTCTCCTCCTGCCCCCAATCCCTCCTAGCATGGTAACCCTCTGATGCCTCTTTTTAGCTTTGCACCCACCCACCACCCCAACACACAATTTACAAATAGCAACAACAGAATGGCTTCCTTTAGAATTTCCTCTTCCCAAGGAATCATCTGATGCTTCTCAGGCAGACTTTTGGCCAGTATGATGGTTTTGTATAGAGGTGTCAAAATATTTCATTTTCTGGTGGATTTTAGACTGAAACGTGAAACAGTTCAACAGTTATAGCTTGCTTGGAAAATTAAAATGGTATTTCCTATATATGTTTATCTTCCCTTGGGGAGCTGAAAATACCTTGTAAGAATTAGTACCAACAAGACTGGCCTGCATTGGAGTCTGAGGAGGCACAGTGCCCGGAGAGGGCCCCAAAGCTGTTTTGCTGGCTGCCTGTTCTGGAGCAGCTGACTAACCAGCTGCAGAGCACATTGATCTGATCATAATTGCTTTCATCCTGGAGCAGAGCACGTTAACACAATTGAAATCAAGAGCCACATTAGAAGATTCTGACCTTAGGATAACCTCTCATTTCCTACCTTTGAGAGAGGGAACAATTCCAGTCACTTCCCTAACTTATAACCACAAAATAGCACGGAACATATAGCCACATTTAAAGATTGGGACCTCTGGACTTTCTTTATCCTTTATACAGGTGGATTCAGAGCAGTAAAAGGAGCAAGTCATAAAGTACTATTTTGTTGAGTAGAGAAGTCATCCCTCCCCTCTAACTCAATTTTTTTTTCTTTTGAAATCTTCCTAGATCATTCCTATAGATGCAGTATAGATAAAATAGTAGACTTGAGACTGTGTTTGTAAACCCTCTCTTTTCCTTAAAAAAAAAAAAAAAAAAAGGCACACCAGAGTGTGACAGTTCTCTTGTCTGTTAGCAGACCACTGTTTCTTGATATATACAGTTTTGTGTGATTGCTTTCTTTTGATAAATCTCGGAATTATTATTCTCTGAATACTCATACAGTCACTGTAGAGGTCTTATTGGGCTTTATTTTCTAGAGGTTTCAACTTTGTTTGTGCTGTAACTCACATGACAGCAAAGATAATTTCACATATGGAAAACTATAGATAAGAGAGACTGAGAATTGTGAGCAGTTTCCAGTCCATAAACTGTAAAACCATTCTTCTTTCTCATTCATTATTGGGAGTGATATTATTATTGAAATAACCCTTAATTGGCTCTAATTCATTAAGTATAACTCAGTTTTTTAATTTCAACTGTTAGAAATTCAAGTAGTTAAGTGCTTTGGGAGGATATATTGAGTTAGAATGAGAGGAGGAGCGGGAGGCGGCGGCAAAAAAAAAAAAAGAATGAGAAACAATAGTAGAAATAATTAAAAATGTCATTCAATGAGATGATCAACGGAAATGAGGTAAAAATATATTCAGGTGTTTTTGTAAATATTAAAATTTTGTTGACATATATTTAAGGACCCCAGCTATCTAACCAGGGTCACATCCTTTGTGTCAGTGATGACATTGAACCACCTGAAATCTTAGCTAAATTCTCATAGGACCAATGATACATAGTTCCATTTCTTAATGTCCGGAGTTGTGGGTACTTATATTCCTACTAGTGCAAAGCTAATTCAATTATATAAGGATCAAGTTATTGGTCTTACCCTTAACCAAATACTTTATAAACAAACATGAATTACTAATAACTGACTTTTTGGTGGGGGGATAGTGGAATTTAAAAACAGTTTTTATAATTCCATTTTTTATTTTTCAGAGATGATTTTTACATTCTTCATTTCTGTTTTTCTACTAGATATAACATACCAGATATCATATATTAGTATGATATGTTAGATAATGGCTATGGTTTATTATACTTAGAACTAAGGAAGCTTTCCATGTGGATATTTATTTTGCTTTTCCTTATATGAAGGACTGAGTTATACTGCCCATAAAAGTGATGACAAAATTGACCAGCTATGTAGTAAGGGTAAGGGTAATGTCTGTGTTCCTATAATAATGAGTGTGGCCTATTTCTCTGATGGGATGTCTTAACTCTTGACAATACTGTTCTCAGAAAGAGTTTATTAATTATTTTAGTAACTTCATTTAAAAATACACTGACTAGGAAGGCTGGATAGCTGTCGAAGGTTTGCTAGGAGCCTTTTGTTCTTCTCTTTGTCAGATATCTCTTCTTAGAGGTGTTAAAATATAACCAGGAATAGTTGAAATTTTTCCTAACCACTTGTGGAATTGAATCTGGAATTTATCTTTATGATTTTGCCCAGGGAGAAATGTTTGTAGGCTTATGGAAGGAGGAATATTTACAGGTTTCCTGTAAATGTACCATTTATAGTATTATTTACTTTGTATAAACCTAGTTTATATTTAAAAGAAATATCAGATAAGTTACCCTCATTAGGAAATAGTTTATTGAGCACATTTTGGTAGGATAGTAAGTAAAATCTGTTGACTTGCAGATAATTTGATATGACTAAAGTTGCTCTAAGTTGTGATTTTTCTTTTATAAAAGATTATTACAGTTGCTTTGATTAACTTTACTCAAGAATATTACTCAGTTTCACAAAAATTAAAAGGAAAGGCAATTTGTATTTCCCTTGTAAACTGCACATGAACTAACTTATTTGTGTGTGGGTTAATGGAAAGAGCACATAAGATTTGAATTTTGGCTTTATCAATGATATGTATAATATCATATATGAAACGAGTCGCCAGTCCAGGTTCGATGCACGATACTGGATGCTTGGGGCTGGTGCACTGGGACGACCCAGAGGGATGGTATGGGGAGGGAGGAGGGAGGAGGGTTCAGGATGGGGAATACATGTATACCTGTGGCAGATTCATTTTGATATATGGCAAAACCAATACAATATTGTAAAGTTAAATAAAATAAAATTAAAAAAATGATTTACTTAGTGTAATGACTTTGAGTTACTTAAATTTTGAGCTTTTATTTTCTCACTTGTATAATGGGAATGATAAATAATACCTTTTTATCTCACAGAATTGTTCTAAGAAACAAGATGTGAAGACTGTAAACTCTATAAAGCTAGGTACATAGCCATGTATAAAATTAAGTATAATAATACACTGTTTATGAGGGTGTGGAACAACTGGAACATATTTTGCTGGTGGGAATATAAAAATGGTGCAATCACTTTGGAAAACTGGACATTCCTTAGAAAGTTAAGCATACATCTACCATATGACCCTGCAAAAAAGATTTGTACTAAAATGTTCCTAGAAACATTCAAACTCTGGAAACAAACTATGTGTTCTTTAACAGGCTAAAGAAGAGAATGTGGTGTAGTCCATCCAATGGAATACTCTTCAGCAATAAAAAGCAAACTGCTGGTACAGGTGTGTTACTTGCTTTGTCGTGTCCAACTCTTTGCAACCCTATGGACAGTAGCCCACAGGCTCCTCTGTCCATGGAATTCTCCAGGCAAGAATACAGGAGTGAGTAGCCATTCCCTTCTCCAGAGGATCTTCCTGACCCAGGGATTGAATCCAGGTCTCCTGCATTGCAGACAGATTGTTTACTGTCTTAGCCACCAGGGAAGCCCTGTATCTATCCTTACCTGCTCAGTAGCTAAGTCATGTTTTGTGACCCCATGGACTGTAGCCTGCCAGGCTCCTCTGTCCATGGATTTTCCAGGCAAGAATGTTGGCATGGGTTATTTCCTACTCCAGCGGATCTTTCTGTCCCAGAGATTGAACCCGCGACTCCTGCGTCTCCTGCATTGGCTGGCGGATTCCTTTACCACTGAGCCACCTGGAAGCCTGGTACATAAAATGTGGATTAATTTCACAGTCACTGTGCTGAGTAAAGAAGTCATGTGTAATAAGACTGTACACTCTTACATGTTTCCGTTTACATGGAATTCGAAAGAATGTGCTACTTCCTGTGGCGGATTCATTTTGGTGTATGGCAAAACCAACAATATTGTGAAGTTAAAAAATAAAAAAAAGAATGTGCTACCTCCAGGGGCCTACAGATAGGAAGCTGCTAATGGAAATCTTTGATCACCTTTCCAGCACTGTGAGCTCTCTTTCAGTGTACAAAGTTCAAAAAAACCCTACGTTTATTTTAAGTCACGATCTCTAGAACAAGTAGCACCTCGTGGAACCCTGGGATTCTGTGGAACCCCATTTGAAAAACTGTACTGGCCATTCTAATTATAATAATGCTCGTTGATACTAATTGATTTATTTCCTTTCAAAACTGGAAATGATGTGAATTTTGATTAGATGCATAGATGTGTGTCTGTGAGTCACTTTTGTAATTGTCTTTATCCCCTCAAATATTTTTTGGATGTGAATAACTTGTGAGTTACTAATTATAAATGTCTGAGGGCTGGCTCCTTTCATTAAAGCGCCTGGGATATTGGAACGATACATCTAGAATATCTGATTTATGATGTGGAAATAATTTTTGTATCCAACTTTCTACCCCCACCCTTCCCCCCCTGCAGCAGTACATGAGAGGAAAACTGAATTTACCAAAAGACTGAAACTGCTTTTCTAGTTCGTTTCCTCTTTAATGTCGTCACCACTGTAGGCTACTTTGGACTGTTTGCTTTCTGAAATAGAAAAGTAGTATGTGATTAGAGCAGGATCAACAGGCTACAATCCTACAGCTAAGAATGGCTTTACTTTTTTAAAGGTTGCTTTTAAAAAATTGGGCAGATACTATATGTGGTCCACAAAGCCTAAAATATTTTCTATTGAGTAATACACAGATAAAGTTTGCTGGCACCTGAACTAGAGACTCCTCTAATATATGGTTATTTTCAGTTATTTTGAAAGTATGCTATAAATATTTTATGTTTGTTTTGACGTGAGAGGACAGAACTTACCGTAAATTAATTATTTTAACAGCTTTGAACTATAATTTATGTACTATAAAACTCACCCCTTCAAAATGCACAGTGCACTCGTTTTTAATATATTTGCAGTTCTACAAGCCTGACTATAATTTTAGAACATTTTTATCAACTTCTGCTCCAAAATAGAAAGTCTGTACCTGGGGACTTCCCTGGTGGTCCAGTGGTCAAGAATCCACCTTCCAATGCCGGGTACGGGGATGGTGGTCTATCCCTGGTTGGAGAACTAATCCTGAGCACCACAACTACTGAGCCCCCATGCCTCAGATAGAGAGCCCACGTGCTCTGGAGCCTGCATACTGCAATTAAAACCCGACACAGCCAAATGTAAATAAGTAAATGACCAAACAAACCCCTGTACCCTATTCCTTCCCAGCCTTCACTACTCATGCCTTTGCTCTATGAATGTTAAATGATACTGTTTAGCTCACTAGTTTGAAATGAAGTCAGGTGAATCTTGATGCTCCTTCTGGAGAAAGATATTTGTTGAGTAAATAATAGGGTAAACAAAGCTATAAGAAAAATAAAAGTAGAAATTTAAGAAACCAAAATACTTATATGTACTCTAAAAACTAGTATAACAGCAATTGACAATGAAAAAGTTATTAAAGTATATTCTGAGTATGATTCTTACAAAAGTCTTAAAAGTTCATGAAAGAATTCATGAAGTCATCGTTTGTAGCATTTTTTCCCTAGTGGTTTATATGGTGATGCTGTGTTCTACGTAAACAACAACAACATAGTTGATGGCATCTTAGATTTGGTGAAGTGGTGTATGTTTGAAATGATGTATCCTTAAGTCAGTTACTCCAGAGATGCAGAACATTTCAAGCAATAAAAATATTAGTCATGCAGATTAAGATGTGGTTTAAAAGAAAGAGCTACTAACATCTGAAAGTAATGAAATAGCATTTATCTAAAATTTTAGCAATTCAGACCTTTCATTAATCTACATTAATCTTTTCCTTTGATTTTTGAATAGGTGAGAGTTCAAAATTTATTGTTGTTGTTGAGTCGCTGAGTCGTGTCCCACTCTGAACCTGTGAACTGCAACATGCCAGGCTTCTTTGTCCTTCACTATCTCCTGGGGTTTGTTCAAATTCATGTCCATTGAGTCAGTGATGCCATCCAGCTGTCTCATCCTCTGTCAACCCGTTCTCTTGCCCTCAATCTTTCCCAGCATCAGGGTCTTTTCTACAAGAAAAGATCTAATGAATCAGCTCTTCACATAAGGTGGCCAAAGTATTTTAGCTTCAGCATCAGTCCTTCCAGTGAATATTCAGGGTCGATTTCCTTTAGGATTGACTGGTTTGATCTCCTTGCTGTCCCAGGGCCTCTGAGGAGTCTTCTCCAGCACCACAATTGGAAAGCATCAGTTCTTTGGCACTCAGCTTTCTTTCTAGTCCAACTCTCATATCCATATATGACTACTGGGAA
Source organism: Bos javanicus (assembly GCF_032452875.1). Classification (NCBI taxonomy): domain Eukaryota; kingdom Metazoa; phylum Chordata; class Mammalia; order Artiodactyla; family Bovidae; genus Bos; species Bos javanicus. Next base: position 61,123,266 of record NC_083872.1, on the reverse strand, counting down.
AACCATAGCTTTGACTGCACAGACCATTGTCGGCAAATAATGTCTCTGCTTTTTAACATGCTGTCTAGGTTTGTCATAGCTTTTCTTCCAAGGAGCAATCTCATCTTTGCAGTCACCATCTATAGTGATTTTGGATCCCCAGAAAAGAAAATCAATCTTTCCACTTTTTCCCCTTCTGTTTGCCAAGACGTGATGGGACCGAATGCCATGATCTTCGTTTTTTGAATGTTGAGTTTTATGCCAGCTTTTTCACTCTCCTCTTTCACTTTCATCAAGAGGCTCTTTAGTTCTTCACTTTCTGCCATTAGGGTGATATCATCTGTGTATCTGAGGTTGTTGACATTTCTCCCGGCAATCTTGATTCCTGCTTGTGCTTCATCCAGCCTGGTATTTCACATGATGTACTCTGCATGTAAGTTAAATAAGCAGGATGACAATATACAGCCTTGATGTATTCCTTTCCCAATTTGGAACCAGTCTGCTGTTCTGTGTCTGGTTCTAACTGTTGCTTCTTGACCTGCATACAGATTTCTCAGGAGGCAGATAAGGTGGTCTGGTATTCCCATGTCTTCAAGAATTTTCCACAGTTTGTTGTGATCCACACAGTCAAAGGCTTTGGCATAGTCAATGAAGCAGAAGTAGATGTTTTTCTGGAACTCTCTTGCTTTTTCAATGATCCACCGGATGTTGGCAATTTGATCTCTGGTTCCTCTGCATTTTCTAAATCCAGCTTGTATATCTGGAAGTTCTTGGTTCAGATACTGCTGAAGCCTAGCTTGAAGGATTTTGAGCATCATCTTGGTAGCCTGTTAAATGAGTACAGTTGTTCAGTAGGTTGAACATTCTTTGGCATTGCCTTTCTTTGGGATTGGAATGAAAACTGAGCTTTTCCTCCTGTGGCCACTGCTGAGTTTTCCTAATTTGCTGGCATATTGAGTGCAGCACTTTCATAGCATCATCTTCTAGGATTTGAAATAGCTTAACTGGGCCTCTGCTACCTTTGTTTGTAGTGATATTTCCTTAAGGCCCATTTGACTTTGTATTCCAGAATGTCTGGCTCTAGGTGAGTGATCACACAATTGTGGTTATCTAAGTCATTAACATCTTTTTTGTATAGTTCTTCTGTGTATTCTTGCCACCTCTTCTTAATATCTTCTGCTTCTGTTAGGTCCATACTGTTTCTGTCCTTTATTGTGCCCATCTTTGCATGAAATGTTCCCTTGGTATCTCTAATTTTCTTGAAGAGATCTTTAATCTTTCCCATTCTATTGTTTTCCTCTATTTCTTTGCATTGGTCACTTAAGAAAGCTTTCTCATATCTCCTTGCCATGTCTGGAACTAAAATTTGTATGTAGACATTAAATTTGAGCCTTTAGAATTTTGCTGAACTCTTTGAGATTCTGATTTTGTTTTTTAAGGTCTATATGTTGCCTAATTTATAGAGTACAGAAATGGTGGTTGGTTTAAAATTTGGGTTTTAAAATAGATCCCTTCACTTTGGTCTCTATTATTTAATTTCCTCACAAGTTGTGAGAAGGCTCAAATAGCTTTATTCAGCTAGAGTTTTGTAATTCTAAATATTTGCAGAATATTAAATATTTTATATTCTTAAATATTTAGAATGGAGAAGTAAAATTATAGGTGGTGCTGCCATTGAGCTGTAATTTCTGTCAGCTTCAGGCTCCGCCTTCTAAACTTTATTTTGTTGTGTGTATTCCTCTTTTACCTGCTGGTTCCCTGTCACGTTCTGCCAATAGGAGATACCAGTGGGAGACGGTAAAGCAAAAAGGAGGGTCAGAGGATTTGCTTCTTCTTGTTTGCATTTTCTTCCTGTCTGTGTCTCCACAGAGATAGGACTACACTAGGGCACAAGGAGGAGTGGCAGATGGCTCCTATTTGCATTTTTCAGAGACCCTCCTTCAGGTTCTTGGGGTGCTTCAAAGAATGCTTGCTTTCAGGGATTGGGCCCAGGTTCGTGGGGTTTCTCCAGGCCTTTGGGGTTTAATAATTTCAGGTTTGCTTTGTTTCTTCCCATTCTGGGGGTCTTAGCTGCCCCTTCGGATCCTATCAGTCTGTGTCCTCTTTTTTTTTGCCTTTTCAGTTCTCCAGTTCCTGATTAACAAATTGAATTCTCTCTGTTAAAATTACTGTGTCCTTTCTGTTTTTTGATTGATTCCTGACCAATACATTGGTCAAAATAATAGGTCTTTGCAAATTAAAGTCCTGGAGATCAAATTAGGCGACTCTTCATTTAGTAGTTATTGAGCCTGTGCAGTCAGTCTGCCAGGCCTTTCTTTGTTCTCTTTGTCCACTATCAGATGTCCTCAATTGTGGTCCCAGAGCTGCTTGAGAATCATCATTATCCCACTTCATTATTGTTGTTTGCTTTTCTTTATTTCTGACTTCAAGGCCAGTCCTTAGCTCCTAACACAGGATTTGTGTATACTGGATGCTTAGTTAGTATTTTAAATAATGAACGTGCTTTTAGATAATGGTTGCAAAGGGCAGGAGTCCAGATAAAAATTATCTATGAAGGGAAGGATCATATTCTGATTATTATTGGCATCTGAAGCTCCTTAGATATTGAGGAGTTTAAACCAAATATTAGTATGACATGAGGGATTATATGCTACTCCTCCAAAAGACACATACTTCAAGCTTGGTTGGACCTTTCTGATTCAGTTGTTCTAATCTAGTTGTTCATGAGATTAAATATGCCTAGTTCTTAATAGCACATCTTCACCAACTGTTATACAACTCTGTTCCAGGTAAGAATCCAAATCATGATATCTTTTCAGGTTATGAGGCCTAGCATATCTCACTTTGATTAAACCTTCAAGCTTCCCCTTCCACCTTTATTATATTCAGAGCGAGCCCTATTCAGTGTACTTTCATCATTATTACGTAAGTATATGCTTAATACAGGGTAGCCCCAAGAGTTTCCAGGTTTTCTAGTTAAATTGATTACAATATACTTCCCTCTCTAGTATATGGTACGATTATCTTGGTCTACATCTATCCCAGTTCTAAACTCTTGCCTCCCTTGTGGTACACCTTGTCATTCTTGTTGTAATACCCTTTAGTGCAAGTTACCTTCCTCTCAGTTTAAATCAAACAATTTAAATCTATAGTTATTACTTTCCAAAATGAGAGTTTTGGGGAAATCTTTCTGTTCCTGTTGTATTTCCTTTTTAGTGCAGGATCTATTGAGCAGCCTGTGTGCTTAAGTCACTCAGTCGTGTCCAACTCTTGCGACCCCATATACTGGAGCCTGCAAGGCTCCTCTGTCCATGGGATTCTCCAGGCAGGAATACTGGAGTGGGTTGCCATTTCCTTGTCCAGGGGATCTTCCAAACCCAGGGATCGAACCCAGGTCTCTGCACTGTTCAGTTCAGTTCAGTTCAGTCACTCAGTCGTGTCTGACTCTTCGTGACCCCATGAATCGCAGCATGCCAGGCCTCCCTGTTCATCACCAACTCCCGGAGTTCACTCAGACTCACGTCCATCGAGTCAGTGATGCCATCCAGCCATCTCATCCTCTGTCGTCCCCTTCTCCGCCTGCCCCCAGTCCCTCCCAGCATCAGAGTCTTTTGCAATGAGTCAGTTCTTCGCATCAGGTGGCCAAAGTACTGGAGTTTCAGCTTTAGCATCATTCCTTCCAAAGAAATTCCAGGGCTGATCTCCTTCAGAATGGACTGGTTGGACCTCCTTGCAGTCCAAGGGACTCTCAAGAGTCTTCTCCAACACCACAGTTCAAAAGCATCAGTTCTTCGGCTCTCAGCTTTCTTCACAGTCCAACTCTCACATCCATACGTGACCACTCGAAAAACCATAGCCTTGACTAGACGGACCTTTGTTGGCAAAGTAATGTCTCTGCTTTTCAATATGCTGTTTAGGTTGGTCATAACTTTTATTCCAAGGAGTAAGTGTCTTTTAATTTCATGGCTGCAGTCACCATCTGCAGTGATTTTGTAACCCCAAAAAATAAAGTCTGATACTCTGCACTGTAGTCAGACTCTTTACCGACTGAACTGAGCAGCTTAACTATGGACAATTTGAATGTCTTAGCAATACTGACATTTTGTGGGGAAAGTAAATATTTCCTTGAAATGTCTTAATGCTTGTTAAGGAATAGATATATATTTTTCCCAGTCTTTGGAAATTTTGATGGTGATTTGGTTTGCATTTGATCTTTTCTTTATTTGCTGTTTGAATTTTTATATTGTTAAATCATTTAAAAATCAATTATGTTCGTTATTTCTAATCTTGAGTTTTAATGCATAATAGTATGTTAATATTACATTTGATGTTTGTCTCCAAATGCTTAAACATTGTGAAACTGTGAAAAATATTCACACATAGTCTGACTTTCCTCTTGGGAATATGGTAAGAATTCCTGCCTGCTTAAAAAGATTAGGCGTGTCCATGTTATTTGATTTAGCTAGTAAAGTATGAGTAAAAGTGGTACTCTAGATGGAAGCTTTAAGAGATAGTATTAAATGTATTCTTTGTCATACTCTTTGTTCCCTTCCTGTGGTAGCTTCAACTTTGGATTGGTCCTTGAAGAGTTGGAGCAGAGCCCCAGTCCACTCTCAAGGGACATAGAGCGTGAAAGAATAAAGTCTTAGTTATTTTAAGCCATCAAGCTCTGTTTGTTACAGTAGCATAACCTAGTTAAACCTTATACTTTTTTGTAGTAACAACATTTATTTCACCCTTGTTCTCCCAGGTTATATGTGTCTTTTGAAGTTTAGCCTAAGTGTTTGTAATAATCAGTATAAGTTATAAAGTGAATCTACTGGGATGATTATCTGGGTGCCTTATTTGTGTGCAAAATAGTACAGTGACAAGTAATAGAATGTTGGTGGGCCAGGAATGGAAGAGAAGACAAGAATGGGATGACACATCTAAAAAAGACCAGATTTCATACCTGGTAACTTTAAATACAGTTCAGTTGTTTCTGGAAAAGAAATTTTTTAATCCATCTGACAGTTTGGAAACTCAGTTTTGAAAGCTCACCTGTTAAGTGACTAGTCTGAGAATATACAGCTATTCAGTGGTAGGACTAGGAAAAAGAAATCAGCCTTATTGACTCTAGCCTTCTGTCCTTTTTATAATTAAAAGATTTCGCGTATTCTCTTGAGATTTTTGATCCATTGTTCTTCTCATTCCTTACTTTCCCCCTCTAAATGTATTAACATTTTTAACCAATTTGCACAGAATAATGCTAATCATAATTATTGGATCATGATTATCCTCTCTGGACTGTGCATGATCTGCTTATGTAGTGTGTATGTATTTATATACATCAATAAAATAGTATCCGTCAATTCAGTTTCTCAAACCTTGCTGGTAACTTGCATCTTCCTGTGTGTTCTCCTTGCTGCTGCTGCTAAGTCACTTCAGTCGTTTCCGACTCTACGACCCCAGAGACGGAAGCCCACCAGGGACCCCTGTCCTTGGGATTCTCCAGGCGAGAACAATGGAGTGGGTTGCCATTTCCTTCTCCAATGCATGAAAGTGAAAAGTGAAAGTGAAGTCGTTCAGTTGTGTCTGACTCCTAGCGACCTCATGGACTGCAGCCCACCAGGCTCCTCCGTCCATGGGATTTTCCAGGCAAGAGTACTGGAGTGGGGTGCCATTGTGTTCTCCTTGCCTCTCCCTAAATGGTAACTGTCATCCTGAACTTTGTATTTTAATCTTCTAAATTTTACAAAGGTTTTATCATATGTATGTCTACCTGAACAATATATATTGTATGGTTTTTTGTTTTGTTAAAAATATATACTACATGTAGTCTTTTGGACTTGGTTTCTTGATTCAGATCAGATCAGTTGCTCAGTCGTGTCCGACTCTTTGCGACCCCATGAATCGCAGCATGCCAGGCCTCCCTGTCCATCACCAACTCCCGGAGTTCACCCAGACTCATGTCCATCGAGTCAGTGATACCATCCAGCTATCTCATCCTCTATCGTCCCCTTCTCCTCCTGCCCCCAATCCCTCCCAGCATCAGAGTCTTTTCCAATGAGTCAACTCTTCGCATGAGGTGGCCAAAGTACTGGAGTTTCAGCTTCAGCATCATTCCTTCCAGAGAAATCCCAGGGCTGATCTCCTTCAGAATGGACTGGTTGGATCTCCTTGCAGTCCAAGGGACTCTCAAGAGTCTTCAACACCACAATTCAGAAGCATCAATTCTTCAGTGCTCAGCTTTCTTCACAGTCCAACTCTCACATCCATACATGACCACAGGAAAAACCATAGCCTTGACTAGACGAACCTTTGTTGGCAGAGTAATGTCTCTGCTTTTGAATATGCTATCTAGGTTGGTCATAACTTTCCTTCCAAGGAGTAAGCATCTCACTGCACGTGGTTTCAGTTCATTCATTTGACCACTGTATAGTCTTTCTGCAAGTTTACCATCATTTGTCTATTTTCCTGTATGTAGACATTTGTGTTATTTCCAGTGTTATTCTGTTATAGATTTTTTGCGATGAGTATTTCTGTTCATGTTTCTGTTAAAGTTTTCTCCTGGATATGTACCAAGGGTAAGAACAGCAGGATCACAGGGTATTCAGTGTTTAAC